>NW_011494732.1:1531930-1588481 GCF_000754665.1 Bison bison bison | reverse complement strand
AGCTTGAACATCTGGAATTTCATGGTTCACGTATTGCTGAAGCCTAGCTTGGAGAATTTTGAGCATTAATTTACTAGCGTGTGAGATGAGTGCAATTGTGCGGTAGTTTGAGCATTCTTTGGCATTGCCTTTCTTTGGGATTGGAATGAAAACTGACCTTTTCCAGTCCTGTGGCCACTGCTGAGTTTTCCAAATTTGCTGGCATACCGAGTGCAGCACTTTCACAGCATCATCTTTCAGGATTTGAAATAGCTCAACTGGAATTCCATCACCTCCACTAGCTTTGTTCATAGTGATGCTTTCTAAGGCCCACTTGACTTCACATTCCAGGATGTCTGGCTCTAGGTCAGTGATCACACCCTTAAATGTATGTTGTCATTCATTTACAATGACTCTCTGAGGCAGGTGTGTTACCCCTCCCCCCATATTAGAGATGAGGAAACAGACTCAGACCATTCTTCTCAAGGTCAAGACTAGGGACTAGCAGAGCCAGGGCTCAAACCCAACATCATGTCTCCAGAGACTGTGGTCTTAATTAGTACACTAACACAAGCTTCACATATCTTTTCTTCTGTTAAAAATGTAATAAAACTGACAAAAAGAGTAATTCAGGGTCATGACACAAAATCCTGAAAATGAAGAAAAGTAGAAGAAATAAAGAAAAAAAGGCCTCTGGTCCCTCTTCCTAAAAATAAAAATTAATAGCTCATCTTTTACACATGCTTCAGTGTTTTTCCCCAAATGACGGACATAATTTTCCATAGTTCTATTCACATTTTGAAAGTATATCATAATCAATATGACTTTTAAATTATCTTTCTGATTTTAAAAGTAGCCCAAGAGTTCTGTAAATCATTTGTAAAAATGACCCAGTTCACCCCTGCTGGAGCTTTGCTAATGTCCTTCTAAGATTTTTGCCCTCACATTTCTTTTTTCTTCCACGGTTGAAATCAAAGTACAAATATTGCTTTTTAAGTATAATTAACAGGAAAGGTTCCACAGCCCTTGATTGGAGATGATTAGGCTCCCGAGTGGGTGGAAGAGAATGTGGGCTGCAGGAGAGGATCCCTCAGGGGAGAGGGAGATGGGGGACTAAAATCCAGCCCAGTCATTACTTATTTATATGCTCCCACCTGGAGGAAAAGCTTCAGCTCTCCCTTGAACAAGAGCACCATTTGTTTCCAAGTGTGCAGCCTTGGCTGCACTTTCCAAAAGGAGGCTGCACTTTACAACTTTCCCCCGAGGGCAAACCTGGAAGACGAGGTGAAAGGAGCTGAGGTTGGCCAGCTTGCATCAGTGAGTAGCCTGCTTTCTGGGACGGCGATGAAGGGCTTGCTCTTACAGAAGAGCTCTTCTGGACTTCCCTAGTGGCTCAGTGGTTAAGAATCTGCCTGCCAATGCAGGGGCTCGGATCCCATCTCTGGTCCAGGAAGATCCTACATGCCTTGAGAAAGCTAAACCCGTGTGCCACAGCCACTGAAGTTCTCAAGCCCTAGAAGCCCATTCTCAGTGATGAGAAAAGCCACTGCAATGAGAAGCCTGCACACCGCAACTAGAGAAAAGCCTGCATGCAGTAACAAAGAGCCAGTGAAACACAAAAATAAATAATTTTTTTAAGAAAAAGAATAGCTCTTCCATATAAAATAATGACACAAGTGGCCAGAAGCCCAAAAACCAGCTGTTTCAAGGCATTGAAGAGCAACTGCGCTTGAGACAAGCTTGGACCTGGGACCTCAGACCCTTTGCTGCAGTGTTTGCACCTGGACAAACACTTTCTCAAGCAATAAAGTACAAAGAAGCTATAAGGGACTAAAACTAACTGTGTGCATGTGCAGTTGAAAAATTATGGACCACAAGACACAAGAGACCGAAAAAATCCAACTGCCACTTCGGAAGAACCCAGAGCAAAAACAGGGTGTTGGGAGCAAAAACAGCATACTTCGTATGCCCCCTGCACTCAATACCACCTAAGGGATGGGCAAACCACCTAAGCCATCCCTCCAGCCTGACCTCTGAACACACCCCTACCCTCACCCCATATAAGGAACCAGCTCACTCCCAACTTGGGAAGCTGGTGAGCAAGGAACTTGTTGCTTATTCTAACTCCCTCCTGTTGTAGCAGGGGCCCAATAAAGCCTTGTTTGAATTTCTTGTCTGGTCTCTGATCAATTTCTATTTAGTAAGGAGGCCAAGAACCCTGGTCCGTATCACAGGTGATCGAGAGAAGAGGCAAAGATCCCAGAGAAGGGGGCTGGGTGCTGAGGCTAGGCCCACATTGGTCACCACACTGCCCCCTTGGGGTGTTATCTATGCATACCGTGTTGCTCAGAGACTGCAGGAGATGTGGCATCCCAGAGCGTGCAGCAGGCTCACTGGGCTGAACTGACAAAAACTATATCCAGGACGTTGGAGGCAGCAGGGAACTGAGGGTCTGAAATTCCTGAGATAAGAAACTTGCAGGGAACTGAGCCCAGCGCACACTTTCCTCTTCAGGCCTTTTCCACTTCTTCCACTGGACATGCAGTGGCTCACTGGTAAAAAACCTGACCGTGATGCAGGAGATGCAAGAGACAAGGGTTCAATCCCTGGATGGGGAAGATGCCCTGGAGGAGGGCATGGCAACCCACTGCAGTACTCTTGCCTGGAGAATCCTATGGACAGAAGAGCCTGGTGGGCTATAGTCCATAGGGTCACAAAGAGTCGGACACAACTGAAGCAACTTAGCATGCACACACACTGGACATGAGACTAAGAAAACAAGATAGGGAGGTGTTCAAGGCTGAGCTGTGATATGAGCGAGCTCCTGTAACTCTGGTTAAGGGCCGCCCTGGGAGGATGTAGATCTCAGGCATATTCTGGCATCTGCACAGGTAGGCAAAGTGGGATTAGCTAAGAAAGTCCCAGGTGCTGGACCTTGGAAGGGAAAGCAGATGGAAATTGGGCATATGGGGCACGGTACCCAGAGATCTGGATCTGGGCACTCTTCATTATGAATATTAATCAAATCTTCACATAGAACTTTTCTATTTTTAAAATATTTATTTATTTATTTGGCTGTGTTGGGTCTTTTTTGTGGCTCATGGACTCTCTAGTGGTGCACAGGCTTGGTTGCTCCAAGATATATGGGATCTTAGTTTCCGGATCAGGAATCAAACATGCATCCCCTGCACTGCAAGGCAGGTTCTTAACTACTGGATCACTGGGGAAACTGCTCACACAGACCTTTGCAAAAGTTTCAACTGTGGCAAAAAAAAAAAAAAAAGAGTTCAGTGGGGCAAGGACAGTTCTGATGGGACACTTGAGGTGGCCATGGAGGTCAAGGAAGGCCACTCTGAGGACATGAAACCTGAAGCATGGGATACCCTAGAGGCACTAGGATGTGATCCAGATAAAGCACAGACTCAAGGCAGAGGGAAGCACAGACTCAAGGACCCTGCACAGAGAGACGAGTGCATGTCAGGGACCAGCCATTGAAAAAATGCGTGGCTGCAGAGATTGATTTCCCAGAGGCATGAAAATGGATTCACACAAATAAAAAATTCACTCTCTCTTTCCTCACAACAGTGGAGGACACAGGTCTACTGGGGATGGAAGCCAAAGGCCCAGATAATACGTTGGCTCTTAAAATGGGCATTTTTTCCAAGTGTTTTGTTCAAGCCATTGGCCAAATACTAGGTTTTGGATTGGTCTCTGCATCTCAAAACTTCCAGCTGGAAGAAGCAAAAATTGGGTGGTTTTCCTAAGTGTGGGTTCAGAAAGGTTTAGTAAGCCCTTCTAAACAACAAACAAACAAAAAGAAAACCCAAAGGCTCTGAGAGTCAAGTCCTATTTCAGGAATTCTCTGACGTGGAGATGCTTGCTTAAAAATTTGGATCTACAAATGAACTTATTCACAAAACAAACAGACTCACAGGCATAGAAAACGAACATATGGTTACCAAAGTAGAAATTGGGGGAGGAATAAATAAGGAGTGTATGTTTAATAGATACATATTCAGTTCAGTTCAGTTCAGTCGCTCAGTCGTGTCTGACTCTTTGCGACCCCATTAATCACAGCACGCCAGGCCTCCCTGTCCATCACCAACTCCCGGAGTTCTCTCAAGCTCATGTCCATCAAGTCGGTGATGCCATCCAACCATTTAATCCTCTGTCGCCCCCTTCTCCTCCTTCCCCCAATCCCTCCCAGCATCAGGGTCTTTTCCAATGAGTCAACTCTTTGCATGAGATGGCCAAAGTATTACTATACAGAAAATAGATAACCAGCAAGGTCCCACTGTATAACACAAGAAACTATACTCAGTGTCTTGTAATAATCTGTAATGGAAAAGAATATGTAAAAGCCTGTGTGTGCGTGTGCGTGTGCGTGTGTATGAGGGCTTCCCCGATCACTCAGTGGGTGAAGAATCCACCTGCAACACAGGAGACACAGGAGATGCGGGTTCAATCCCCTGGGTCAGAAAGATGCCCTGGAGGAGGGCATGGCAACTCACTCCACTAATTTTGCCTGGAAAATCCCATAGACAGAGAAGCCTGGTGGGCTGCAGTCCATGGGGTCCCAAAAAGTCAGACACGACTGAAGCAACTGTCATGCACACGTGTATATATATAAATATATGTATGTATGTATATGGTATATATATGCATATATGAATCATTTTGCTGTACATCTGAAACTAACACAGTATTGTAAATCTATGATAATTCAATTAAAAATAATAAAAATAATAAATTTGGATCCAGAAGGGTTTGCAAAGTAGAACTGAGAAGAAGAGGAAAGTCAGGTTATCCTGTTACCATTCTTTTAGGGAGAACATTAGATAATGTTTCAAAGAATGAAGCAAATTATGACATTTCTTTTCCAATTTATATTCTACCAACCAAAATGTTCTGTCCAAAAAAGCCTTTTTGTCCTCCGTCAAAGAGGGCATTTGGGTGGAAAGAAATTACCAGACTGTGAAATTTCATTGATTTAAAAAATTCAGGTTAAGTTCAGGGTCCAGATTTGCATTTTCTCTCTTTTCTGTGGTGCTCTGAGTGAAGTGTGGGATTGGAAGAGCTGGGCCAGGTTGCATGGCAAGAACACAGTCTCAGGATGCTGTGGCTTTCAAAGCTTCAGCCGTGGAAAGAGAGAGTCGTTACATAAAATGTGACAGTCTGGAGTTAGCCATGATATAGTCAGGAAAACCAGGGCGCCGACAGGATGAAATTCATTCATCTGTTCATTCAACAAATATCTACTGAGAACTTTCTGTAAGACACTCAATAGATACACATTACTATATAGAAACTAGATAACCAGCAAGGCCCTACTGTATAACACAGGAAACTATACTCAGTATCTTGTAATAATCTGTAATGGAAAAGAATCTGTAAAAAGAATGTGTGTGTATGTGTGTGTGTGTGTGTGAGGGCTCGGTAACCTACTCCAGTATTCTTGCCTGGAGAATTCCCATGGACGTCGGAGACTGGTGAGCTACAGTCCATGGTGTCACAAAGAGTCGGACACTATTTAAGCGACTTAACATGCATGCATGATCTAGCAAATCCTGCTGGTCTTGCATCTTAGATTGAGTTCCTCCAGAAGCAAAAGCTGGGACAAGGATGTGGGAGAGAGTGATTACTTTGGGGAAAGTTCATTCGAAGGAGGCACATAGCTAACAGATACATATCTATTAAGACTTCCGGGGTGGTCCAGGGTTAGGACTCTGTGCTTTCACTGCAGCGGGTGCAGGTCTGATCCTTGATGAGGTAAGTAGAACCCCATATACTGCATTGTCGGGAAAAAATAAAAGGCACTCGTCTACTTTGAATAGTAGACAAGAGGGTTAGTATCTTTATCCACATAGAGCATATAGTCTTGTAGGGAACATAGATAAACAAACATGAGCTAAATCTGAAATGCTGTTGGTAAAGAATCCACCTTCAATACAGGAGACTCCGGTTCGATTCCTGGGTTGGGAAGGTCTGCTGGAGAAGAGATAGGCTACCCACTCCAGTATTCTTGGGCTTACCTAATGGCTCAGCTGTTAAAGAATCTGCCTGCAATGCAGAAGACCTGGGTTCGATCCCTGGGTTGAGAAAATCCCCTGGAGAAGGGAACAGCTACCCACTCCAGTATTCTGGCCTGGAAAATTCCATAGACTGTATAGTCCATGGGGTTACAAAGAGTTGGATGCAACTGAGTGACTTTCACATCAGACTATGAAAATACAGTGCTATGAAGGAAATAAACAAAGTGGTGAGGAATCACTGGCTGCCAGGTGTGTAAGGGTGCCACTTCCCACAGGGTGGGCATGAGATGACACTTACGCTCAGAATTTAGTATTAAATCCAGCTATTCCTGGGTAACAAGACAAAGAATGGTAGGCAGAAAGTCCTGAAGCAAGAATGAGTGGATTGTTGTATTTGAGAACTAGAGAAATACCAGTGTGTCTGTGAGGCAGAGTCCAGAAGGAGATGATGGAGAAGGATGCCAGCCCAGAAGGACAGAGGAAGTGGATCGGGCATCATGGGAGCCCTCTGGAAGGTTCTAAACAGGAGAGTGAGTTTCCCTGAATGGTGCCGAAAAGATCAGTAACATTACGGGAGAGGAGAGCTTTGGGGAGAGATTTCCATCAGAACAGAGCTCATCACTCCCTGCACTAGCTCCCTTCCTTTTCTCCTCTCACTTTCCCAGCTCCACTTGGGTGCCTCCTTTGAATGAACTTTTGTCCAACTCTTTGTGACCCGAAGGACTGTAGCTCACCAGTCTCCAATATCCATGGGATTCTCCAGGCAAGAATACTGGAGTGGGTTGCCAAGCCCTCTTCCAGGGGATCTTCCCGACCCAGGGATCGAACTCACATCCTTCATGTCTCCTGCATTGGCAGGCAGGTTCTTTATCACTAGCACCACCCTAGGGTTAAGAAAAAGGAAAGAATGCTGGGACTTTTACTTGTGCAATTGACCAACGGCCCAACCATTTACTAAGATGATGACTGAATGATTTTAAAAAAATACTCCAACAAACGGCTTCTCTAGAAATGCTGTGGAATTTTCAAGCCCCTAATCAGCAGAATGCCAGTTCCGTGTGGAGTCGGGGTCAGAACATCAGGGATGTGGAGTCGTCGTCCTTCCTCAACGTGTCAGTGCTTGTGTCGTGTATTTTGTGTGTATTTTTAATAAGTGTCGTCTTATTTCTCAACATTTCCTGTGTCTTTCTACCTGGTACAAGTGAAGTGCCTTATTCCAGGGGAGTTTTTGATCATTTCACACCCAGGAAAGCAGACATAAATTGCAGCAGACCCTGTGATTATATAAAAATTTGAGGACTACAATTACTGGGATGCAAAGCATTGTTTAAAAATCAACCAGGCATTTCCCAATACAGGAAGATCAATTGCATGAGAAAGAAAAGTTGTAATCACTCAAAGTTCAGAAGCAGCAAACAAGATGCTATTCCTCATGTCTACCCTAAATTATTACTATTCCCTGTCTGTATCATGGACACTCATGGCCTTGAGCTGACATGGAAAGTTCTAGAATCTTCTACTTCTTAATAATTGATTTAAATAATAAATAAATGACTTCAGTAAAAGCACATGGGCTTCTAATTTAAACAACCTCAAGATATGAAAACTTATTTCTGATGGAGTGCTTTTAGGCCACAAACTCAGTATGTAAAAAAATATATATCATTTTCTTTTTTTCCCCTCTGTAACTGAAATTAATTTTTCTTATGAAGTCTTTTACCTTTAGGGACAAGAACTTAATTTCAAGTAATTCAGATTTTCCTCCTTGCTCCCCAAGGGTGCCTCTAAGATTCAATAAGCTGAAGTATTACCAGGGGAGTGGAGGGTGGGGACCATGTCTACTGGGGCCATGTATCCATATAGGCATCTGCTGGGTCATTCCTCATCCCAGCACAACTTTCCTCTAGGTCCAGCTCATGTTCAACTGACTCCCAGGCTGCTCTAGGATACTCCAGGATAATCCTAATGCATCTATTCTTTACCAGGTCTGAAGAAAACTTGATGGGGCTATGGAAGACCATTCCCCATTTCCACGCTACTCCTACATGCAACAAAGTCCTTTGCAACAAATCATGTTGGTGGCTAAGGAAATTCTTTGAGGTAGGTTTTAGGTATGTCTGCCTTAACAGAGAGTTTCCCAGGTGGCACCAGTGCTAAGGAACCCGCCTGCTAATACAGAGACTTAAGAGAGATGGTTTCAATCCCTGGGTCAGGAAGATCCCCTGCAGGAGGACACTGCAGCCCACTCCAGTATTTTTGCCTGGAGAATCCCATGGACAGAGGAGGCTGGCGGGCTATAGTCCATAGGGTCACAAAAAGTTGGACACGGCTGAGCGAGTGAGCACACACGCACTCCTTAACAGAAATTGAATGACTGTAGAAAAACTAAGATGTGTGTATCACAGACTTGAGTTGAATATTACAGTCTGTATTTGCTACATTTAATTTTTTAACATGGCATTGATCAATCTCTGTCCTCAAAGCTTTGCTCCACTAAAAGACCCATAGAAGAGTCTTTAGAGGAAACATATGCGCGATATTTCTAATGTGATTTTTGCTCAACACATAATATCCAGGAACATACTGGCATATAGAGCAAAGTACACAGGGTTACAGGAGGCAGGGTTAAAGATAAAGTGAATTCTGAATAGGCAGTGCACTTTGGGATTTATACCCTTAGCTCAACATTTAGGACTTAAGATGCCTCGGGAGACCTCACCTGAATTCAGGCAAATGTCAAGATAAGAAGTGGCCCAGGTGAGCTGTTGGTTTCCAACTAATTTCATTCATGTGAAGGATTCAGTATATCCTTCTTTTCACAGATGGTGGTCAAGGCAAGATTCAAGAATCAAACAGACCTCTTGCCAATCTGATTCCACCACTTGAATGGGTTAGAATGTCTAACTCAGTCCTAAAATAAAGAATTCTTTGGCACAAACTCTTAAATTCCACCATTATTTACAAGCCTCTAACCACTGCTCTACAGTGCCCCTTATATAGAACAATACGCGAGTCAACTATTTAGCACTGCATACCTGATGAGTGTTCAATAAATGTGAGCTGTTCATGAGTTTGCTCTGATCTCTCTGAATCAGGGAAGGATGAGACCCTGCCAATCAGACTTTTCTTGGACCTAAAGCACAAAAGCAGATTTCAAACAAGGAGTCAAGGGACTCCCCTGGTGGTCCAATGGTTAAGAATCCGCCTTCCAGTGTAGGGGACACAGGTTCAATCCCTAGTCAGGGAAGTAAGATCCCACATGCCACAGTGAATGCTGCAAATACCAAGCCCACACACTCTGCAGCCTTCATGCTGTAACTAAGACCCAACACAGTCAAATAAATAAATGAATGAATAAAAAGTGTTGAGAGTGGAGTCAAATCCCCAGACCTGCAGACCTTACTCTCAGTCCCTCTCCTGACCCTGCAGATTTCCTGCTGCAGGTTAGAGACACTCTGCAAAAAGAAGGTGTGCCATTCTCACTGCCTGGAAGGCCACACAGCAAACGCCTAATTGAGGAACACTGAGCCCATTGTTTGGGAAAGATCTTGAGCTCCATTTCAATTCTGAAATGAAAGGTCAGAACCAAAGAGTCAGCCACAGAGGGGCTAAGCCTGATTACCTGTGAAATCTCTGATTAGCTGCCCGCTGGGACCCCATCCCATCTTCGCTCCCTCCCCAGATCTAACACCCTGTGTCATCTACTTGGATCTGTTTTCTCTTTTTAGTTAATTGAAGAGTCCTGCTTCTTCTTGAGCAACCAATAAGATAACTGCTCCTCTCAGCCATCAAGCAAGTGCAAACACCTTTGGCACTTTCCTGTCCCCCAGGGCCGCTAAGGACGGCAGGCTGCTCTGGCCAGGTGGGCAGGTACTGGGTCACTCCCCAAATGGTGAGGCAGTGAGAAAGGATTTGAGAAGTTGAGGGCTCTATTTTCTAGACAGATGCCTCTGTAAGTGTCTGCGACAATTCTATGTGTCCAGAGGTTGGGCAGACCACACATAGGCACGTGGCCACCCATGCCTGCTCTGACACACGCGTGATGATCACACAGAGCCACTTGCTTTCTGCTCTAACCTGCTCAGGACAGACTCTTTGTTGGGAAAGTACAGACGATGGATTGGGGTAGGGACAACCATCCTGACGAGATGGAGAGGACATGGAATTCTAACACTAGATCAAGGAGAAGGTGATGGGGGACTTTGTACAATTCAAAAGCCTGGATTGGAAGCCTGGATCAGTCATTTCCTAATTCAGGGGTACCCTCAGCACAGGAGACCTGATTCTCTCCTTGTTCCCTCTTGGGTATCCTGTGCTTTGCACATACCAGCTTCTCAATAAACAGGTTCTGTGGGATTAGATATGAGACATTGCCCGGTGCTCTTAGACAAGCTCTGTCTAATAAAAACATAGTGAATAACCAAAAAGGACATACTGTATAGCACAGGGACCTCGCTCAATGTTACGTGCCAGTCTGGGTAGGAGGGGAGTTTGGGGGAGAAAGGGTATGAGAGGCGAGTTTGGGGGAGGAACATATGTATGGCTGAGTTCCTTTACTGTTCCCCTGAAACCATCACAACATTGTTAATGGGCTATACTCCCATACAATGGAGAAGGAAATGGCAACCCGCTCCAGGATTCTTGCCTGGAAAATTCCATGGATATAAGAGCCTGGCAGGCTACAATTCATGGGGTCACAAAGAGTCAGACATGACCAAGCGACTGAGCACACTCCCATATAAAATAACCACTAATCCCAGGTGGCTCTAGTGGTAAAGAATTAGCCTTGTCAATGCAGGAGCCACAAGAGACGCGGATTTGATTCCTGGGTTGGGAAGATCCCCTGCAGGAAAGCATGGCAACCCACTCCTATATTCTTGCCTGGAGAATCCCTTGGACAGAGGAGCCTGGTGGGCTACAGTCCACAGCATCACAAAAGGGTCAGACAGTGACTTAGCACATAGCACACACAATATAAAATAAAAAGTTTTTAAAACTTGACTATAAAAAACATAATGTAAGCCATATATGTGAGTTAAAATTTTCTAGAAGCCACATTTTGAAAAGTAAAAAAAAAAAAAAGATTAATTTTAATATATTTTGTTTAATTCAATTACCTAAACTATTATTCTTTTGACATGTAATCAAGTAAAAAATTGTTAATGGATATTTTGTATTTTTGTAGCAAATCTTCCAAGTCCAGCCTATCCTCTGTAAATAGCATAAATCTGTAGTAAAATGCTGAATGGGTGTCCTAGGTTGCTTCAGTCATTTCCGACTCTTTGCGACCCCATGGACTGCAGTGCGCCAGGCTGCTCTGTCCTTGGGATTCTCCAGGCAAGAATACTAGAGTGTGTTTGCCGTGCCATCCTCCAGGGGGTCTTCCTGACCCAGGGATCAAACCCACGTCTCTTATGTCTCCTGTATTGGCAGGTGGGTTCCTTACCACTAGTACCACCTGGGAAGCCAAATCTCAATTTGGACTCACCGTGTTCCAAGGGCTCCGTGGTATTCGAAAAAGTTAAGAGTATGCCACTCCAATCATATTGAGCTGAAAACAATTTAAAAAGAAGTAAACATAAGCAAAACTTGCTGTCCTTCCCCTTCAGTAAGAGCAGGAAGATTCTGAATCACCAGACATGACTCTAAATAGAACCTTATCAGCCCAGAGAAAGCACCAGGGAAATTTACATAATAAACCTTACTAACTAGTCCTTTTCCCCCTTTAATTTCCCCTGTATATTCACCTTCAAACAATGTGCTGTCCCTAGAAACTCAAAGTCGCTTTCCTTTGTCACATCACTTCTATACAAAATGACTGTCTTCTTGTTAAGATACTTTATAAACCTGGACTTTCTGGGTGGCTCAGTGGTAAAGAATGTGCCTGCCAGTGAAGGAGACATGGTTCAATCCCTGATCCAGGAAGACCCCACAAGCCACAGATCAACTCAGCCCCAGTGCCACAGCTATTGAGCTTGTCCTCGAGAGCCTGGAAGCTGCAACATGAGAAGCCCAAGCACCGCAATTAGAGAGTAGAGAAAGCCCACGCACAGCAACAAAAACCCAGCATTAGTTCAGTTCAGTTCAGTCACTCAGTCGTGTCTGACTCTTTGCGACCCCATGAATCAGCACACCAGGGCTCCCTGTCCATCACCAACTCCCGGAGTTCCTTCAGACTCACATCCATCGAGTCAGTGATGCCATCCAGCCATCTCATCCTCTGTCATCCCCTTCTCCTCCTGCCCCCAATCCCTCCCAGCATCGGAGTCTTTTCCCATGAGTCAACTCTTCGCATCAGGTGGCCAAAGTACTGGAGTTTCAGCTTTAGCTCATTCCTTCCAAAGAAATCCCAGGACTGATCTTCTTCAGAATGGACTGGTTGGATCTCCCTACAGTCCAAGGGACTCTCAAGAGTCTTCTCCAACACCACAGTTCAAAAGCATCAGTTCTTTGGCACTCAGCTTTCTTCACAGTCCAACTCTCACATCCATACATGACCACAGGAAAAACCATAGCCTTGACTAGACGGACCTTTGTTGGCAAAGTAATGTCTCTGCTTTTGAATATGCTATCTAGGTTGGTCATAACTTTCCTTCCAAGGAGTAAGCGTCTTTTAATTTCATGGCTGCAGTCACCATCTGCAGTGATTTTGGAGCCCAAAAAATAAAGTCTGACACTGTTTCCACTGTTTCCCCATGTATTTCCCATGAAATGATGGGACTGGATGCCATGATCTTCATTTTCTGAATGTTGAGCTTTAAGCCAACTTTTTCACTCTCCACTTCCACCTTCATCAAGAGGCTTCTTAGTTCCTCTTCACTTTCTGCCATAAGGCATATCTGAGGTTATTGATATTTCTCCCGGCAATCTTGATTCCAGCTTGTCCTTCTTCCAGTCCAGCGTTTCTCATGATGTCCTCTGCATAGAAGTTAAATAAGCAGGGTGACAATATACAGCCTTGATGCATAGCAAAACATAAAAAATAAATAAAGAATTTTTTAAATTTATTTAATTTTTAGGAAAATTGCTTTACAGAATGATGTTGTTTCCTCTCAAACATCAACATGAATGCTTTATAAACCCAAGTTCTCACCACCCTTTTGAGTTACTCGTCATTAAGTTCTTCCCAGCGTAAACTTCCGTGTGTGTTTTCTTCTTATTCTGTCTTCTCTCAGTCTGGTTTGCAAGGCTCCCTCCAGCAAACTGAGGTATCTGCAGTCATGTCCCATTTGTTCCTGACCCTGCTTTGTGTGCCCAGGTCTGAATAATTTTAAGCATGCCCAAATAATGAGGGTTTTTTGTCTGATCCAATATGCGCCTGCATTTCTAAAGAGCTGGCTTTACGACTTCCGAAGAGGTACCTCTGGAACTTGGTGATTTCTCCTCATTTGGAGCAATTTAATGAAAAAGGTAGGAATTTCAAATGCAATGGCAAGAATAGATCAGAGAAGACGAAAGAGAACAGCATCCAAAAGAGCTCCTTTCTCATTAGCTGAGCAAATTCTGCAGCTTTAGAGAAGGCACGTCTCCTCTTTGGTCTTGATTAATTTGTCCCTCTTCCCATTTGAATAGAGTAACTCATCTCACTTACTTATTATTACTTATCATTGAGGGGAAGTGAGAAGAGGTAATGCCAAGCAATTAGACTTGGGGAGCAGAAAAAGAAGAATGTTTTTTTTAGTTTTTTCAGTCTTTTATTCTATATTAAAAATTCAAATAAATATGTTTTACAAAAGCAGGGTCATACCACACTGTTTTATAATCTGCTGTATTTCAATAATGATGACAGTTTTTTTGGAATCATTTTTAAGTAGCTGCATAGTATTCTATTATGTGGATATAGTACAATTCATTTAAATCAATATTTTTGATATTTAAGTAGTTTCCAATTTTATGTTATTATAAATGGCATTTCAGTGAGCATCTTGAGGCTTTACAATACAAATAGCATATACTTTGAGTGCCTTAGGTATATATTGTCAAATGGCCCTCCAGAAAAATATATCATTTCTTGCTCCCAAGAGGGATGGTATTTAATGTGAACTTAAGGATGTCAAAGAATTTCTCTTCTGACCCTCTCTTCCTTGATTCCTTGCTGTTTTATTTATTGACCCGTTACTTAGGGCAAAAGAAGATATATAAAGAATCAGTAAGCATCTCAAAAATAGTCAAATGATTGTAAACAAAAGCAGTCCATCATCTGTCCTCTTCCACATTGGTAATGGTTATTATTGTGATTGCTTTACTGAAGTCACTCCAAATTAAGGAGAGTATGGAGACAGGAATGTCACCCAACAGGCTGGTGGGTGTTTCAATGTTGCAAAATACCTGGAGAGCAAACTGGCCAATTTTTTAAATGTGGATAAGCTGTTCCCAAAGATGGACTGACTGCCAAAGAGAAGAAGACACATAAAGAAAAGCAAGGATTAGTAAAAGTAAGCAGATGAATTGACCAGGTAAGAAACCAAGATATTTCAGACAATAGAAGAGAGCTTAAGGAAATCCTAATTACCATTTTCAAAGCAACTACCTAGAAAATAAGGCTATGACAAAGACGCAAACAGGTAACACCAACCAAAAGAGTGCTCTTGGAAATTTAAAAGTAACATTGCTGAAACTAAACTAAAAATTAAGTTGAATGGTTGGAAAAAGAGCTGCAGGAATTTTCCCAGAATATAGAGTAAGCCAGCCACTATGAAGAGCCGCTAGAGCTAATGGAAGGAAGGAAAAATATCAAAGAAACACTAAACATTTCCAGAGCAATAGAGAGACATGAATCTTAGAATAAGAGAGTTCGTCTCATGGAAACAGAACACATTTTTAAAACACCCACATTATCCTCATGAGATTTAAGAACTCTCAAGATGAAAAGAATGTCTTAAAAGTTACAGGAGGGAGAAAATTCACCTAGAAAGGAACTTAGAATCAAGCTGGCATCAAACTCCTCATCAGCGATGCTCAATGCTACTAAACTGTGGAATAATTCTTTCAAAAATCAAAGTAAATAGATAACTAACAAGGACCTAGTGTATAGCACAGGAAACTATACTCAATACCTTGCAATAATCTATAATAGAAATAATATGAAAAAGAATAACTATATATGTATGTATAACTGAATCACTTTGCTGTACACCTGAAGATAACACAGGAAATGCTTTGGCGGTCTAGTAGTCAGGATTCAGCGCTCTCACTGCGTGGGCCTAGGTTTGATCGCAGGTTGGGGAACTAAGATCCCCTAAGCATGCAGGGGGAAAAAATTAATCGATTAATTTAATTAAAAATTTAAAAATCCTAACACAACATTGTAAATCAATTTCAATAAAACGTCTTTAAAAATTCTAAGAAGAAAATCTCTTTGGATTTAGATATTTAAGCCTTGCCAAACTATCATATAAGGGTGAGGGTAAAGTAAGATCATGTTCAAATATGAAAAGACTCCTAAATGCAGCACATTATTGAAGATGTAAGTTGTGGATGAAGATGAGGGTGAAAACCCCAAAGATAGAGGGCCCAAGAGAGGATAGAACCAACCTAGGCATTAACTAGAAAGAAAACTGCTTATCTCTGCAATAGGGGAGGGAGCAGTCATTCAAATTAAGTAAGAGGTCAATGCCTCACTGGGGAATTTCTTCAGGAAGAAAAATGGAGGGATTTGTTTTAATATTCCAGGAAATGGAATAGAGGAAAACTGAAAGATCTTGGCAATGATATATCCATGCATGGATATATATATATATATTTTTTTTTAAGGTGTCAATCATACCTCAAATTTTTTTTTAAAAAAAGAAATGAAAATGGGTATTCACACAAAAACTTGTATACAAATGCTCACAGTATCACTATTTACAATACCAAAGAGACAAAAGCAATCTAAATATCCATCAACAGATGAACAAAATGGTCATGCAATAAAATATTACCCAGCCAGGAAAAGAAATCCAATTCTGACACATGCTATGACATGGATCAACCTTGAAATTCTGATGCCAATTGAAAGAAGACAGGTTCAAAATACCTGTATTTTTTGATCCCATTTATATGAAGTCAAGAATAGGCAAAACCAGACTTTCCCAGCGGTCCAATGGTTAAAACTTTGCTCTTCCAATGCAGGGAACATGGGTTTGATCCCTAGTTGGGGAACTATACCAAGTGCTCAGCCAAAAAAGAGAAAAATATATATATAGATATAGGCCAAGCCATGGAGACAGTAAGTTGTTGTTGCTTAGGGCTGAGGAGAATTGGGACAAGAAAATGAAGGGGTTTCTTTTGGGAATGATGCAAATGTTCCAAAATTGATTGTGGTGATGCTTTTCCAGTTCTGTGGATATACCGAAAATCACTGAATTGTACACTTTTTAAAAAATGAGAAAATCTGATTGGCCCAGGTCACATTCTACCTAAGTTGTTGTTGTTTAGTCACTAAGTCCTGTTTGACTCTTTGCAACCCTATGGACTGTAGGCCACCAGGCTCCTTTATCCAGGGGATTCTCCAGGTAAGAATACTGGAGTGGGTTGCTATTTCCTTCTCCGGGGGATCTTCCTGACCCAGGGATTGAACTCACATCTTCTGCATTGGCAGGCGGATTCTCTACCATTGAGCCACCTGCCACAGTTTAGCAAATTGCTCAATGACCTTCATCCTCAGTTTGCTCAGCTGTCAAATGGAAAGATGCCTAAGTTCAATGTCACTGGAAAGGTGTTCTCGTTTCACGCAGCAAAACACTCAGCCCAGGGCCTGGCTCATTTAAATGACTCAGTGAGGAGGGATGGTATCAGTAAAACTCCTGATTTCAACAAGGAGGAAACACATGTTTTTTCTTTTTTTTTGCCACGTTGAGACTGGATCAGAAGACACAAAGGTGCATCCTGGGGATATAGGCCTGTGATAGACTGGGAATTTTCTTTGATGATTTGTGTTCAGCAAAATCTACCATTTTTGTCTTTGTTCCTGGTCAGAAAGATTGAAGCAGAATTATCTCTTGTGAGATTTGTCAGACCTCAAAGACCCGGCTGGAGCAGGTCTGCTGTACTGGTTTCCATTTTGCAAGGAGCCGGCAAAGGGGGAGTTGACTGCTAATTTTTCCATTTTCGCTAATGATCAAACTCAGCTAAAGAAAGAGAGCAGAAACATCAGCCTCAGTTCTGTGCACCCTTGGCCCAAATTGTCAACTCTGGATCTTTAGATAAATCAAAAAGAGCTTTTCCACCAGAAATAGTGGTTTCCGGCATCTCCCTGGTGAAGAGAACTATACCCTCTTTGAGTAACAGCTGCTTTTGCCATCAATAACAGGTCGATTTCTTTCCTTTTTTCTTTTAGTTCTGAAAATCATGAATCCTGCAACACATGTGTGACTTTCTATGAACTGACCACTTTCTTTCTTTCTTGTAAAATTTATTTATTATTTTAAAATTTAATTCATCTAATTAATTTTTATTTAGTAGGATCTTAGTTCTCCCACCAGGGATGGAACCCACATTCCCTGCATTTGAAGACATATTACTTTTGTGTATGTATGTGGTGGTGGTGGAAGAGGCATTCTTAACCACTGGACCACACAGGAAGTCCTGAGTGGACCACTTCCTTTTTCAAAATTTTTTACTTTATTACTTTTTTAACACCATAAACCTTTTTCATTGAGGTATAGGTGATTAACAGTGTTGTGGTAGTTTCCAGTGAACAGCAAAGGGACTCAGCCATACATATATATATACATGTATCCATTCTTTTTTATTTTTTATTTTAATTTTATTTTTTAACTTTACAATATTGTATCGGTTTTGCCATATATCGAAATGAATCCGCCACAGGTATACATGTGTTCCCCATCCTGAATCCTCCTCCCTCCTCCCTCCCCATACCATCCCTCTGGGTCGTCCCATTGCACCAGCCCCAAGCATCCAGTATCGTGCATCAAACCTGGACTAGTGACTCGTTTCATATACGATATTATACATATTTCAATGCCATTCTCCCACATCATCCCCCATTCTTGCATGGCACATGTACTATACCATTTTCAATTGGACCAATAGCCCCTTCAGTTCAGTTCAGTTCAGTTGCTCAGTAGCGTCCGACTCTTTGCGACCCCATGAATCACAGCACTCCAGGCCTCCCTGTCCATCACCAACTCCCAGAGTTCTCTCAAGCTCATGTCCATCGAGTCGGTGATGCCATCCAGCCATCTCATCCTCTGTCGTCCCCTTCTCCTCCTGCCCCCAATCCCTCCCAGCATCAGAGTCATTTCCAATGAGTCAACTCTTCCCATGAGGTAGCCAAAGTACTGGAGTTTCAGCTTTAGCTCATTCCTTCCAACGAAATCCCAGGGCTGATCTCCTTCAGAATGGACTGGTTGGATCTCCTTGCAGTCCAAGGGACTCTCAAGAGTCTTCTCCAACACCACAGTTCAAAAGCATCAATTCTTCAGCGCTCAGCCTTCTTAACAGTCCAACTCTCACATCCATACATGACCACTGGAAAAACCATAGCCTTGACTAGACGGACCTTTGTTGGCAAAGCAATGTCTCTGCTTTTGAATATGCTATCTAGGTTGGTCATAACTTTCCTTCCAAGGAAATAGCCCCTTAATATTGGCAAAATGCCACTGCATCCCAGCCATGCTCATCGTTGAATAAGTGTGACAGGCAGATACAAAAGTGTTCTGTGTCAAGGAGGATCTGAGACTAGCATTTAAAGGATCCAGCTGTGAGAGGAGGTCACCAAAACCAGGGGACCAGACCATTAGCTTTAGTGGTGAGCACACAGAAAGCCCAGCAGTACCCTCCCACCCAGGCACGGTGGGCCCACACTGCACGGGGGACCCTGGTCTGGCTCTCCTCCACCTGGGTATTATTATAGGCCTGTGTCCCTCCCAGGAAAGGAGGCTGTGATGTGATGAAATATAATCTCCCTCAGTTTCATATGTTGAAGCCCTAACTCCCAATCTCTCAGAATGTGTCTGTATTTAAAGATAGGCCCTTTAAAGAGATGATTGAGTTAAATTAGGCTATTAGAGTAGCCCTTAATCTGACGTGACTCGTGTTCTTATAAGGAGAGACGATTTGGTCATAAAATGAAACACCAGGGCTTCCCTGGTGGCTCAGTGGTAAAGAATCTGCCTGCCGAGGCAGGAGATACAGGTTCCATTCCTGATCCAGGAAGATCCCACATGCCTTGGAGCAACTACTGAGCCTGCGCTCTGGAGCCCGGGAGCTGAAACTACCGAGCCCATGCGTCCCAGAGCCCAGGCTCCACAAGAGAAGCTACTGCAATGAGAAGCCCAAGCACTGCAATTAGAGAGTGCCCTGCTCGCTGCAACTAGAGAATAGCCCACGCAGCAACAAAGACCCAGCACAGCCACAAATAAGTAAATCAAATCAAAAAAAGACACCAGGGTGAGCACACACAGCGGAAAGACCACATGAAGACGGAGCAAGAAGGTGCCCATCTGCCAACCAAGGATAGGGGCCTCAGAGGAAACCAAACCTGCCGAGACCTTCATCAGCCTCCAGCACTATGAAGAAATCAATTTCATTTTTTAACCACACCAGGTGGCATATAAGATCTTAGTTCTCCAGTGACGGATCAAACACGTGCCCCCTGCAGGGGAAGCACAGAGTCCTGACCACTGGACTGCCAGGGCATTCCCAAGAAATTAATTTTTGTACTTTATGCCAGTCAGTCTTTGGTATTTTGTTACAGCAGCCAGAGGAAATTAATGCCAATGGAACATGCCTACTAGGAGTTTGGGGCTCCGCTTTGGATCATATTCCAGATATCTGGACCATAGGATCCCCAGTATAAGTCCCAGCCTTACTTCCAGGCCAGCAAGGGCCTCTTCTAGAGGCCAGCCTCTGAAGGGATGACAAGGAAGCCTGGTGCCCACCCTGGCCCTGGGGGCCGATGTCTGCAGGGGGTCTGCAGGACAGGTGGTACAGGTGTGCAGGTAAGTTCTCTGCAAGTTTGAGAGACAGATGTGGGAAGGAGGAGGTGGGGGAGGACCATGGGCCAGGCATCCGGGGCCAGATTTCCTTGTTCAGACATTTTCTGCAGGTGACTATGAAGGATCTTTAGGCTATTCCATCAAGCCTGACTGTCTCGGTTGTCATGAAGGTACAGGGTCAAGGTCGGGGGTGGCACACATTTCATTTAGTGATTAGCCTGATCAGTGCAGAAATAGAGACATAGAAATCAGATGTGGACCTCAAGGGGGGAAGAGGGGGTGGAATGAACTGGGAGACTGGGACTGACATACATACACTATCAATAAAATAGATAACTAATGAAAACCTGCTGCATAGCTCAGGGAACTCTACGCAGTGCTCTGTGGTGACCCAAATGGGAAGGAAATCCAAAAAAGGGAGATAATATATATATGTACGGCTGATTCACTTTGCTGTACAACAGAAACTAATATAACATTGCAAAGCAGCTATATTCCAATGAAAATATATTAAAAAATAAAACTACATAAGATTAAAAGTAAATAAAACTATGTGTGATAAAATACATTAAAAATAAACTATAGACAATAAAAATAAATTTTTAAAATAAACAAAACTATACACAATAAAAATAAAATTTAAAATAAAACTATATATAATAAAAATTATACACATAAATTTATACATATAAATTTATTTATCGCTTCAGTTGTGTCCAACTTTTTGCATGCTCATGGACCATAACCCACCAGGTTCCTCTGTCCAAGGGATTCTCCAGGCATGAATACTGGAGTAAGTTGCCATTTCCTTCTCTAGGGGATCTTCATGATCCAGGGATCGAACCTGCATCTCTTGAGTCTCCTGCATTAACAGGCGAGTTCTTTACCTCTAGTGCCACCAGGGAAGTCCTATATACAACATAAATTTATTTATATACAATAAATAAAACTATATACAATAAAATAATTGGTCTGATCAATAACATTTAAATATTTACACATAGTATGTAGGCCTCCATAAACACTGCTCCTGACCCCTGCAAATGTTGGGGGTCAAGCCAATAGTATCCAACTAACATGGCAGTTGAGCTGGGGCCCCTCCCCCGGCCTTGGGCAGCCACATTCTCATCCTTCTGATACTTAGTGAGGGTAAGTGGGGCCCAGAGACATTGGTGGATTCTCCCGCCTTTTCCATCCTCTTAAAAAGAAAGTCGGCCTTAACATAACCAACCTTGTTGAGTTACAAATGATATTAACAAAGTTCGGTCTAGTCAAAGCTATAGTTTTCCAGTAGTCATATATGGATGTGAGAGTTGGACTGTAAAGAAAGTTGAGCACCGAAGAACTGATGCTTTTGAACTGTGGTGTTGGAGAAGACTCTTGAGAATCTCTTGGACTGCAAGGAAATCCAACCAGTCCATCCTAAAGAAGACCAGTCCTGAATATTCATTGGAAGGACTGATGCTGAAGCTGAAACTCCAATTCTTTGGCCACCTGATGAGAAGAACTGACTCATTGGAAAAGACCCTGATGCCGGAACAGATTGAAGGTGGGAGGAGAAGGGGACGACAGAGGATGAGATGGTTGGATTGCATCACTGACACAATGGACATGAGTTTGAGTAAGCTCTGGGAGTTGGTGATGGACAGGGAAACCTTGCGTGCTGCAGTCCATGGGGTCACAAAGAGTCAGACATGACTGAGCGACTGAACTGCACTATTTGAAAATACGAATGGGAGATGCCCATTCAGGAGCAGGGAATAAAAGCAGGATTTCAGTCAAGGAGGTGGATCTTGTTCGAAAGAGCTAGCCACTCATTTGTGATCTCTGTGGTTGGCGTTATCAGCCAAGCAGTGTTGCCATGGAAACCCCTTTCCGGCCCCGTGGCCGTACTCTGGTCCTTGTCACCCATGACGTCCAAATGCTCATTTGATAAGAATTGTAATGTATTCTAATGATTCTGAGGCTGCCCCCTGCATAACTGCTCTCCATGTAACAGTGCACAGTGCGCCCTGTGCTTCTAGTTCAAAGTGGAACTTCGCCTTTCTCAGGAGCAAAATTCAGTTCAGCCACGCGTTCAGAGACATGGCCCCCAAAGGGAAGGTCAGAATCCTTTTCCCTCTGCTTCTGGGTATTGTCCAGCTGGTCTCTGGAGTAAGGCATAGCTTCTGCGTTATTCACTCAGTTGTGTCTGACTCTTTGGGACCCCATGGACTGTAGACTGCCAGGCTCCTCTGTCCATGGGATTCTCCAGGCAAGAATACTGGAGTGCCTTGCCATCCACTCATCCAGGGGATCTTCCCAACCCAGGGATTGAACAGGTCTCCTGTATTTCAGGAAGATTCTTTACTGTCTGAGCCACCAGGGAAGACCAACAGCCTCCATGGGCTTCATTAAAGGTTTCCTTCTGTGAGAAGGGAGGACAGACTATAAAATGAGATTTCTTCTCCCAGCAGAAATATTTATTGCACAAATGCCAGGGGTCACAGCAGAATCTGTTCAGTTCCAAATGCAGGTTTTCAGGATTGTAGACTTATCATTCAGTTTTGTAAGGATCATAGAAACCAGGGAAGTGAAAACAATGACTTTCCCTTAGAAGCACAAACTTGAGTGTAAATATTAAACCTTTGGTGAATTGGCAAAAATAAAATGAATTCTCAGATTGCACAGAGCCCTTCAGTCCACACCCCTGTGTGTAAAAAATCAGCTTTCAAAGGAGATATCTGAGCTTAGAAAAACAAAGCTCAAAGTGGCCACCTCCAAAGCAACTTTGGACCAGGGACAACTTTGGCCAAGGTGAAGTCCACGTATGTCTTGATTTGTGTGTGCTCAGTCTTTCAGTCATGTCCCACTCTTTTTAGCCCCATGCATTGTAGCCCCCTAGGCTCCTCTGTCCATGGAATTCTCCAGGCAAGAATACCGGAGTAGGGAGCCATTTCCTTCTCCAGGGGATCTTCCTGACCCAGAGATCGAACCCATGTCTCTTATCTGTCTCCTGCATTGTCAGGCGGCTTCTTTACCCCTAGAACCACCTGGGAAGTGCATGTCTTCATTTGGATGCTGTTTAATAACACCAGTGCCGGATTCATTCATTATAATCCAAAAGAAACATGACAATATTGCTAGCTGCTGCTGCTGCTAAGTGGCTTCAGTCATGTCCAAGTCTGTGCGACCCTATAGATGGCAGCCCACCAGGCTCCGCCATCCCTGGGGTTTTCCAGGCAAGAGTACTGGAGTGGGGTGCCATTGCCTTCTCCGAATATTGCTAGCAGAGAGCTGAAAATTTGAGTGGAAGGAAAAAATACATAAGAACAACAGAATTTGAAATTTTGAGTGTCAAACAAGATAAAAAAAAAGAAGAAGAAGCAAGGAATGAAACAAAGCATGGAAAGTATGACAATTTCTGTGGTAGAAATTTGTTTGGTTCTAAGTAATGAGAAATCCAATGCAAAATGGTTTAAGAGAGAAAAGGAGAGGTGTGACTAGATACAATTAAAAGCCTGGGAACCTTTAGGTATAGCTGAATCCAGGCTCTCCTGTGAAGTCCTCCAATTGCTGTCACTATCTCGGGTTCTCAGTTCTTCCTTTCTCTGTGTTAATTCCATGCCCAGGCAGGCAGAATGACGGCCACCAGAAGCATCAGACTAGCTCTATAATTTCTCAGTTGTTCTTGTTTAGTCATTAAATCATTACATCTTTGTGACCCCATGGACTGTAGCCTGCCAAATTCCTCTGTCCATGGGGATTCTCCAGGCAAGAATACTGGAGTGAGTTGCCATTTTCTCCTCCTGGGAATCTTCCTGACCCAGAGATCAAATCCAAGTCTCCTGCATCTCCTGCACCAGCAGGCGGATTCTTTATCACTGTGCCATCTCAGAAGCCCATAATCTCTCAGGACCTCCAGTGAAAAGAACCATTCTTTTTTGCTAACCATTCAAACAAAATACTCAGAATTGAGTCTATTTAGACCACAGTGTTATGGGTCTATTTATCAAGCCACTGCAGTGTCTAAGCGTATTTGATGCTAAGTGTATAAATTTCTTGGGTCAAATGCCTACCTCCAGAGCCAAGGAAAACTCAGATTAAACGTGGGCTCACTCCCCTCCTCCACAAAGTATATGGTTTTGTTAACAGAAGGACAGAGATTAGATGAAGACCAGATGAAGATGGTCCAGTTTTACCAAACATCTTAGCACTCAGAATATCAGTGCCCTTCAGGGGCCACGACAGCGCTCACCTGTGAAGCCAGCACTGGTTATAAATGAGTCCTGCTGTGCTCACTTCCTCTACCCAACCAGCACCTGGAGTATGGACACAGTTTTGAACATCTGCATCTTATTCACTGCTGGCCCTGTATCCACACACAGGCATTAAAAAAAAACAATGCTTGTGTGTCTGGATAGAGGATTCAGAAGTTACTGAACAGAAGTGAACGCAAGTTTTGTCATTTCTTCTTCCTTAGTTAATATTTTTGTGGTTTTGACAGCCGGTCTTTAAGAAAATGGCAAATCCCTCTTTTCACTTTCCTTTTCTTTGCTCCCTCCGTCCCTGCACCACCACTCTGATAGCTAGTGACGCTGGGAAAAGATAACAAGATCTTGGGTATGATACAGATGCATGGGGTGTGGGGCTGACAGCTCTGAGATGCTGTTGGATCTCTCAAGGGGAGTTCTGCACATCCTCACTGGGGCAGCGCTGAAACAGCTGATAAAGTTGAGTTCAGCCTTCATCGGAGCAAGTAACAACCTCTCCAAACAGAAAGGAAATCAATAGCACTTGAAGGCTGGGTTCCTGGTTCAGAGGCAGAAAATGTTAATCACATTCTCCTCTCTGATTCCCTTTTGCGTCTTGCAGATATCCATGTAGAAGAGTCAGCAGAGGAAATGGTGAACTGGGAGATGAGTATATTTAAGGAGGTGTTTTCACTTACTGAACCAGCAGGACCCTGAGACACACTTTATACCATGTTTTTATAGGAGTCAAAATAGCATAAAATTGGGCTAACTTCCCATGGTTTTCCTTTGCTAAGTTCATACACACACACACACACACCAGTTCCCACAGTGCCAACAAAATAACAGATAAGCAAAAGAAGAGACAACAGTCCATCAGCCAAAAGTAATATTTTAAGAATAGCTTCCATTGGGAATTTCCCTGGGGGGTCCAGTGGTTAAGACTTCATGCTTCCTATGCAGAAGGTGCAAGTTCGATCCTTAGTCAGGGAACTAAAATCCCATATGGCACAAGACAAAAAAAAAAAAAAAACAGCTTTTATTGAGATTGAGTTTCTTGGTCACAAGTATCAGGAGTTGACTCTAGCTACTGAGCTCAAAAAACTGTCCTCCACAGCTGTTAGGGAGCTCACAGAACCCTGGGCAGGACAAGAGAAGCAGTGTGGAGGCTAAGATCCCAAGAACCACACCCAGAGTCACACAGCAGACCCAGCCAGACACGCAGAAACTGACATTGCTATTGCTGGTCCATGGAGTCCTAGAGAAGACCCCCAGGTGGCATAGAACTCTCCCTCCCATCAGTGATCCCACCTCTGCCCCAGGAGCATGTCCCTGCATCACTGAGAAAGGACCAGAGACACTCCTAAGGCCAACACCTACACCTTGCTTCAGCCAACAAAAATGACGGTGCTGGGCTGAGCTTTATTCATGGTGCCCACGTTGGAACCCAAGTAGCATCGAGTAAATCTCGGTGACTCAGCTCAGGTGCTTGCCCTGGCTGGAAAAGGCAGTGCTGTGGCCCTGGAGCACCTATCTCCGTGTGTCATTGCTGCAAGAATGATCATACCCTGATACTGAGCACTCGCAGCAGCTAATCATGTAGGCAGCCTAGAGGCTCATCATATAAATGAGCTTGGTGAAGAGGGTAAGTACAACCAAGCACACATTTTGGCAGAAGATGGCTGCTGGCCACAAGGAATAGCTGTCTCCATTCATGATGTTCGTGTTTTTCTACATCTAAGAAGATGGAAGAGATTGGACTCACAAAGTCTTCTCCTGAAAATGTCTATCTGAAGGCCTATTCTGCCAGTTTTCCCCAGAGTACAGAGTACTTCCCTCCTGATCTCCACTCTGAACTCCTCTCAGGATGTGTCAAAGGTCAGTGGCTGCAGCGGGCAGTGACTTCATCCCTGTAGAACCAGATGGTGAGTGACAATTTGTAGTCACTTGCTGTGAAGGGAAACATTAAGAGTAGACCCCAGTAGTGAGGACTCAACTCCTCAAAACTGAGTCCCGACTCCCCTCTTTGCTCCATCTCTGTACTGTACCCTGCCACCTGGTAAGCTCCTCTGCAACCTCTTTATTGGCACCCCCTCCTCTGAACCCCACAACCTTAAGTCCCCTCTACCTTGCCTTGTTCCTTTCCAACCACCTTTCTGATGCCACCTGAGACTTCGGCTGGAAAACATAGAACTTTAATGGAAGATGATAGGGGTGTTTCCAGCCAGGGTTCTTGGCGTTTCCCAATCAATAGAAATTGATCAGAGGGCAGACAAGAAATTCAGGCAAGGTTTTACTAGGGCTCCTGCTGCAGCAGTGGGGAGCAAGAACAGTAACAGGCTCCCTTGCTCACTCCCAGTGGAGGGGGGTAGCGAGTTGGTTCCTTATGTGGCATGAGGGTAAAGGGGTGTTCAGGAGTCAAGTCCAAGGGGAAGCTTAGGTGGTTTGCCCACCCCTCTGGTGGTGTTGTGTGTAGGGGTTATGTACAGTACCCTGCTTTGGCTCCCAACGCCCTGTTTTTGCTCCCAGCTCCTCAAAAGTGATAGTTGGGTTTTGGGGGGTTTTGTATCTTTTGGGTCCAGAATTTGCCCTAACCGTGCATGCATGCAGTTATTTCTAGTCCTATATAGTTTCTTTGTATTTTGTTGCTCAAGGAGAGGTATATCCAGGTGCAAGCTTTGTAGCAAAGTGTCCCAGGTCCCAAGCCTGTCTCAGGGGCAAAAAGCAACAAAAATTATTTATTTGGAGGTGTGAGTGAGAGTCATGATCTGAAAGGTTTGAAATACATTTTCCTTTGCTTTGTGGAATTGAGAAAAGTAATAAAATAAAAAAATACATTACTCTATGGTTATCACATTAGTCAGGGTTGTCCAGAGAAACAGAACCAAGAAGATCTATAAAGAGAAAGATAAGAGGAGATTTGTTACAGGAACTGACTCAGGCAATTACAGAAGCGGAGAAGTCCCACAGTCTGCCATCTGTTAGCTGGAGATCCGGGAAAAGGTGTTAGTCACTTGGTCGTGTTTGACTCAGTGCGACCCCATGGAGTGTAGCCCGCCAGGCTCCTCTGTCCATGGAATTCTCCAGGCAAGAATACTGGAGTGGGTTAGCCATTCTCTTCTCCAGGAGATCTTCCTGACCCAGGAATCAAACCTGGGTTTCCTACATTGTAGGCAGATTCTTTTTTTTTTTTTAATTAATTTATTTTTAATTGAAGGATAATTGCTTTACAATATTGTGTTGGTTTCCGTCATACATCTACATGAATCAGCCATAGGTGTACATAGGTCCCCTCCCTTTTGAACCTCCCTCCCACCCCATCCAGGCAGATTTTTTACCATCTGAGCCACCAGGGAAGCCGGTGGTGAAATTCAATACAGATCAAAAGGTCTGGAAATCAAGAGGCTGATGGCATGGGTTCCCAGTCTGAGGGCCCTGACCTGAGCAGGAGAAGATGGATGTCTCAGCCCCCTAGGGAGAGAGAATTTATATTTCCTCTGCTGTTTTGTCCTTGGTGTATGGGATGAGGCCCACCCACCAAGTGAGGACCATTTTTTTTTTTTTGTCACAGCAGATGTTAGCTTTGGCCTTCAGGATCTTTGACCTTTGTTGCAGCACATCAAATCTTTAGTTGTGGCATGCAAACTCTTAGTTGTGGCATGTGGGCTCTAGTTCCCTGACCAGGGATCGAACCTGGGCCCCCTGTATTGAGAGAGTGGAGTCTTAGCCACTGGACCACCAGGGAAGTCTCTGGTGAGCGTGAGTGCACAGATTCAAACGTCCGTGTCATCCACAGACGCCCTCACAGATGCCCCTAGAAGTAATATGGACCAGATACCTGGGCATCCCCTAGCTTAGCCAGTGAGCACATAAAATTACCCATCACAATGGAATTCCCTGGTGGTTCAGTGGTTAAGACTCTGTGCTTTCACTGTAGGGGGCACAGGTTTGATTTCAGTCAGGGAAATAAGATCCCACAGGCCTCAAGGCTTGGCCAAAAATAATAAATAGAATTAAATTAACCATCAGAGTGATGAGACCCACACTTCTAAGTAAGCTTAAGATGGAGATAGGTGTCTGTGTTTTGAGGTATGTGTGGTGGTGGTGGTTTAGTCACTAAGTCATGTCCGATTCTTGTGACCCCATGAACTGTACGGCCCACCAGGCATGTGTAAAATTGTTGAAAATACATCATGAAGATTATATTTAAAAGATGAGGTGTGATTACAGATTTTATAATGTTTTGTAATGATTTTTTGCTGAGAATGGACATTCCCTAGCTTCAAGGTGCACTTATCCATAAGACTATTGCTTGATGATTTTCAGGAATTGGGCAGGAAAATGAAAGGGCTCTTTGGGATCAGATGATGGAAGGTTCTGGAATCTAGTAGGTCTGTGCTTCCATCAGACTCCTTGAGTCTCTAGTTACATTACGAGAACTTAGAGCTTAGGCTGTAATTAACATGAATTTGAAATATGTGAAAAAAATTTTTTTAAATGTGGCAATCATAAGGTGTCAATAAAATTTCAATTATCAGCAAAATTTAAAACAACGCGGATCTCATAAATGTTTCAAAAATCACATGCATTTAAAGCTGTCAGATAAAGTCAGTTGTGTGCTGTAGGCTGTCTAACGATATATTTTGCTTCCTTTTTTTTTTTTTTTAACCAGGTAAACAGAATTAACCACCAACATCTGTTAGGAATCTTGAACTAAATGTCAGGGTACCCCATGCCTTTGGAAATGCAGTCTCTTCAAAGAGCAGTTTTCGTAAATTCTCATGCATATAGTCTTCGGCTTCCCAGGTGGCTCAGAGGTAACGAATCTGCCTGCCATGCAGGAGACACAGGAGATGCGGGTTCAGTCCCTGGGTCGGGAAGATCCCCTGGAGGAGGGCATGGAAATCCACTCCAGTGTTCTTGCCTAGAGAATTCCATGGACAGAGGAGCCTGTGAGCTACAGTCCATAGGGTGGCAAAGAGTTGGATATTATTTAGCAACTAAACAACAATGCTTATCATCTCAAATGCAGAAATACCCTGGCCATTAAATCTTTGAAAAGATTCTCAGTTTCAGTGCAGATGGGGAAAATATACAAAGGAACATAAAATATTCTTGACTTCTCAGATAGTAAAAGATGATGACAAGATAATATGCCAGGTATAGTACCTACATTGTTTGCAATCACGTAAATGGATCTGATTCATTTGGAGGACAACTTAGGAATGGCTCCAAGTTGACAGGGCACAGGGAGTGACTATTGATAATTTGATTTCTTTCTGGGGTGGTGAAAACTCGCATTGGTTGAAATGATTGCACAATTATGTGAATGTACCAAAAACTGTGCACGCATGTGCACTTCCTCAGTCGCCTCAGTCGTGTCCAACTCTTTGTGAACCTATGGACTGTAACCCACCAGGCTCCTCTGTCCACAGGACTCTCCAGGTAAAAATACTGGAGTGGGTTGTCATGCCCTCCTCCAGGGGATCTTCCCAACCCAGGGACTGAACCCACATCTCCTGCATCTTTTGCATTGCGGGAAGATTCTTTGCTTACTGAGCCACCTGGGAAGCCCCATAAAAACTGTATAGATTGTCAGTTCTACTGGAAAAAGTATTAAAAGGTATTTGAACACGTGTAGCTTTCCTCCACTCTTCTGTATCACAGAATATAATAAGGGTCTATTTTATCAATTTTCCCAAAAGTGCGATATACACTAAAACCATTTTAGATGCATGGGAGAAAAGTTAATTTATTACATACAATGGATGCCTTAGGGCAAAGGGTGTAATTCTCGTGGAAACCCTAGTTGAGAAAGCTGTGGATTTCTAAAATGCTGGAAAATTGGAAACAGCCTAAAAGTTTCAGCAAAGGGATAATGGTTGAACCAACACATTCACCTAATGCACTAGCCTGAAGCTATTCAACAGAATAATAGAAGTAGCTATACTGACCTACTAATATTTCCATGATAAACTGCTAAGCTTAAAAGAAAATTGTACCATAATGAGAAACCGCTTCACACCCACTAGAATGACATTTATTTTAAAAGGCAGAGTAAAACAAGTATTGGCAAGGATGTAGAGAGATTGGAACTCACACACTGCTGGTAGGAAGGTACAATCAGATGGTCACTTTGCAAAAGAGTCTGAAAGTTTCTCAAAAGTTCAAACATAGAGGTACCCTTGTGCTTGCACGCTCAGTAGCTCAGTTGTGTCTGACTCTTTGCAACCTTATGGACCTAAGCCCACCAGGCTTCTCTGTCCATGGAATTTTCCAGGCAAGAATATTGGAGTGGGTAGCCAAGCTCTCCTCCATAGACTCTTACCACCTCAGGGATCAAACCCAAGTCTCCTTCTATCTCCTGCATTACAGGCAGATTCTTTACCACTGAGCAACCAGGGAAGCCCAGAGCTACCCTTGTGAACCAGCAATTCTACCCCTCAGTATATACTCAACAGAAACGAAGACACACGTCCTCTTAAATAAAACTTTGTACATAAATGTTCATAGCAGTGTTTTCCTTGTTAACCCCAAAGTCTAAATAATCCTAATGTCTATCCACTGATGAATGAACAAAAGTGGTATAACAATACAGTGGAATATTACTCAGCCAAAAAAAGGACGGAAATGCTGATACATGCTATAACACACGTGAACCTTGCAAATGTGATGCTGAGTGAAAGAACCCAGGCACGGGAAATTCCCTAGCAGTCCAGTGGCTAATACTTTCAGCTTCCAATGCAGGAGGCAAAGGTTTGATCCCCGGTTGGGAAGTAAGATTCCACACTGGCCAAAAAGGTTTTTATTTTTTAATTAAAAAAGTGAAAGAAACCAGATGCAAGCGTTCACATACTGTATGATTCCATTTGCATAAAATGTCCACACAGGCAAATCCATAGGCACAGAGACTAGGTTCGTAGTTACGTGGGACTTGGGAGAGGGCAGTGTGGGGAGTGACCACTGATGGCTACAGGGTTTCTTTCTCAGGTGGTGAAAATGTGCCTTGATTGTGGTGATGGTTGCCTAATTCTGTAAGTATACCAAAAGCCATCAAACTGTACACTTTAAATGGATGCATTGTATGATATATGAAGTATGTCTCAATAATGCAAGCAAGAAAGTTGCAGAGGTTAGGACACCAAGCCTCCACTGCAAGGGGCACAGGTTCAATTCTGCATCGGGAAATTGAGATCCCACATGCTGCACAGCACAGTTTAAAAAAAAAGTTGCATGTGAAAAAGATGAGGCCTGGGGAAATGAAGGTTCAGGGGCAGGACTGGGCTTGGTTCTGTGCTGAAAAAACTCTGGAGTTGGGTAAGGAATACATGAGAGCTCACACATGTCTCTCTACCTTGCATAGAAAAACAATCAACGTGACATATATGTATATGGTAGATGAAACCAGCCTGGCAGAGTGTTGATTCCTGAAGCTCAATGATGAACCTGTGAACATCACAGTACTCCTCTATAAAATTTTTTTTATTGAAGTAAGATTTTTTATTGAAGTACAGATTTTTTACTGAAGTACAATTGATTTAGGGTTTCCAAGGTGGTGCTAGTGGTAAAGAACCCACCTGCCAATGCAGAAGACATAAGAGACACAGGTTCAATCCCTGGATTGGGAAGATCCTCTGGGGGAGGGCACGGCAACCCACTCCTGATTTCTTGCCTGGAGAAGCCCATGGACAGAGGAGCCTGGCGGGCTACAGTCCGTGGGGCGCATGGAGTCAGACATGCCTGAAGCAACTGAGCATGCACACACACACACACGTAGTTGATTTACAATGTTTCAGGTTTACAGAAAAGTGATTCAGTTAAGCATACATATATATTCATTTTCATATTCTTTCCCTTGTAGGTTATTACAAGATACTGGATATAGTTTCCTGTGCTATATAGTAGGTCCTTATTGTTTATCTGTTTTATATATAGTATCTACTAATCCCAAACTTCTAACTCATCCCTTCCCCTCTTTCTCCTTTGGTAACCATAAGTTTGTTTTCCTTGTCTGTGAGTCTCTTTCTGATTTTTAAGTAAGTTTATTCATATCATTTTTAAGATTCCACATGCAAGTAATATCATATGATGTTTGTCTTTCTCTGTCTGATTTATTTCACTTGTGACAATCTCTAGGGCCATCCATGTTGCTGCATATGCCATGATTTTATTCTTTTTATGGCTAAGTAGTATTCCATTCGGAGAAGGCAATGGCACCCCACTCTAGTACTCTTGCCTGGAAAATCCCATGGATGGAGGAGCCTGGTGGGCCGCAGTCCATGGGGTCGCTAAGAGTCGAACAAGACTCAGCGACTTCACTTTCACTTTCCACTTTCATGCATTGGAGAAGGAAATGGCACCCCACTCCAGTGTTCCTGCCTTGAGAATCCCAGGGACAGGGGAGCCTGGTGGGCTGCCATCTATGGGGTCGCACAGAGTCGGACACGACTGAAGCGACTTAGCAGCAGCAGCAGCAGTATTCCACTGGATATTTGTACCACACCATCTTTATCCATTCCTCTGTCGATGGACACTTATGTTACTTCTGCGTCTTGTAAGCAGTGCTACAACACTGAGATACGTGTGTCTTTTCTAATTACGGCTTTTGTCCTTACTTTTTAAATTTTGTTAGGAAATTCCATACTGTTTAGGAAGATTTTTTTTCAATTAAGACAAATAACAACATTAAGATTATAATTTCCTCTTAGCTAAAGTAATCACAATAATCCAAATATAACTAAAACATGCAAAGAAGGTTATCATCAGTACCAGTGGTTATCTCTGATGTGCTGGGCTGTGTCATAACAAGGTACCCTCGTTTTGTAATTTATATGTTTTTTCATTGTTTTTACAACTAGTAGGTACTATCTGAGAACAACAATAGAGTTCGGATATTTTTTTTTTAATTTTTATTTTATACTGCAGTATAGTTGATTTGGGCTTAAAATCACTGCAGATGGTGACTGCAGCCATGAAATTAAAAGACACTTACTCCTTGGAAGGAAAGTTATGATCAACCTAGATAGCATATTGAAAAGCAGAGACATTACTTTGCCAACAAAGGTTCGTCTAGTCAAGGCTATGGTTTTTCCTGTGGTCATGTATGGATGTGAGAGTTGGACTGTGAAGAAGGCTGAGCGCTGAAGAATTGATGCTTTTGAACTGTGGTGTTGGAGAAGACTCTTGAGAGTCCCTTGGACTGTAGGGAGATCCAACCAGTCCATTCTGAAAGAGATCAGCCCTGGGATTTCTTTGCAAGGAATGATGCTAAAGCTGAAACTCCAGTACTTTGGCCACCTCATGTGAAGAGTTGACTCATTGGAAAAGACTGATGCTGGGAGGGATTGGGGGCAGGAGGAGAAGGGGATGACAGAGGATGAGATGGCTGGATGGCATCACTGACTTGATGGACGTGAGTCTGGGTGAACTCCGGGAGTTGGTGATGGACAGGGAGGCCTGGCGTGCTGCGGTTCATGGGATCGCAAAGAGTCAGACACGACTGAGCGACTGAACTGAACTGAACTGAACTGAACTGATGGCTCAGATGGTAAAGAATCCACCTGCAATTCGAGAGACCTGGGTTCGATCCCTGGGTTGGGAAGATCCCTGGAGAAGGGAATGGAGACCCACTCCAGTATTCTTTCCTGGAGAATCTCCATGGACAGAGGAGCCTGGTGGGTTACAGTCCATGGGGTCGCAGAGTCAGACACAACTGAGCCACTTTAGCACAGCACAGACACATGGGTGATTTACAATGTTCTGTTGGTTTCAAGGGTGCAGCAGAGTGATTCAGTTATACATATACAGATATTCACTCTTTTTTAGATTCTTTTCCCAGATAGGTTTTCACAGAATATTGAATAGAATTCCCTGTGTTATAAAGTAGGTCTTTGTTGATTATAGTGATGTGTGTCTGCTAATCTCAAACTCCTAATTTATCTCCCCCCTCCCACCAAAGCTTTCTGTAGGAGATATTTTTAATTGCACAAATAAAACCAAGAGCATCCCAGCTTTTATTCTTCCTGTGCTCTGCGTCCTCAGCTAGAACACATGTGTTCAAAGCACCTTGCAAAGTTCTTGTGAAACAGACTCACACACCCAGGCACTTGGCCAAGAGCAGCAGATACCATCTCTTACCTCCCCCCAACCTTCCTTCACAGAGGCAGTGATCCTGCACAGAATTTTGACTTTGGTGAATGGCCTGCCATTCACCCAAATACCACATCACCATCTTTCTTCCTTGTGACGTGTCCTCTTTGCCCTAGCCCCTAAAAGTCCTTCTCATAGGTGTGAGTCAGGTGCATCCATTACATCTGGTAAGTGCATCTGGTAAGTCACAGCACAGGTGACCCGTCAGCGCTGGAACACCAAATGGTTCTCCAGGGGTCTGAAAATTATGACTCTCCCCAGGTGTCTGCCCTTCAACAAACCAGCATCTGTACAGACAGGCTCTGACCTTCACAAGTTTGCTGAGTGCCAGGGAGGGTCAGGAAAGTACCTCGGGCTGACACAGAGCCCAGGGCCCTGGTGTTGACTCAGACGTGATTACATCTTACAACTAGAATCTTATCCGGGTGATTTGCGGCTGGACCTGTGACTCTTCTCCAGCCTGATAAAACAATGCCAATAAAGGCTTTTCCAATCCCATCGAGGAAAACAGATCACAGCTGGACCCACGGCCGACATCGAGTTTTGAAAATGAAGGACATTTTTTTTCTTTAAATGAAAGACTTTGTCAAGGTTTATGGTGAGGCAGGTCTAAATAACCTTGTAATTCATTCCCACCAGGGCCCTGGAATTAAAGTAAACGTGTGGATAGCCAGGCTGGAGCATGGCCTCCATCATTCCTGAGAATGTACTTAGAGATGGAAAGTGATGAGCAGGTGTGGGGAACATTTTGCACCCGAGGCAAAACTAGTCTCATTACCAGGTAAGGAAATATCCCTCATCTTCCACTGTCAATTTCATCAACATTGCCAGAAGCAAAAGAAGAGATTTTCTTTTTGTTGTTATTGTTGTGCATTCATGATCAGTCATGTCCAGTTCTTTGCGACCCCCTGAACTGTAGCACACCAGGCTCCTCTCCATGAGATTTTTCAGGCAAGAATACTGGGGTGGTTTGCCATTTCCTGCTTCAGGGGATCCTCCCAACCCAGGGATAGAACCCGAGTCTCCTGTGTCTCTTGCGTTGGCAGACGCATTCTTTTACCACTGAGACACCTGGGAAGCCCGTTATTGTTGTCAGTGTCCAACTGCAAAAAGCACTGTTTCTCTGTTAAAGACTGGAACCAGAAGGGATGAGGCTTCAGAGGGAAATAGCTGCTCCTTGGATTTGGTGGGCCATACAGGGTGGCCTGATGGTGATCGATGTGACAATGATATCCTGAGACGTGGCTTGGATCAGACAAGCATTTCACTCAATAAAGCCCCCAGCCCTTCAAATACTCACTCAGCATTTTACAAACTTTTCCGTGGGGACATCCTGGCAACCCAGTGGTTAAGACTCAGTGCCTCCACTGCAAGAGGTGTGGGTTCGATGTCTGGTTGGGGAACTACAATAGCCTCAAGGAACAGCTAGAAAGTAAAAAAAAAAAAAAGTAGATAAATTAAAAAAAGTAAAAACTTCCCTATGAATCCATTCATTCATGAAAATAGTGCTCTGTATGTAATGCTCATTTCTAGGCAATGAGGGCGCAGTAGTAAACAAGACAAGCAAACTGCCTGAATTCATGAATCTTACGTTTTCTGGGAAAGATCAATTGCTAATAAGAAAGCAACTAAATAATACTCTTAATATAAAAAAAAGTTATATTGTTAGCTATACTACCAATGTGAAAGAACTTCAAAAACATTATGCCAAGTGAAAGAAGCTAGGCACAGAAAGACATCTATTGAATGATTTGACTTACATGAATTGTCCAGAGGAGGAAAATCCATAGGCAAAGAAAGTAAGTCAGTGCATGCCAGTGGCTGGGGGAGGGGAAATGGGGGACCGCTGGTGGGTCCTGGTGTCTTTCTTGAATGATGAAAGTGCTCTAAATTTGGTATGGGCATGAGATACACATATGTATGGCTGAGTCTCTGCTGGTGACCCGAAACCATCACAACGCTGTTGATCAGCTATGCGCCAATGTGAAGTAAAAAGCTTCATAAAAATAAATTATATTTATTTATTAAAAAATAAAAAAAATTTAAATAAAATTGATATGGGTGTGGATCTACAAGTTTGTAAATACAAGGAAAAAATCACTGAGTTGTATACTTTAATAAGGTAAAATGTAATAGACATGAGCTATGTCTCAATAAAGCTGTTAAAAGAAAGTGATGCCCTGGAAATAGGTTCATCTGTCGTGACCTAGATGGGTAGGATGGGGGGGCGGGTGGCGGTGGGAGAAAGGCTCAAGAGGGAGGGGATATATGTATCCATATAGTTGTTCACTTTTTTGTATAGCAGAAATTAACACAACATTGTAAAGCAATTATACTTCAATTTTTAAAAAATCTATATACCTGAAAAATAGAGAAAGACAGTGGTGATGGCAGCTGCATGTTTTGCTGAGTAAATGCTACCCCAAGACAATGTGAGTTAATAACTTATTGTTGATCCTGAGCTTATGGGTCACTTGAGGGGTTCAGTTGATCTTGGCTGGCTGCCCGTGAGTCTGCAGTCAGCCAGAGAGGAGGTTGAGGGTGGTGATGGCCTCACTCACCTGTCTGGTCGTTGGCATATTCTTGACTGTGCAAGGGGACATGAGTGGGCCATGTGTCACCTTCCACCAGGCTGGTCTGGGCTTATGATGCCCACAGGATTCTAAGAAATGGTGTGTGAGGCTTTTAGAGACCTGGAAACTGACAAACATCACTTCCTCTGCATCCTTTGGACCAAGGCAAGTCCCAAAAATAGCCCCAAGTCAAGACTGGAGACTCTTTATCAACAGCCCTATTTGGCTATAATTCACACACCATCTAATTCATTCATGTAAAGTGTCTCAGTAGCTTTTAGTACATTCACAACTCTGCATCCATCACCATGATCACTTTTAGGACATCCTTATTAGCCCCAGAAGAAACTCCTCACCCTTTAATCTGACCTCCTAACCCTCGGATCCCCAATCCAGGCCTGCGCAAGCCCTAGTCTCCTTTCTGTCTCTCTGGATTCGCTTGCTCTGGATATTGGATAGAAATGGAATCTAACAAACAGCACTTTTGCACCTCATTTCTTTCACTTTACACATTTTCAAGGCTCGTCCATGTTGCAGCCTTCATTCTCTTAAAAAAAATTTTTTTATATATTCACTGCTGCACGCGGGCTTTCTCTAGTTGCGAGTGGGGGCTACCCTGTAGTTGCAGGACACGGGCTTCTCATTGTGGTGGCTCCTCTTGTTGTGGAGCGTGGGCTCCAGGCCTGCTGGCTTTGTTAGTTGTGGCACGTGGGCTCAGTAGTTGTGGTAGAGCCCGCTTCCCAAAGGACTTGCATAGTGGCTCAGTCGGTAAAGAATCTGCCTGCGATGCAGGAGATGTGCGTTCGATCCCTGGGTCGGGAAGATCCCCTGCAGAAAGGCATGGCTACCCACTCCAGTGTTCTTGCCTGGAGAATCCCATGGACAGAGGAGCCCAGCAAGCTACAGTCCACAGGCCGACACAGAGTCAGACATGACTTAGCAACTAAATCACCTCTGCTCCCCCAAACTAGAGAAAAGCCTGAGCAACAACAAAGACTCGGCAAAGCCAAAGGAAAGAAATCAAATTATTTTAAAAAAAGAAGAGGGAAATTCAGACAGAGACATGGGAGAAGATGAGGACAGCAGAGACCAGAGTGATGAGTCTACACTCCAAGGACTGTCAGCATCTGGTTGCAAGGAGCTGAGCCTGCCACCACCTTGACTTTGGACGTTTAACGTCCAGACTGAGAGGGAGTGAGTTCCTATTGTTTTAAGCCACTGTGCTACGGTACTGTGTTATGGCGGCCCTAGGAATGGCATGCACCACAAATTCCAGAATTTTGTTTTTTAATTCCTTACAACAAAGGGACAGGAATGAGAGCCTGTCTGGAGTTTAGAGGTGGAGGTAAAAGGCTTGCCTCACACCCTCCAGCCTCACGCTCAGGCCCTCCACTCTCAGAGCATCGCTCACCCCCGAGCTCAGCTCACCTGTGACAGGACAGCGTGTTTCTCTGCCAGCGAGTGGGTGACCTTCGTTGTGATGACTAGAGCAAAAGCCGCCGCATGCTCGTGTCTCCTGCCAGGACAGAGCCTTTTTATTGTAGGAAAGAAAATATACGGTTTCTCATTTTAAAGGATTATGGGCCGTGGATGCCTGCTTTCTGTACCTTAGAAGCATATAAAAATGCAGGAGCGATGAAAGTGAATAACTTGAAGTCTGCATACGATAAAGTAATTTTATTTTTATTATAAAGCAGTTTGGCTTGAGGTGACAAAAAGATGTTAATATTTGGGAGGGCTGGAGTTTTTCCTTTGGTCAAGGACAAGGGTTGGTTTGGGGGAGGGCATTCAGTTACCGACTACTGAAGCTTCGGACTGACTCTTCAAATATGAACTTGGATGAGCTTGGACATCCTAGGGAATGGAACCCATATATCATTATTATCATACGATACCCTGAGCTTGTCATATGCTATCACATGATATCCTGAGACTGTGTCCTCAAGGTAGACACTTAGTTAATCTGTGCCCATGTATGCACACACACACAAACACCTCACAGACATGCCCCCATGCAGATGCACACACACACTTGCACATGAATTCATACACATACACATACATACACACACATAGATATGAAAAGATAAGTGTGCACACATATGCATGGGTGCATATGTACCTGCACACACACACAAATACATGTGCGCACACATGTACAGAGTTGTTTAGTTGCTAAGTTGTGTCTGCCTCTTAGCAACCTCATGGACTGTAGCCCGCTAGACTCCTCTGTCCATGGGATTTTACAGGTGAGAATACTGGAGTGGGACACACACACCCCTGACAGTCACGGTCTGAACACACATGTACATTCAGATGTACAGATACATGCACCCATAAACACACATGAATGGTCATGCACACACTCATATACACACACTGACACATGTGCACGCACACAAACATAGATGTGCACATACATGTGCACACAACTCTCCCTACCGACCACATGCTCCCAGATCTCACACTCGGGAGGTGTGTTCAGTCGGCTGTGGTGTGGTGCTCTTCTTGAGATCTTTACTGGAGACCCGAAGAAAAGGTGGACCTCCTGAGGCCCTGCTGCTTCTCTGTTGACTATGTGGACATCTTCTTTGGGAAGGGTCGTAAGATGGGATTCCTAGATTGTGATAAATCACATGGACCCTGCCCCCCACCACCACCCTTCTTCCTGTAGCCCCGTCACCTGGGAAACTTGCAGGCAAGGACCCTGACTGTGCGACTGGGACCCGGAAGATCAAAGAAATCAACAGGACACGGTGCCCAGAGGCCCGCGAAGATGCCTCCCAGCGGTGTAAGCCTGGGAGATGGGGCCCTTCCGCCTCACGGAGTAATTGCGTGCATGCTCAGTCGTGTCCGATTCCTTGCAACCCCATGAACTGTAGCCCGCCAGGCTCCTCCACCCATGGGATTATCCGGGCAAGAACACTAGAGTGGGCTTCTGCTTCCTCCTCCAGAGGATCTTCCCCACTCAGGGATCAAACCCACATCTCTTCTGTCTCCTGCATTGGCAGGCGGATTCTTCTACTACTGAGCCACCTGGGAAACAAATGCTTCCTTATCCACCGTTATCGCTTCTTATCGCGAGGGGGCGCTCAAAACATTGCCTTCTCCTGTGGAGGTGACCTTGTGATGTGATGATGCAGTGATGTTCAGTCCATTCACATCCTTCTGCTGCCATCACCTTCAACAAATCCAGAGCAATTTCAGCCCCTAAAAGAGAAACCCTGTACCCACCAGTGCTCACTCACCTCTTCTCCCCTTCCGGCCCCCGGCACCCACTAGTCAGCTTTCTGTCTCTACTCTCGATATTTCACAGAAATGGAATCCTACAGAATGTGGCTTTTTATGTCTGGCTTTCACTTACCGCCACATTTTTGAGATTCATCCTTGCAAATATTTGTATGAGTACTTCATGCCTTTTTATGACTGAATACTACTCCAGTGTGGATATATCACAGTGTGTTTATCCACTCATCCATTGATGGGCATTTGCACTATTTTCACTTTTTTCTGTCAAGAATATTTGTGTAAAAATTTTTTATCTGAACACTTGTTTCCATTCTTTCAGGTAGGTGATTCAGCAGTAAAGAATCAGCCTGTAGTGTGGGAGACCTGGAGACATAGGTTCGATTTCTAGGTCAGAAAGTGCCCTGGAGGAAGAAATGACAACCCACTGTAGTAATCTTGCCCAGAAAATCCCATGGGGGTTGCAAAAGAGTCGGACATGACTGAGCAACTAAACAATAACAACAGGAGGGACGGAGTTGCTGGGTCATATGATCGTTCTGTTTAACAGCTTTCTCTTTTTTTTGTCTGTGTGGAGTCTTAATTCCCAGACCAAGGATCAAACTTGCATCCCCTGCATTGCATGGTGGATTCTTAAACAGTGGAACGCCACGGAAATCTCTGTTTAACTTTTTGAGGGTCTGCCAAGCTGTTTATGCCTTTTTTCCAGTTTATACATTTTAAATAATTAAATATAACACAAATACAGAAAGCTGAAACGATACATTGTAATCTATTATTAAATTATAATTTACAGAAATTACTATAATAATACATTATTCTAAGATGAGCACCCTGGTAACTAGCACCTATACCATCTAACCCAGAAGCTCTCTGGCCTGTGTGCCCCCACAATTGTAATCCCACCTCTTCCTTAAGGATAGCCACTACCTTGACATTTAGGCATCATTTTTTAAAGTAAGTGAACCCTATACCTTGGTGATCTTTTCAATCTCAAACATAAGGTTCATTCCATTAAGTCACTGCCTACAGTGGCACAGTGGTAAATAATCTGCCTGCCAATGCAGGAGATGCAAGAGACCCGGATTCAGATCCCTGGGTCGGGAAGATCTCCTGGAGAAGGAAATGGCAACCCACTCCAGGGGTCTTGCCTGGAGAATCCCATGGACAGAGGAGTCTGATGGGCTTCAGCCCATGGGATCACCAAGAGTCAGACACGACTGAGCTCACACATATACACAGCACTACACTGTGTGGATGAGCTATCATTATCTAATCAGTATCTGTCCTTTAACATGAGGATTGCTTGCAGTGCTTTGCTATGACTTTCAGAGGACTCTTCATCCCTCTAAGACCGTTAGCTCCTCTTCTGTGAAAGAAGAGATGGGGTGATAATAACCTCCCCATTTGAAAGGAAGTCAGGAAAAGGATCTGACAAAGTGTAAGCACCACAAAAACATAGGTCCGGGTCCTGTGCTAGATCCTGAGAGAACCTAGGTGTCCAGGGAATGATTGTGGACTGGAATGTGTTCATTGCTAAGTCCATGCAGCAAGGTGTGCGTGCGTGCATGCTAAGTCACTCAGTCGTGTCCGATTCTTTGCAACCCCATGGACTCCTCTGGACCCCCGTGGACCTCCTCTTTGCAGCCCACCGGGCTCCTCTGTCCATGGGATTCTCCAGGCAAGAACCCTGGAGTGGGTAGCCATGCCCTCCTCCAGGGGATCTCTGCAAGGTGAATTTTCCTAAATAACCACACCACTTCCCACATTCCACCTGTTCTTAGAATGTGACAGAGGCTCCTTTCCCAGGGAGGTAGTCTCAGTTCCTCTTCATGTATCGTGAGGGGACCCGATAACTGCTGCACTGAGAGCATATGGTGGAAGTGATGCTACCTGACTTTCAAATTAAGGTCTTAAAAAGAATACCGTTCCTATCTGCGTTTCTCTCATAGTGAACGATGCTGAGCACCTTTTCATGTGTTTGTTGGCCATCTGTACGTCTTCTTTGGAGAAATATCTGTTTAAGTCTTCTACCCATTTTTTGATTGGGTTTTTTTTTTAATATTGAGCTTGTATATTTTTGAGATTAATCTTTTGCCCCTTACTTCACTTGTAAATATTTTCTCCCATTCTGAGCATTGTCTTTTCATCTTGTTTATGATTTCCTTTGCTGTACAAAAGCTTTTAAGCTGCTCTGTGATGACCTAGAGGGATGGGATGAGGGGTGATTGGGAGGGAGGCTGAAGAGGGAGATGATATATGTATACCTATAGTAAGTAAGTGTTAGTCGCTCAGTCATGCCCAACTCTTTGCAATGCCATGGAGTGCAGCCCGCCAGGCTCCTCTGTCCATGAGTTTTTCCAGGCAAGGATACTAGAGTGGGTTACCATTTCCTTCTCCAGGGAATCTTCCCAACCCAGTGATAGAACCCAGGTCTCCTGCACTGCAGGCAGATTCTTTACTGACTGAGCTACAAGGGAAGCCTGTATGTATACTTATAGCTGATTCATACTGTTGTGCTGCAGAAACTAACACAACACTTTAAAGCAATTATATGACAAATGAAATTTTTCTTTAATTAAAATTAAAAAAAGAATACAGTTCCTGCCTGGCTCTCTCTGGAAAATGCTCACTCCCTGGAATACACTTGCTCCGCCATGCTGTAAGGAAGCCCACACACTGAAAGAGATCTCCACGGAGAGACCACGTAGAAATACCACGTGACCCACCCACGTGGAGAGAGTCACGTGGAGCCTTCCCTGATCTCCTTCTGTCTGGAATGGTTTCATGTCCTCATTCCCAAACCAGACCTGCTCAGCAAAATGAGATTCTCATGACTGGTTTAGGAAAGCATACAGCTCTGTGGAGGGACAGTCATTAACCCAATAAAGACGGGTGCTCTTTGCAAGAAGGAAGGTAGGTGAATGTTTGTTTTTTCCTATTTATTTATTTATGTCTCCAGTGCAGGAGACCTGGGTCAGGAAGGTCCCCTGGAGAAGAGAATGGCAACCACTCCCAGTATTCTTGCCTGGAGAATCCCATGGACAGAGGAGCCTGGTGGGCTACAGTTCATGGGGTTGCAAAGAGTAGGACACGACTCAGGAACTAACACTTACACTGTGGCTGTGCTGGGTCTTCATTGCTTTGTGCAGCTTTTCTCTAGTTGCGCCAAGTGGGAACGACTCTCTAGTTGCGATGCCCCGGCTTCTCATTGTGGTGGCTTCTCTTGTTGTGGAGCACAGACTGTAGGCACTCGAGCTTCAACAGTTGCAGCACACAGGCTCAGTGGTTGTGGCACATGGGCTTAGTTGCTCCATGGCATGTGGGACCTTCCTGGACCTGTGTCGAACCTGTGTCCCCTGCATTGGCAGGTGGATTCTTATCTACTCTGCCACCAGGGAAGTTCAGCAGGTGAATGGTTTAAGGAGATTGCCACAGTATTTGCTGGAAGAGAGGAGAGGGAAGGCCGAGTACAGGTAGAGCTGAGCTGGTCTTTGAAGGAGATGATGAACGGTGGAGAAAAGAAAACATTCTTTTGTACAAATGAGTTCCGTTGAGACTTTTTAGGGCTAAAAACTCCTAAATCTTCCTTCCAGACTTGTGAGCTTCAATCCTTTTACCTGACCAGCATTTTAAGACATTTGTCCGTGTTCAGCATTGTACCACTTGGATCAGATGTCCGCAGACTTCTCAGCTATTTAAATACCCAGAGACTGGCACTTTCTTATCTATTAGTATCCTCAGCAGGGCTGCAGAATGTGTGGACCAGATTGAATTTCCCATCAGCCTTGAGCTTCCCCTTAGCGGCAATCCACTCCCAGGGAGAGAAATCGATGGGGAGGTAATTAAGGATCATGTCGTATCGGGGAAATAATTACGGGGGGAGGAGGACCCCAGACAGTAGTTCTCAGATGTTGTGTCTTGCCAGGTGATTCATCAGCAAACAAAGACGTGAAGATTCCTTTGTGGGAAGGAAGAAAGGTGTTCTCGATATGGCAATCAAAGGGATTGAAGATGGCAATGGAAGTGTCATCCTTCTAGGAAAGAAACCACCCTTATTCACAGAAGGTGTGTTGGAAACCTCACAGGCTTCGCTTGCTGTGAGTGCGGCAGCATGGGGTGGGACTTAGAAATATCTTTCAGATATTGGTAGAAAACATTCTATTATGTGTTAAGCTCATTTCACTTGGAATCCAGGGACCAGCTGAGCCACTGTCCTCCAGCTGCTGCTGCTGCTAAGTCACTTCAGTCATGTCCGACTGTGCGACCCCGTAGACAGCAGCCTACCAGGCTCCTCTGTCCTGGGGATTCTCCAGGCAAGAACGCTGGAGTGGGTTGCCACTTCCTTCTCCAATGCATGAAAGTGAAAAGTGAAAGTGAAGTTGCACAGTCGTGTCTAACTCTTTGCGACCCCATGGACTGCAGCCTACCAGGCTCCTCCAGCCATGGGAGTTTCCAGGCAAGAGTACTGGAGTGGGTTGCCATTGCCTTCTCCAACTGTCCTCCAGAACAGAGGTTAAATTTGACCCCAGTCCTTTTTCTTTATAACCATAAAAGCTTTATACATCATTTCAGCAAATTCTTCATCTGTCATCCCCCAACTCCCCAGACATACAGCTCTGGCCCTTCCCTAGAGAAAGCCAGTCACATGAGCTTCTTGGATTTCATCTATGTCTTCAGATCAGATCAGTCGCTCAGTCGTGTCCCACTTTTTGCGACCCCATGAATCGCAGCACGCCAGGCCTCCCTGTCCATCACCAACTCCCGGAGTTCACTCAGACTCATGTCCATCGAGTCAGTGATTCCATCCATCCATCTGATCCTGTGTCATCCACTTCTCCTCTTGCCCCCAATCCCTCTCAGCATCAGAGCCTTTTCCAATGAGTCAACTCTTCACATGAGGTGGCCAAAGTACTGGAGTTTCAGCTTTAGCATCATTCCTTCCAAAGAAATCCCAGGGCTGATCTCCTTCAGAATGGACTGGTTGGATCTCCTTGCAGTCCAACAAACTACTATTATGGTAGCAAATCTCCAGTGTCTTGGTAGCTTGAGTGGTCAGTTGCTCAGTCGTGTCTGATTCTTTTCGGCCCCATGGACTGTGGCCCTCCAGGCTCCTCTCTCCATAGAATCTTCCAGGCAAGAATACTGGAGCGGGGTGCCATTTCCTACTCCAGGGGATCTTTCCAACCCAGGGATCAAACCTGTGTCTCTTGAGTCTCCTGCATTGGCAGGTGGATTCTTTACCACTAGTGCTGCCTGGGAAGACCCCTTGGTAGCTTAGTGCAGCTCAGATTGGTTTCTCACTTACATTGCCATCCAAGGCAGAACAGGAAGCCTGTGGACACACTCACGAAGCATGTGACTTCCAAGATCAATGTAGCAAAAGATGAGTGTGATCGCCTGCATAAGAGACCCTTGAAATGTCAATATTCAAATCCCAGAAACTCTTGAATATCTTTCATTCCATGGCAGAAGGGACTTTGCAGATGTGATAGGATTTAGCATCATTGTTGAAGAGATCATTTTAGATAATGTGTGCTGTGCTTGGTCACTCAGCCGTGTTTGACTCTTTGCAGCCCCACGGACTGAGCCCACCAGACTCCTCTGTCCATGGGAATTCTCCAGGCAAGAATACTGGAGTGGGTTGCCATGCCCTCCTCCAGGGGATCTTCCCAACCCAGGGATTGAACCCAGGTCTCCTGCACTGCAGGCAGATTCTTTACCATCTGAATCACCAGGGAAATCCAGATAATGAGGGTACTATTACCACCAAGGTCCTTGTAAGAGGGAGGCAGAGAAAATGCACAACCCAAGAGGAGTGTCAGAAAGGAGTCAGATGGCAGAAGCAGAGATCAGAATGAGATGTCCGGACCATCACCATATTGTAATTATCCTCCAAATAAAACAAAAAAGGAATGAGATGATAGGGAGCCAAGAAATGCCAGCAACCTCTGGAGGCAAAGGACAGAATCTCTCCCCTGGAGCCTGTAGGAGGAGCCAGCCCTGGCTGCCAACATATATCAGTTTGTAACTGCACCCATGTTACAATACACACACACACACACACACACACACACACACACACACACACACACATAGGGGAAGCCAATGTGAAGATACAGGGAGAAGATGGCTGTCTACAAAGCCAAGGAGACAGCCCTGGACAGACTCTCCTTCACAGCCTTCAGAAGATATCAGTCCTGGGACTTCCCTAGTGATCCAGTGGTTAAGAATCCACTTTCCAATGGAGGAAACTCAGGTTCCATCCCTGGTTTGGGAAGATCCCACATATCCTGGAGTGACTAAGGCCAAATGCCCATCTACTGAGCCTTCGACCCACAACAAAAGCTCTCACGTGATGCAGTGAAGATCCTGAGTGCCACAAAGACCCAATGAGCCAAATTAATAATAAATAAATATTTAAACAAAAGAGAGAGAGGGGGGACAGCCTGCTGAGACCTTGGTTTCAGACTTGTAGCCTTCCGAATTTCAAATCTGTACATTTCCATAGTTAGTGAAAGTGAAGTCTCTCAGTTGTGTCCGACTCTTTTCGACCGCATGGACTGTAGCCTATCAGGCTCCTCCATCCATGGGATTTTCCAGGCATGAGTGCTGGAGTGGATTACCATTTCCTTCTCCAGGGGATCTTCCCGACCCAGGAATCGAACCTGGGTCTCCTGCATTGCAGGCAGACGCTTTACTGTCTGGGCCACCAGGGAAGCTCAAATTTACCCATGTTGTTATCCATAGTTAACCCAGTCTATTTTTTGCCACTTCTGTGTTCTCTCATCAAGGAGACTTGTTCCAAAATTAACCAGTGATCATAGCCTTTAGAAATGTGGTCCTTTAACCAAAGTTCTGGTAGTTGAGAAATCTTTAGAACTGTGGACTCTGAGTTTCCAGATATTTGGGAAGATGTTTCTTGGAATGGGAATGGCTGGGCAGTTTTTCAGTTAGGGATCACCTATCCCCAAAGAGGTGCTGCCAGAGAGAATCAAAATATGGGCTCCACTGACATTCAGCCATATTCATCTTTGTTCCCTTTTCCCACCTGGGATAGCTGGAGATTCTCTCCATTTCCTGACAGGGGAGGAAACAGAGGGCACTCCATGTAAAGAAATCGCACGAGGAAGATTCAGACCCAGAGAGGGGCAAGGACTGTGCTAACAACCTGTGCCTTGGTTTCTCCATCTTACGATGAGTCTAATAGGGACTTTCCTGGAAGTCCAGTGGTTAAGACTTCACCTTCCAATGCAGTGAGTGCAGGTTCAATCCCTGGTCCGGGAGCTAAGATCCCGTATGCTCCAAGGCCAAAAGAACAAAACATAAAGCAGAAGTGATGTTGTAACAAATCCAATAAAGACTTTAAAAATGGTTCATATTTTTAAAAAAGCTTTTAAAGACAATGAGTCTAGTAAAAGGATGCACTGTGTAGGGTTGCTACGAGTATTCAGTGACTTAATGCAGGGCCCAGAGTTTAGATCCATGTCTGGCGCTTGGCCGGCATTCAACAATGAGAGCTTTGCAAACAAGAATTGTGGGCGTTTGGAGACCAGTCCATCAAAATAAGAGAGGAAGGGGAAAAAAAGCTCTGCAATTAATTGCAAAGTCATAACAACATGGGTAAATTTCATGTTTCTTTTGAAATTTTTCAGACTTCCCGATTCGTTTTTGTGGATCTTTGCCATTCTGGTCTAGCCCTGATTATAGCATAAAGGCATATTACCGTTAGCGAATATTGGTATGTATTTATACTCTGGACGTATGAAAATGCTCTGTAATGAAATGCCACCCATCTTTGATTTATAAAAGCTAAGAAAACAAACCCAAAACACAAGGGACTTCCTTGGCGGTCCAGTGATTAAGATTCTGCACTCCCAATGCACGGGGGCCAAGTCCGATCCTTGGTCGGGGAACTAAGATCCCAAATGCTGCGCAGCGCAGCCAGAACACACACACATGCAACAGCAACAAAAGCAGGACTTCCCTGGTGGCTCAGTCATGAAGAATCCAGCTGCCAATGCAGGAGACTTGGTTTCGACCCCTGACCCAGGAAGACCCCACATGCCACACAGCAACTGGGCCAGTGCTCCACAACTATTGGGGCTGTGTTCTGGAGTCCCAGAGCCGCAACCGCTGAGGCCCGAGCACCCTAGAGCCTGTGCTCCCAAACAGGAGAGGCCACCTCAGTGAGAAGCCACATGCCGCAACTCCAGAGTTGCCCCACTCGCCGCAACTTTAGAAAGTCCACGCCCAGTCAGAAGACCTCACACAGCCAAAATCATAAATAAATAAATAAAGTAAAAAATTTTAAACTTGGCACAAATTAGGCACTTGTGAACATTAACTCCCCAGTACCAGCTGGTCCTTGCTCAGCTACGGGATTGTTTTGTTGTTTTGTCAGTTCTCTGAGAGAAACCAGTGTCTGCTGCAGCCTTTTTGCCTAATTATTCTCAGTTCATTTAAAGCCACCTGAATAGCAAGGTCTGGTCTCATGGGCGGTGTCCCCTCATTGACTCCTCGTATTTATGGAGAATTCAACCAGTCTCATTCTCCCAGGCTTCTGGTTGCCACAAAGAACACTTCAGCGTATCTCTTGTTTCTGTTTTCACTCTCCATGTACTTGGACAAAATATTTACTCTCTCCTTCCAGGAGTGATTGGAGAAATGATTCTGAAGTTTGATCCAGCATCTGCTGCTTCCAGAGAGAATCAATATTTAGATAACACCAAAGCTGAATGAAAATAACGTGGTAACAATTCATTCACATCTTTGGAGAGAAGGCGGAGGGGCTGTGGGAAATTTCCCTCTGCTGGACTTGAAAACTGCCTGTCGTGGGAAGAGGCAGGGTGCTGGCCGGGCCTCCAGGCTCTGAGGCAGCCCAGCCCAGGCAGCCTGTGTCTTCATCATGTAAAACAGGACCGGGATTTCCCTGGTGGTCCAGTGGTTGAGAATCCACCTGCCAATGTAGGGGACGTGAGTTCGATCTGTGGTCCGGGAGGATCCCACATGCCGTGGGGCAATTGAGCCCGTGCACCATAACTACTGAGCCTGTGCTCTAGAGCCGGTACGCCGCAAGAGAAGACACCGCAATGAGAAGCCATCGAACTTCACCTAGGGAGTAGCCCCTGCGTGCCGCAACTAGAGAAGGCCCACACACATCACCAAGGACCCAGCACTGCCAAAACTATAAAAGACAAAATGATAAACATTAAAAAAAAATTAAAATAGGACCAAAGCAAAGACCTGGTTCCAAAGAAGGACAGTGGAAAGATGCCGATGATCGTGGCTATTTGTGTATTTGTTTTGGAGAATTCGTCCCCCTCTTCACCAGGAGAAGGCACCGTCTTTGAGTGGAGACTCACCTCTGTCCACTCTCCTTCGCCTGCTTTTCAGGGACCCCCTTCACCTGCCTCCTCCCTTCACAGGGCACATCGTGGTGTTCATTCTTAAGGCAGCCGGTAAGTGCTCTCGCTCTGGCCTCCAGGCTTGGTTCAAGGGTAAACCTATGGCCTGAGTGTATCTCACACCAGCAGATCTCAGAACTCTTACAGAAGAAGCTGAAAGAAACATGTTCAGTCTCCCTGCTGTCCACGGAGTTGGGAGGATGTGAGGCTCTAGGGTGCCATTTTGCCAACTCTTAGAGCATGAAAAAGACCCCCCAAAACACCATGTAAAACTTGAACCTTGAATGGAGGCAAGTTTGTGGGACCTGAATGGAAGGAGCAATAGAGAAAAAAAGATCCATAAATGAAATAAGTATGTTTATCACTCAATGGCAACGCAACCTTATATGGAACGTAACTCAAACAAACTACAAAAATAAATATGTACATTAAACACTTAGGAGTCCACGGAAAATCTGAACAGTGGCTGGGTCTTTGATAATATTATGGAGCTACTGTTAATTTTTTTAGGTGTGATCATGGTGATGTGTGATGCTAAGTTGCTTCAGTCGTGTCCGACTCTTTGCGAACCTGGGGACTAAAATCCGCCAGGCTCCCCTGTCCATGGGATTCTCCAGTCAAGAATACTGGACTAGGTTGGCATGTGCTCCTCCAGGGGATCTTCCTGGCCCAGGGATTGAACCCACTTCTCTTATGTCTCTGGTATTGGCAGGCGGATTCTTTGCCTCTCTGGTGCTACCTGGGAAGGCTGGTAATGGTATTGTGGAGTTTTTAACAGGTCTGATATTTTAGAGATACAAATAAAATTTTTATGAACACCATGACATGAACAATGTCTGGGATTTGCTACAAAATAATACATGTGTTAATGTGAAGGAGGCAGACAAGATTATAAAGGAACAGAGTAACCAAGAAATGATCATTGTTGGCACTGGGTTTGCACTACATGAGCGTTTTATTTTAAAGATATGTATGTTTGTCACTTTCCGTAATAAAGATTTTGAACAATTAGTAGTTCTTTAAATGTTCTTTTCCCCAGATGGAGCTGTTTCATTGTGAAGTATGACATTTCTGTTAATTCAAATAACTCCTCTGCTCCGTTAAATTTGTTCATTAAAAAAAACAAAAAACAAAAAAAAAACGTATTTGCTTGGCTGCCCCGGATCTTAGTTGTGGCATGTGGCACCTTCATTCTTTGTTGCAGCATGTGGGATCTAGTTCCCCAACCAAGAATCAAACCCAAGCACCCTGCACTGGAAGTGCAAAGTCAGCCACCAGACCACAAGGGAAGTACTTAATCTTGCTCGTGTCTGATTCCTTCATTTCTTGCATATGTTCAAACAGTGGACCAAAAGGTATTGTATTGGCTTCTCCAGTAGAACATGAATTTCTCAAGCAGATAAATGATGACAATTTTACATCATATTTTGAATAAAACTCTGTTTCAAATTTTTTCATCCAATTCATGAAATCAAAATTTTTGGAAGTTTGTTCAGTCGAAGATCTAGTATGATTGTCAATGCTATTTTAAATTCAGCAAGAAGTTCAACACTGAAGACCAAATACTTATTTGTTTTTATGAGAATAATATGAATACAAATTTTAATATAGTACAAGGTTCTGATTTTAAAAAGCAACCTAAATGTCCATTGACAGATGAATGGATAAAGAAGATATAGTACGGGAAATTCCTGTTGGTCCAGTGGTTAGGAATTGGCACTTTCATTGGCAGGGCCTGGGTTTGATTCCTGGTTGGGGAACTAAGATCCTGCAAGCCTAGCAGTGTGGGGTTAAAAAAAGATGTGAAATATATAAATATATATATATATATTCCAGGGCTTCCCTAGTGGCTCAGACAGTAAAGAGTCTGCCCACAATGCAGGAGACCTGGGTTCAATCCTATCAGGAAGATCCCCTGGAGGAGGAAATGGCAACCTACTCCAGTACTCTTGACTGGAAAGATCCCATGGATGGAAGAGCCTGGTGGGCTACAGTCCATAGTGTTGCAAAGAGTTGGACACAACTGAGTGACTTAAACTATATATATTCCATTACATACATACACACATACATACATATATTCCATTCCATACATACATATATTACATACACGCATGCGTATATATTCCATTACACACACACATACATATATATATTCCACTGCATATGTATGTGTGATGGAATATTACTTGGCCATAAAAAAGAATGAAATGCCATTTGCCACAACATGTATAGACCTAGAGTTTATCAAGTGAAGTAATTCAGACAGAGACAAGTCTTATAAAATATCACTTATATGTGGAATCTAAAAAAGGACACAAGTGAATTTATTAACAAAATATAAAAGAGACTCACAGACACAGTTACTAAAGGGAAAGCTGCTAAGTCACTTCAGTTGTGTTCGACTCTGTGCAACCCCATAGACGGCTGCCCACCAGGCTCCCCCATCTCTGGAATTCTCCAGGCAAGAACACTGGAGTGGGTTGCCATTTCCTTCTCCAATGCAGGAAAGTGAAAAGTGAAAGTGAAGTCGCTCAGTCGTGTCTGACTGTTAGCGACCCCATGGCAGCCTACGGCTCCTCGGTCCATGGGATTTTCCAGGCAAGAGTACTGGAGTGGGGTGCCATCGCCGAGGGGGAGATAAATTAGAGTTCGGGATTAATATATGTACACTACTATGTATAAAATAAATAAACAACAAGGTCTTACTGTATAGCACAGGGAACTATACTCAATATCTTGGTTTTTGCTTGTGATTATGCCTGACAGCTTGTGGGATTTTAGTTCCCTGACCAGGGATTGAACCTGCGCCATTGGTAGTGAAGACACAGAGCCCTGACCATTGGACACCAGGAAATTCCTTCAGTGTCTTGTAATAATATATAAGAGAAAAGAATCTGAAAAATAATAAAGATATAGAAGACATACAGATAGCTAATAAACACATGAAAAGATGCTCAACATCACTCATTATTAGGGAAATGCAAATTAAAACTACAATGAGGCATCATCTCACAGATAATAGCCATCATCAAAAAAATCTTCAAACAATAAATACTGGAGAAGGTATGGAGAAAAAGGAACCCTCTTGACCTATTGGTGGGAATATAAATTGATGCAGCCACTATGGTAGACAGTATGGGGATTCTTTAAAAATCTATAAATAAAACTACCATATGACTCAACAATCCCACTCCTGGGCATACACCCTGAGAAAGCCATAATTTAAAAAGACACATGTACCCCAGTGTTCATTGCAACACTATTTACAATAGCTAGGACAAGGAAGCAACCTAGATATCCATCAACAGGTGAATGAATAAAGAAGCTGTGGCATATATACACAATGGAATATTATTCAGCTCTAAAAAGGAATGCATTTGAGTCAGTGCTAATGAGGCGGATGAACCTAGAGCCTATTATACAGAGTGAAATAAGTCAGAAAGAGAAAAATATCATATATTAATGCATATATATGGAATCTAGAAAGACGGTACCAGTGAACTTATTTGCAGGGCAGCAATGAGAACACAGACACAGACTTAGGGACCTGGGGGTAGGGAGGGAAGGAGAGGGTGGGACGAACGGAGAGAGTGCGTGGAAATATACACACCACCATATGTAAAAATAGATGGCCAGTGCAAATTTGCTGGGAAACTCAGGGAACTCAAATCGGGACTCTGTGACAACCTAGAGGGGTGGGATGGGCTGGGAGGTGGGAGAGAGGGTCAATAGGGAGAGGACACGTGTACCTATGGCTGATATATGTTGATGTATGGCAGAAACCAACACAATACTGTAAAGCAATTTTCATCCAATTAAAAAAATAAATCTTTTAAAAAGAATATAGATAAAGATGTATAACTGAATTCACTTTCTTGTACACTGGAAATGAATACAACATTGTAAATCAACTATACTTCACTTTTTTAAAAAGGGGAGAAAAAAGCAATAGTGTACTAAACTAAAAAAACCTTAAGAACTAGAATGTGACTTGATGACAGTGCATAAACAATCCATAATTGTGTACAATCAGGTTGCATATTTAACAGTATTATACAGCAGGTTAAAAAGCAAAAACACCACTTTGCCAGCAAAGGTCCGTAGTCAAAGCTATGGTTTTTCCAGTAGTCACAGATGTGAGTGCTGGACCATAAAGAAGGTTGGGCACTGAAGAATAGGTGCTTTCGAATTGTGGTGCTGGAGAAGACTTGAGAGTCCCTTGGACAGCAAGGAGATCAAACCAGTCAATCCTAAAGGAAATCAATCCTGAATATTCATTGAAAGGAGTGATACTAAAAGCTGAAGCTCCAATACTTTGGCCAGCTGATGTGAAGAGCTGACTCAATGGAAAAGACTGATGCCGGGAAAGATTGAAGGTAAAAGGAGAAGGGGAAGACAGAAGATGAGATGGTTACATAGCATCACCGACTCAACGGACATGAATGTAATCAAACTCCGGGAGATAGTGAAGGACAGGGGAGCCCAGTGTATCCATGAGGTGCAAAGAGTCGGACACGACTTGGCAACCAAACAACAACAGAGGTTGCGGTAATCTAGCAGCACAGGCAAAAGCTGAGGCAGGCAGCCTTTTCAGTGGACCTCAGGGATCCCTGCTCCCACCAACTCGTCAATGCCCTTGTACTTCTTTTCCCTAAGTGCGGGCTGGATGAACAGACTTCCATCTAATTGATGGAATGTAGCAAAAGCGCCTCTTACTTTGGTTTTTCAGTTTCTGTTTCTCTGTCTCTACTCCATCTCTCCCTGATCTCCATCTCTCGGGGAAGCAAGCTGCCAGGTTGGGACACCCTACGGAGAAGCCATGTGGCAAACATCTGAAGTCCTGCCAAGAGCCGCATGAGTGAGCTTAGAAGTGGGTCATCTGCCCGTCCAACCTTCATTTCCACCTGACAGGAGGGCTCAACTAAGCTCTGCCTGGCTCAAAACTGTCTCATAACCACTGTGTTAAAGCGCCTCTTGATGAGGGTGAAAGAGGAGAGAAAAAAACAGCTTAAAACTCAATATTAAAAAAACTGAGATCATAGCATCCGATCCCATCACTTCATGGCAAATAGAAGGGGAAAAGGTGGAAGCAGTGACAGATTTCCTGTTCTTGGGCTCTACAATCACTGCCGATAGTGACTGCAGCCGTGAAATTAGAAGACAATTGCTTCTCGGCAGGAAAGCTATGACAAACCTAGACGGTATATTAAAAAGCAAAGACATCACTTTGCCCTGAATATTCACTGGAAAGACTGAAGCTGAAGCTCCAATACTTTGGCCCTCTGATGAGAACACTCAACTCATTGGAAAAGACTGTGATGCTGGGAAAGTTTGAAGGCAAGAGGAAAAGAGGGCAACAAAAGATGAGATGGTTGGACGCGTCACAGTTCAATAGACATGAACTTGGGCAAACTCAAGGAGATGGTGAGGGGCAAGGAGGATCAGTCTGCTGCAGTCCATGGGGTTGCAGAGTCGGACATGACTTGGCTACTGAACAACAACAGACAACTGTGTTTTGTTTTAAATGGTCCAGTTTGGGGGTAATCTGTGACGCAGCCCTTGATAACTAATACCAAGCTCTAGTTGTAAGCGCTTAGCTATATTTCTACATATTCAGAGTAAGCAGACCTCAGTGACATCGAGCTGAGTAAGAATAATTTACCAATGCAGAACACACGGCCTGTTTGGTACCACTGTTTCATCCGATATTAGGATGTCTGAGTCTTTGGAAAAAGTGAAAGTGAAAGTCGCTCGGTCGTGTCCAACTCTTTGTAACCCCATGAACAATACAGACCATGGAATTCTCCAGGCCAGAATACTGGAGTGGGTAGCCTTTCCCTTCTCCAGGGGATCTTCCCAAGCCAGGGATCAAACCCAGGTCTCCTGCATCGCAGGCGGATTGTTGATCAGCTGAGCCACAAGGAAAGCCCAAGAACTGAAGTGGGTAGCCTATCCCTTCTCCAGGGGATCTTCCCGACCCAGGAATTGAACTGGTGTCTCCTGCATTGCAGGCAGATTCTTTCCCAACTGAGCTATCAGGGAAGCCCTGGAGAACTGCTTTGTCAATTCATCTGCCTGTCCTACGAAGGCCTTAAACTGTTTTGTAAAAATTCGAGATTCTGTTTTCAAAACCAAATGCAACTCTGGAATCAGAGTATTCAAACAACTGGCATCGCAAACTAGCTTTTAGCAATTGCAGTCACTGGGGGCGGGAGGTGGGGGTTGGGAAGCAGGAAAATGCCCTGTGAAGGCGCGTGATTAGCAGAGCGAATGAAACAATAAGGGTACAACCCCACAGGCAAGATTTAATTTTGAAACATCGGAGGATTTCGCTTTGAAGGATCCTGACCTGGAAGGAGAATCTTGTGATAGAGTTCCTCTATTTAATTAGAGAAATTGATATTCTGGGTCACAACAGAGTACGATTGAGAAAGCCTGCAATTTCGCAGGCTCTAAATGTGGTGGAATATTAAAAGAAACCTTAAGGAGAGGTCATTCATTTGACAGGTTTTGTGTGGTAAAAATATTTGTCAAAGAAAGGTCTTCCAAAGGGAGGTGAAAAGCACATTGCCTATGAAAATATTTGGACTGAAAATTATATTATTAATTGCAATGTTCAACATCTTAGCGGGGAGAAAAACCACAGCTTTGTTTCTGAGCTTGGATTGATTATATTAAAAAATTTTTTGTCTTCAGAAAACTAACTGGGCCATAGTATTCAGGACACATGTGATGAAGAAATGAACGAAAGGCTGTGAGTATGTGCTGTGGTGGTCAATGTCACGGGTCAGTTTGCCTGGGTTTCCCAGATACCTGGTTAAACACTTTCTGGGTGTGTCTCTGAGGGTGTTGCTGGAAGAGAGTAACATTTGAATGGATGAATTGAATGAAGCGGGTGGTTCTCTTCAAACTGGGAGGGCATCACCCAGTCCACAGCAGGTCTGAATAGAACAAAACCGCAGAGGATGGGAAAATATTCTTTCTCTC
>NW_011494732.1:1517475-1531808 GCF_000754665.1 Bison bison bison | reverse complement strand
TGCCCTTCTCTCTCTCCTTCTCCATCTCTTTTTTCTTTCTTCCTCTCTCCTTCCCTCTCTCTCCCTTTGCCTGACTTTTGACCTGAAACATCCATTTTCTTATGCCCTCAGAATGGGACTTCCACCATCTGTTCTCCTGGTCCCCAGGCCTTTAAACTTGGACTGAATTACACCATCGGCTTTCCTGGGTCTCCAGCTTACAGATGGCAAATCGTGGGACTTCTCAGCTTCCATAATCACATGAGCCAATTTCCCATTATCAGTCATTTAATATACCAATCAGTCATTGGTTCAATCAGTTAATATATCAATTTCATCATTGGCTCTGTGTCTCTGGAGAACCCTCATTAATACAGGCACCGAGAATAATTCACCTGCTTCTGTTATCTTTCAGTTAATATAAAACATTCATACAAAATGTAATATACATTTTAAAAATGTATATTTAATTTTGGCTGTGCTGGGTCTTCAGTGCTGCATACAGGCATCCTCTAGTTGTGGTGAGCAGGGGCTGCTCTTCCGTGCTGTGCTTGGGCTTCTCACTGTGGTGGTTTCTCGTGTTGCAGATGGAGCTCAGGCTCTAGGGCGTGGGCTCAGTAGTTGTGGCCCGTGGGCCCAGTTGCTCCGCAGCCTGTGCAATCCTCCTGGACCAGAGATCAAACCCGTGTCCCTTGCACTCACAGGCAGATTCCAATCCACTGTGTCACCAGGGAAAGCCTACACTTTTAAAAATTAATGTAGAGAATTTAACATTTTTTCCTGTCATGAACATGGACATCTAACCTGTATGTTTTAGGCAGCATTGTTATATTTTCAAAAGTAATTTTTGAGTGGATTTTATAGGTGCATCAATATAACAAAGACAGTATTTTCTAGCTCTGCTCACAATTATAAAACACTGCTGCTGTTGCTGCTGCTAAGTCGCTTCAGTCGTGTCCGACTCTGTGCGACCCCATAGACAGCAGCCCACCAGGCTCCCCTGTCCCTGGGATTCTCCAGGCAAGAACACTGGAGTGGGTTGCCATTTCCTTTTCCAATGCATGAAAGTGAAAAGTGAAAGTGAAGTTGCTCAGTCATGTCCGACTCTTAGCGACCTCATGGACTGCAGCCTACCAGGCTCCTCCATCCATGGGATTCTCCAGGCAAGAGTACTGGAGTGGGGTGCCATTGCCTTCTCCGTACAAAACACTGGGACCACCCAAATGCCACTAACTGGAGCCTGGGTAAAGAAATCCTGGCAAATTAGTCTAAAAGAATACTAAGCATACTGTAGAGCACAGAGAACTGTATTCAATACCCATAATGGAAAGGAATCTGGAAAAGAATATTTACATATATGTATAACTAGTCACTTTGATATACATATTTAGTTACATATATGTATAGCTTATCACACAGCAGAAACAAACACAACACTGTAAATCAACTGTACTTCAGTCTTTTTTTAAAAAAGGAAAAAAAGAATACTGAGTGAAAATGAATGAATGGCCACATCAACAGAGCTGACTCTCATACATGAAATAACTGAAGCACGTCATGGAAGGATGCATATGGTGAATCAACTTACGCAAAACTTAAACGCTTATGAAACTAAAAAGCAAAGCACATACACATGCGGACAAGAAAGAGTGACAGATACAAAACTGACAGTGGAGGAGGACCAAGGGCGGGGTTGTGGGCACACGGATGCTCTGAGGGTTTTGGTAAATTGCTGTTCCCATCACTGGATGGGGGGGACATGGGGGCTTTATTCTTCTAAGTTTGTGTGTTATTTTTTAAGTATGGAATTCTCTATAATTTATGTAATTTAAAAGGGAGGAGCCTTCCATGTAGAAGGAATGTATGCATGCATAGTAGCTCAGTCGTGCCTGCTCTTTGCAACCCCATGGACTGTAGTCCGCCAGGCTCTTCTGTCCATGGGATTCTCTAGGCAAGAACACTGAAATAGGTTGCCATATCCCCCTCCAGGGGATCTTTCCAACCGAGACCAAACCCACGTCTCCTCTGTCTCCCGCACAGTAGGCCAATTCTTTACCCACTGAGCCATCAGGAAAGCCCCTTATGGAGAAGAAAACATGCATGAAAAGTTTAGGAACCCAAGGAAGGTGAATTATTAGAGAAAAGGGTAACATCATCTGAGATGCAAAAACAGTGCTCAGCTCCACCCAGTCTTCATGCCTTCCGTTCTCCCTTATCTGCTCTTCTCCAATCGCCTCCCACCAGATTCAGGAGGTGTGGTCTTCACCTGCTTTTCTGCTCCTGCTCCAGGCATGGTTTCCCTGATGGGGACGCTAGTGGGAGCCAGAGGCTAAAGCTGACATGTGTTTTTGCACACTTAATTGTGCACATGTGCATGCATACAGGAGATTGTTTTATGTGTGTGTGTGCATTTGTGTGCATGTATTTATGCCTGTATACATGTGTGTATTCATTCATGAATGTGTACACACATGCATGAATATGTTTATGTATGTGTGCAAACATATGAGTTTGTATTTGCATGCACATAATTGTAGTGTGCACACATATGTGCATACATGAGTTGGATATATGGTGCACGTGTATGCACTTGTGTGTATGTATTCACATATGCTTATGTGTGTGTTTTTGTTCATGAATATTTACGTGTGGGTTTCCCTGGTGGCTCAGATGGTAAACAATCTGCCTGCAATGTAGGAAGACCTGGGCTTGATCCCTGGGTCAGGAAGATCCGCTGGAGAAGAGCATGGCAACCCACTCTGGTATTCTTGCCTGGAGAATCCCATGGACAGAGGAGCCTGGTGGGCTACAGTCCACGGGGTCACAAAGAGTCTGACACAACTGAGCAACTAACACACACATGTGTGCACACGCATACATGACTATGTGTATGCATGTAAATCAGCATATGCATGCGTGTGTATGTGTTTGTGTGTGAAAAGAGGCAGTTGCTAAGCTCTGCTATTGGCAGGTCCTGCTGTCCATGCAGAATCTGGAGACAAAGACAGCCTTTGTTTCACAAGCTCCAACAGCTGACATCACTGCCAGGGCTGCCGCTGGGGCCTGAAGACCAAACACCCCCACCCCTCTGGGGTGAGCCAGGCCCACCCCTTCCTGGAGCAGCTGGACCATCTCCAGGGAGCTGGCTGAGCGGGTCCTGGCATGTGGGCGTGCTGCTGGTCTGGCGAGGCTGCCCGGAGGGTGTCTGACACCATTCTCATAATCCCCAGAATGAAGCCTGTCGGGGAACCTCACAGCAGCCCCTGCTTACCACCGCCCCAGCCCTGACTGACCCTAGGCACAAAACAACGTTGACCCAGATCCTGAGAAAAGTACTGCCACCTAAGTCCTCTCTGCGGGTCCCAGAGGCAGCCTCAGTGGGTGCTGGCTTGCTTTACCTCTTTATTTATTTATTTTTTCATGCTTTACCTCTTAAAACACTGCCATGTTTTAAGGCCTGAGCCATTGACAGGCAACAGTATGCAGCTGTGTTTGTGGAATTTGAAGGTTCTCCTTTTTCTTGCAGGGTGAGGGGGGCTTCCGTGGTGGCTCTGACAGTAAAAATCTGCCTGCAATGTGGGAGATCTGGGTTCGATCTCAGAATAGGGAAGATCCCCTGGAGAAGGAAATGGCAACCCACTCCAGTATTCTTGCCTGGAGAATTCCATGGCCAGAGGAACCTGGTGGGCTACAATCCATGGGATTGCAAAGGATCAGACTCAACTGATCAACAAACACTTTCACTTTTCACTTCACTTTCTTTCTTTAAATATATGTATATAGATATATTTATTTGGCTCATCAGGCCTTCACTGCAGTGCACATAGGCTTCTCCCTAGTTGTGGAGCTCTGGCTTAGTTGCCCCACAGCTTGTGGGATCTTATTATAACTCCCTGACCAGGGATTGAACCAGCATCCTCTGCTTTGGAAGATAGACTCTTAACCACTGGACCACCAAGGAAGTCCCAACATTGTGTTTTATTTATTTTAACTTAATTTTGGCTTCACTGCATTTTAGTTGCAGTGCATAAGCTCTCTCTGTTGAGGCATGTAGGATCTTAGTTCCCCGACCAGGGATCAAACCTGCATCCCTGCACTGGAAGGCTGATTCTTAACCACTGGACCACCAGGGAAGTCCCTCGGTGGTTCCCTTTCATTGATAGTACTAGGCTGTGGTCTGCCATCTGAGGCAATGATACCACTTCCTTTTATAACAAATCCTATGATGACCAGAGCTCCCCTCTCCTGTGTGTGAGGCACCAGTTAGGGCGTATGTATGTATTCCTGTATTTAATTCTCATTACCAGCTTATGAGGCAGATGCAGTTATTATACCAAAAAGGATACAAGCACACAGAGAGAAAGCGATATGTCTCTTCCCTCACCTAGAAAGTGGAAAAGTGGGATGTGACCCACCCCCAACCTGCAGGGAATCTGTTTTAAAAATCTACTCCCTACCAGCTCTCTGCCCACTCTCACTTAGGCAGGAAAAAGAGTTGGCTTAAAATATATATATTAAATAAATAATACCCAGTGTCATGAGTTGGAAGGTATCCCTCAGAAGAGATACCCAAGTCCTCCCCACTAGGACCTGTGAACATGACCTTATTTGGAAATAGGGTCTTTGTAGATGGAATGAGGATGAGGTGAGGTGTTTACAGCATGAGGGTGGGCAATCGTCTCCTGGGTTGAGCCTCTGTGTTGTGTTGTTTTAATTAAAAGATCTCACTTAGTTCTAATGACAACTCGTGAGATGGATGAGAGGTTCAGTTTGGGGAGATCTTGTTTAGACAGTAAGATAAAGCAATATAGGCGAGACTATCTGTTAATAAAATGGGTAGGAGACTTCCCTGCTGGTCCAATAGTTAAAATCCATCTTCCAATGCAGGGGATGTGGGTTTGATCCCTGGTCATGGAACTAACATCCTACAGGCCTTGGGGCAACTAAATCCACACACCTCAACTACAGAAACCCCCACGTAGTAACCAAAAATAAATAAGTGTATTTATTTGTAAAGATTGATGGAACCAAAAATAAATAAATAAATATTTTAAAAATCAATAAAATGAGTAAAGTCTTTGTAGAGTATTGACTGCTGAACTTGGGTGAAGGGCTAAAGTCCTAAGAGTCCAAACAGATAAAATGGGTAACAATATATAACACTTATTAGTTTGCTAAATTTGTTTCGCCTTCCTGTGGAGACCATCTCCCAGACTTTTCATGGAGAGCCACACTCCCCCAGTCCTTATTTGTGTGGTTTGGAGGAGCTGCGTCTGACCTTGTCTCCAAGGTGGCATGAGATGCAGTCCTGGGCAATCAAAGTGTTGTCCCATCCTGGCCACGGTGATGGACATGTGTCTGTAACCCTGCTAGTAAAGCCTATGAGACCAACTCCAAGACTTTCAGTGGAGTTTTGGGAAACAGAAACCCTATTTTCATGGGACTTAAAGTTGGTAGAATGAAAGCATGTAGCTCCTAGGGATCAGGAACTCTTGCAGTCTTGTGGGGAAAGATGATCTGAGAAGGATGCCAACACATATAAAACCACATCCAAAAAATGGGAAGAGTTGGAGTCCTGACAACAAAATCTGAGCTGCTGGATCCAGCCATACTTGCAATTCATGTCTGGGTTTTTCATATCCTTAAACCAATGAGTTATGTCTCTTATAACTTCATGACAGTAACCTATTTCTCCAGGACTGAATCTTTGCAGCATAATGAGCAACATGAGTCAGATTCCCTCTTACCAAGGACAAAAAAGTAAGACACATCTCGTGGATGGACTTTCCCTCTCCAGGAGGTAGGAGTGATCTGGGCTAATGAGTAAGATAAAGAGAGTAAAGCAGTGGCTTTACTTCACTGGAATGATACAAATGTCCATAATATGAATTGTCTGCCCCAAACAGAGAAATCCATCGAGGGACTATGTTCTAACTTGTGAGCCACCGTTAAGAAGGTTCTGAAGACAGAGATGTGAATGACTACTTTTTATATTGATATGCTGTTTGAAACGGAGAAGGCAATGGCATCCCACTCCAATACTCTTGCCTGGAAAATCCCATGGATGGAGGAGCCTGGTAGGCTGCAGTCCATGGGGGTGGTAAGAGTCAGACACCACTGAGCGGTTTCACTTTCACTTTTCACTTTTCATGCATTGAAGAAGGAAATGGCAACCCACTCCAGTGTTCTTGCCTAGAGAATCCCAGGGACAGGGGAGCCTGGTGGGCTGCCATCTATGGGGTCGCACAGAGTCGGACATGACTGGAACAACTTAGCAGCAGCAGCAGCTGTTTGAGAGAGGCGATTTTGTTTCATTTTGGCCACAATGAACCATAATAGTCATTCTCTGCTATCAAGTGAATTCTGCCACACAGAGGACTGGAAACTTGCCCAATCCAGGCAGATGATGTAAATGCAGTAACCAGCCTGGCCAAAGGTGTGTATGTATGCCTCTTTGGAGAGGCAGGTACCATGACAAACCAGAAAACATCCCTTCCAAAGGAGGCGGTTCCAGCTTATACCCCAGGGACTGGAATCCCATCTTGACCTATTTCCAAAAGTATGGAATTTTTTAAATAGAAAAATCTCATTTTCCAATGCTGGGTGTAGTGGTTTGAATAGTATTCCCCCTAAATTCACATCTACTTAGAATTACAGAATCAGATCTTATTTGGACATGAGGTCTTTAAGGATGGAGTTAAGATCATACTGAATGAAGGTGGCCCTAAATCCAGTGAGTGTCCTCGAGCCATTCTGACCTCCCTCCAGCCCTCAGGGAGGACCGCCTCCAAGAGGCCAGCAAGCAGCTCTGGACACACGGCTCTCAGAACCTGCAGGGGTGAACATGGGTCCCTCGAGACCCTCTAAGAGGGGAAGACCCCCACACGAAACACTCCAGGGAAGGCTCTGTTTCTTGTTACCAGGCACCTTCCTTCTTGAGAAACTTCCAAGTGTAGTTAGGAGGGGTTTGTCTACTCCAGCGCCTGCCACAGCAGTCTCCTCTGTCTCCACTTGTGGGAGCTCCCTTGGTCCCTGAAATACCTTCCTGGAAGACTCCCTGGCTAGCTGGCATAGACTCCCAGTGCCCTGGACACTTCTCCCATTTAAAAACCCTCCGAGCCCCACTAGATGGGTCAGGAAACCTCCAGAAAACCCTGGGATCTTTCTGTCTCCACTGGCGTCTGGGAGCTGAGGAGTGATGCATGGGGACCTGCTCAGCACTCACCCTTGGAAGCTCAGAAACAGTCAGGGCATGCATGCTTCACTGGACAAGGGGCGATGGGTGGTCCCCGTGTCCCCAGAAAAGAGCTCTGAGATGCACTTCAGGTTGTTGCTGTTCAGTCGCTCAGTCATGTCCAACTCTTTGCGTCCCCATGGACTGCAGCATGCCAGGCTTCCCTGTCCATCAGAATCTCCCAGCGCTTGCTCAAACTCATGTTCACTGAGTCAGTGATGAAATCCAACCATCTCATCCTCTGTCCTCCCCTTCTCCTCCCACCTCCAATCTTTCCCAGCATCAGGGGGTCTTTTAATGAGCTGGCTCTTCACATCAGGTGGCCAAAGTATTGGAGCTTCAGCTTCAGCATTAGTCCTTTCAATGAATATTCAGGACTGATTTCCTTTAGGATGGACTGGTTGGATCTCCTTGCAGTCCAAGGGACTCTCAAGAGTCTTCTCCAACACCACAGTTCATAAACATCAATTCTTTGGTACTCAGCCTTCTTTATGATCCAACTCTCACATCCATACATGACTGCTGGAAAAACCACACCTTTGACTAGATGGACCTTTGTTGGCAAAGTAATGTCTGCTTTTTAAAATGCTGTCTAGGTTGGTCATAGCTTTGGTTCCAAGGAGCAAGCATCGTCTAATTTAATGGCTGCAGTCACCATCTGCAGTGATTTTGGAGCCAAAGAAAATAAAGTCTCTCATTGTTTCCATTGTTACCACATCTATTTGCCATGAAGTGACAGGAGTGGAATCCATGATTTTCATTTTCTGAATGCTGAGTTTTAAGCCAGCTTTTTCACTCTCCTCTTTCACCTTCATCAAGAGGCTCTATAGTTCCTCTTTGCTTTCTGCCATAAGGGTGGTGTCATCTGCATATCTGAAGTTATTGACATTTCTCCGAGCAATCTTGATTCCTGGTTGTGCTTCATCCAGCCTGGCATGTTGCATGATGTACTCTGCATATAGGTTAAATAAGCAGTGTGACAATATACAGCCTTGACTTACTCCTTTCCCAATTTTGAACCAGTTCATTTTTCTATGTCCGATTCTAACTATTGCTTCTTGACCTTCATACAGGTTTCTCAGGAGGCAGGTAAGGTGGTCTGGTATTCCCATCTCTTTAAGAATTTTCCACAGTTTGTTGTGATACACACAGTCAAAGGCTTTAGTGTAGACAATGAAGCAGAAGTAGATGTTTTTCTGGAATTCTCTTGCTTTTCTATGATCCAACAGATGTTGGCAATTTGATCTCAGGTTCCTCTGCCTTTTCTAAATCCAGTTTGAACATCTGGAAGTTCTTGGTTCATGTACTGTTGAAGCCTATCTTGGAGAATTTTGAGCATTACTTCGCTAACATGTGAGATGAGTGCAATTGTGCGGTAGTTTGTGCATTCTTTGGCATAGCCCTTCTTTGGGATTGGAATGAAAACTGACCTTTTCCAGTCCTGTGGCCACTACTGAGTTTTCCAAATTTGCTGGAATATTGAGTAAGGTACTTTCACAGTATCATCTTTTAGGATTTTGAAATAGCTCAGCTGGAATTCCATCACCTCCACTAACTTTGTTCATAGTGATGCTTCCTAAAGTCCACTTAGCTTCTCCCTCCACGATGTCTGGCTCTAAGTGAGTGAGCACACCATCATGGTTATCTGGGTCATTAAGATCTTTGTAAAGATGCGTTTCGGGAGGACTCACCATATCCAGGGCCAGGGACCACAGTGGCAGCATCCAGCTCAGTAACTTCTGTTGCCTGCTCTCTCTCCGCTCCTGTTTCTCTTCCTCTTCCTCCTTTCCTGCTCTGGGATCGCACTGCAGGCTCTCCCCATGGAGGTGCAAGTTCACAGTCATTTTAGAAGAAAGAATCCTGTATGAGAGAAAGTGAAATCAAGTTGAAGACAAAGGCAACTTAGCTCTAATAAATTCTTCCCTGGTCACTCAGCTGTAAAGAATCCACCTGCAGTGCAGGAGATGGGGTTCCATCCCTGGGTCAGGAAGATCCCCTGGAGAAGGGAATGGCAACCCCCTCCAGTATTCTTGCCTGGGAAGTCCTACAGACAGAGGAGCCTGGCTTGCTACAGTCCATGGGGTCACAAAGAGTTGGATACAGCTGAATGACTAAACACACAACGCACACAATAAATTCTAAGTAGATCTCAAATACTTACATTGACTCTAAGAGGTTTTGGGGAAAAAATGACTTGAGGGACGAGGATTCATACATTTTGGTGGATTCTAACTATTTTTCTTCTCTTCACAATTAAAAAATTCTTTGTAATGCAAATATAATTAACACATGACATTGTATCAGTTTAGGGTGTCTATACTGATTTGATACATGTATATACTACACTATGATTACCCCAGGTGCTTTTGTTAAGATCTTATCTCATTGCATAATTAACATTTCCATTTTTGTGGTTGGGATCTATCAAGAACTGGTCTCTTATCAGCTTCGAAGTTTATATCACTGTATTGTCAATTATAACACTATGTCGTGGATTTGAACTCCAGGACTTATTTACCTGATGCTAAGGCTGAAACTCCAGTACTTTGGCCACCTCATGCGAAGAGTTGACTCATTGGAAAAGACTCTGATGCTGGGAGGGATTGGGAGCAGGAGGAAAGGGGATGACAGAGGATGAGATGGCTGGATGGCATCACTGACTCGATGGACGTGAATCTGAGTGAACTCCAGGAGTTGGTGATGGACAGGGAGGCCTGGTGTGCTTCGATTCATGGGGTCGCAGAGTCGGACGCGCCTGAGCGACTGAACTGAACTGAACTTGTACCCTTAACCAATGTGATTTTTTTGTATCAAAATTTTTCTATTTTTAGGAAAGTAGCCTGTAGTTCTATTTCCAGCCACTAGATGGCAGGGCAAACAAGAAATGGCAGACAACTTACCAGCTTTTCAGTAGCTGGACAGAAGGAGGCAGGACCACCCTGAGAAGCGTTTTAAGTCCAAGTCTTGCTCTGCATCCAGTTGCCTCATCACGGGAGACGATGCTACCCTATCATCTTATACTGTTTTCAGCAGAACCCTCATGCTTTCTGCAGTGTTATTGTTTGCTTACATGTTTATTGACTCCCTCATTAAGACATGAGTTCTAAGAGAACTGAGACTTTGTTTTGTTCACTGTGGCTTCCCCCCAAGTTTAACACAGAGCCAGCACACACTAGGTACATAAGGGGGTGTTTGTTGAGTGACTGAATGAAGAGAGGGAATGAATGAACAAGACCTGTGATCCATGCGAGCAGGCCGATTCTCCTTCTCTGACTTTGCTGTTTCCAACCGCACCGTGGCTCCTTGTGAATGATGACTTGCACTTAACATGGTATCCAGGACATTAGAAAACTGCTGAATTCTGTGGTTTGGTTTATGTCTCTGAAATATCTGAGCCCTGAAGAGCAGTAAGCAAGAAGTCCTCTGGGTCTAACTAGCTTGCTTCGAGTTTAAAATTTTAAATGGCATGCATAAATCCATTCGGAGGCTTCTCCAACCATCCCTGAAGTGTGTCCATTCCCTTTCAGCTCCGGGAACGACAAACGGCTCAGACGGGTTGGAAGCTGTAAATTCTAGAGCACTGAGGTCGCTTGAGATAAATCACTCATCTGCAATTAGTCAAAGCAGGCAGAGATTTTACTGGATTCCCGGGGAATGCCAGGGATGCCCCATCCTGGAAATGAACAAGCCACAGGCTGAGAGATGGAGTAAATTCACACAACAGGGCCAGGATTAAGGGTGAGGAGAGTGAGAGAGTGAGGTTGAGTCTTGTAACAAAAAGGGGCTTGTGGGGAAATTTCCTGGTGGTCCAGTGGTTAAGAATCTGCTTGCCAGTGCAGGGGGATGTGGGTTTGATCCCTGGTCGGGGGACAAAGATCCCACATGTTGCAGGGCAACTCAGTTTGTGAGCCTGGTACCTGTGAACAACTAGAGAGAAGACCCCACTCCAATTGAAATATCCTGCAAGCTGCAACTAAGACCTAAAGCAGCCCAAAACAAACAAACCAACCCCGCAAAGAACTCATGGTCCCTCCCTCCCTCTTCAAAGCCAGTGACTGTATCCTCTGCCCACTCCTTCTGTCCTTACTTCTGATGCTGAACTCCAGCCTCCTCATTTATGAGGACCCTTGTGATTCCAAAGGCTCTCCCAGGTAACCCAGGGTACCATCTCCATCTCAGGATCTCTAATCACATCTTCATCTTTTGCAACATGAGGGAACATAGCCTAAGTTCCAGGGATCTTTGCCTCCATTGGGTCATGGCTTCCTCACACAGGCTCTTCTTTGGGGCACACGGGCTTCTCTCTTGTTGTAGTGCACAGGCCCCAGAGCGAGCAAGTCAGGAGTTGCCAGGCATGGGCTTAGTTGCCCAAGTCATATGGGATCTTAGTTCCCAGACCAGGGACTGAACCCTGGTCCTCTGCAGTGGAAGTGCAGAGTTCTAACCATTGGCCTGCCAGGGAAGTCCTGAACTTTCAGCCTGTTGGAATTTGCTTGACTCCAAAAACACACTACTTTTGTGTTCAGAATGTAGAAAAATTAAAATCCTGGACCAAAAATGAACAGGAGGGACTTCCCTGGCGATCCAGTGGTTAGGGGGCCTGGGTCTCACTGCCAAAGTCTCAGGTTCAATCCCTGATCGAGGAACTAAGATCCCACAAGCCACATGGCAAGGCCAAAAAAAAAAAAAAGGAAATCAGGTGACGTGTCCACGGCTGTTCTGGTTATCTGACCAGCACGCTGTGCTAGGTGGCTTGGGTGGATGACTCAATGGGACCAGGTGTATGGGGGAATGTCCCACCTTCTAAGTCAGTTTTCTACAACAAATTCAATTTTTCATATGCACATCTGTACCCAGCAAATTCATTTATGCCATAATACAAAGTATAAAAATTCATGTCTGGATCTGCCCAAAAAAAAATTAATTTTGTTGGCTATTAGCACTGCCAGAACAAGAGAGGGCGAGTTTAGCATTTTTACCAGCTATGTGTGGAAGGTAGTTTTGATTGATGATGGGCTTCTCCTGTGACAACATGTCTCCTAATATAGTAGCTTGAACATTTAAAACTCTGACTTCGGTCGGCCACAGTGATGGGCAGAAGAAAGGCCCCCAAAGATGTCCACATGCGAACTCTCAGGACCTGTTTACAGGTCCGTATCAAGCAAAGATGACTGCATTTATTAGCCAACTTGAGATCAGCCTGGGTTATCTGCATGGTCCAGGCGTTATTGCAAGAATCCTTAAAAGTGGAAGAGGAGGCAGAGGTCAGAGGGATGTGGGTGACTCAGCATGCAGACGCTGGCTTTGCAGAGGGAGGGAGGGGGTCCTAGCCAGTGGATGAAGGCAGCCTCCTGAGGCTCAAAAAGGCCAGAAAAGTCATCTCTGGTAATTCCCTGGAGGCCCAACAGTAAGGACTTGGTCCTGCTTCCACTGCAGGGGGGCCCGGTTCAATCTCTGGTTGGGCAACTGCTGCTGCTGCTGCTAAGTTGCTTCAGTCGCGTCCGACTCTGTACGACCCCATAGACGGCAGCCCACCAGGCTCTCCCGTCCCTGGGATTCTCCAGGCAAGAACACTGGAGTAGGTTGCCATTTCCTTCTCCAGTGCATGAAAGTGAAAAGTGAAAGGGAAGTCGCTCAGTCGTGTCCGACTCCCAGCGACCCCATGGACTGCGGTCCACCAGGCTCCTCTATCCGTGGGATTTTCCAGACAAGAGTACTGGAGTGGGGTGCCATTGCCTTCTCCGAAGATCCCACAAACCTCGAGGTACTGCAAAAAAAATAATAATAATCTTTCCTGGACCCCCAGGAAGGAACACAGACCTCGACTTTGGCCCAGTGAGAACTGTGTCAGATCCCTAACCTGCAGAAGCCTGAGAGAACACCTTTCTATGGCACGTGGTGAAGGCAGTTCTAGGAAGGTGTTAATAGGATTGTTTCTTCTTGGGACTTCCTTGGTGGTTCAGTGGCTAAGACTCCATGCTTCTAATGCAGGGGGCTTGGGTTTCATCCCTGGTCAGGGAACTATATCCCACATGCTGCAAGTATTAGTGTTCGCATGTTGCAACTAAGGATTCCATGTGCTGCAACCAAGATCCAGCACAGTCAAATAAATAAATAACAAATATTTAAAGAGAAATGTCTTCTCTCCAGGTCTAGAGGCCAGAGGTGTGGGTGGGGCCATGCCCTCTGAAGGGTCTGGGGGAGGGCCGTTTCTGGCTTCTTGCAGCCCCGGAGTTGCCGTGTCACACTCAGTGTCCTTGACTCGTGGAAGCATCGCTCCATCCACTCTGCCTCCATCATCACATGCAGGGTGTCTCAGCCTGAATTGCCCTCGTCTCGTAAGGACACCAGTCGTATTGGATTTAGGGCCCACCTTGCTGACTTGATCTTACCTTGACTCTGTCTACAAAGATGCTATTTCCCAACGAGGGCACACTCACAGGGTCACCCCAGCACAGCAGCTGTATCTCTACAGGGATGGCTAAGAGGCAGGTCTGGTACAGGGAGGGTCTGGCCTTTTACGCTCGCAGCTTTGAGTCTGGGGGCCCGTCTGGCCACCCTGTGCAGAGTTGTGGTGGGTGCATAGTTTTTTCTGTGTCCTTTTCTCTTCTGCCTCCCAAGGTTGTGGTCCTTAAGGCTCTGACTAACAGCGTGAGGACACTGTGGCCCCCACACACTGGGGGTGGCAGGTTCGGGCTCCTGTGGGGGAGGGGCCTTGAAAACCTCCACCCCCTTTGCTCCCTTCTTTTCTCGCTCATCCGACCCAAGCCCAGCCCCAGCCCCACCCCCACCCCCAGCAGTGAGAATGTCACTTTGGGCTTCCACCACTTCCCCAAGATCATAATGTTCACTTTATACAGTGCTGGGATTTCATAAAGCTTTCTTTTCTCCGTTCTCAAAAATAGAAGGAACGCAAAGCCCTCCCTTGCCCCACTTGGTCCCTGCTGCTGCTAAGTCGCTTCAGTCGTGTCCGACTCTGTGCGACCCCATAGATGGCAGCCCACCAGGCTCCCCTGTCCCTGGGATTCTCCAGGCAAGAACACTGGAGTGGGTTGCCATTTCCTCCTCCAATACATGAAAGTGAAAAGTGAAAGTGAAGTTGCTCAGTCGTGTCCCTGGT
>NW_011494732.1:1497374-1517375 GCF_000754665.1 Bison bison bison | reverse complement strand
GAAAAGTGAAAGTGAAGTTGCTCAGTCGTGTCCAACTCTTTGCGACCCCATGGACTGCAGCCTACCGGGCTCCTCCATCCATGGGATTTTCCAGGCAAGAGTACTGGAGTGGGGTGCCACTGCCTTCTCCGACTTGGCTCCCTGGCTACCACCTATTGTCTTTGGTTCCCTTTAGGGTCAAGTTAGCGCCATTTTATGGGTGCCTAGCTCTCCCTTCTCGGCTATCTGCAGACCCTCCTCTCCAGCACACCAGCCCTCAACAGTGGTCACCAGGGTCCCCACCTCTGACTCATTGCTCAGCAGGAGAGACTTGGTGTCTGTCTCCGCTTCTTTCTGGAGACGTGCCCACCCCTCATCCCTCTGACCTTGGAGCACGAGAGCAGCCACATTATGTCCCTTCTCTCTGTGTTCTCACAAACTGAGGCTTCAAGCATCACCTACGCCCTAGAATCTCCTGCCCACATTCTGTGGTCGGTCAGGCAGAAGCCACTTTGGTTAAGATACTGGATCTATTTTTAAGAACAATTCATGACTGCAGCTCTGAGCATTAGGGGAGGATTTGTAGAACTTTGTGCAAGTGAGAGATCCTGACTGGCCCATCCACCTCCAGCTCTGCTGCTGGTGTCCCAAGATCCAGGGCTTCATCATGCGTTTCTTTAGAGCACCACGGTCGGGTGCCTTCCTCTCCACTCCCTACTCAACCTGTTTTGCCAGGAGGCAGAGCCGCCGGAAAATCAGCCTGGAATTGGGAAGAGAATGTGGTTCCTGTCGGGTCATCGTCACTATGGAGTCTTGGCTGTGGTGAAGTTGCTCCTGTCTGGGTCTGCTCAGCTGTCAGCCCTAGACCCTCTTCCCTTCGCTCGGGTCTGGAGGAGGCACTAACATAGATGAGACTGCAGGTGCAACTCCCTGGCCCTGGCCTGGCTTCCTTTCCAAGGTGCGTGCCTCTCTTAGCCCACTTGGAAGTTAGCAAATGCTGATGTTCCACTTATGCAGTCTGGAGGTGTTTTGTTTTTTCCTTTGCATTTTGTATTGCTCCCTTAATTTGTCTTAGTTCCAAAAGCACTTTTTAAACATGTATTATTTCCCCTAAAAGGCCTTATTTTCAAAACAGCAAGGTGTTGCAATGAACATTTGAAAGTATCTGCTCAAATGATTTCTACTCAAAGATGCCCGTAAACTGTGTGGTGATTTCGGATTATCACAGCACTCTGCTCTTCTTTAATGCGCTTTTTCAAGCGACGGGATTGTTTTGCGCCGAGTGGAACAGTTCACTAATATTGAAGATCATCCATTCTTTATTACCTGGACTTAAGAAGTGATCAGGGTTTCATAAAAGGCCCCCTGTAATTTTGAAAGGACTTGTTGCTTTGAGACTTTGCAGTGTTATATGTATCATTTTGTGCTTTCCCTGCTCTCCCGAGAAGAGGCCACCTCCACATCCGGATGTTGAGGTGGGTAGAGATGCTCCAGTCGCCCCTCAGAGGTGGGACTCCCGCCCGTGAAGCCGGAAAGACGGACAGCAGCCTGCGAGCTCCATGAGAAACCTGGAGATGCGTGAGCTCCTGACAAAGAACTCAGCCTGATGACAACGTTTTCTTTAAACCCACCCATGAGACTGAGCAGAAATAGAGCGCTCAGTTTCATCCACCATCAAGGAAGAGAAAGCAGAGACGAGCGTCTTCCAATGGAGGACACGATCACTGGCTGGAGACCCACAGCGAGGTCTGCAGGGCAGGCATGTGTTTTAATGAGAACCCCATGACAGCATACTGGTTTTGTGGATTTGTTTATTCAACTGCTGTTCAGCACCACACAGCAACCACAATGGTACACTCTCTAAATTCAGGTAGAAAGTTAAAAGGCCATCAGTTCTTTAACCGACTGGCTTTCTAGACAGCTTCCCCTTAACAGGAGAGGTGTACCTGGCTACCTGTACAGATTCCCAGCCCATGTAAGGCCCAGAGGTTGGGCAAGGACGTGGGCCTCACATGCCGCCTCCACACGCCTGGGGCACGCGCACCACACAGAGCCCAGGGACAGGCTGAGCTCTCGTCACACAACCCCTTTCCCTTTTGTGCCCGATTCCTTACAGAAAAAAATGTGATTTTTTGACAGCATGAGGTAATGGTTTTCAATATGTAATGGATCCTGAAGGCTGAAACTATACTCCTGGAGGATGGTGTATTTATTTCCTAGAACAGGGCTTTCCAACCCTTATTTATCTTTAATACAAACTCACACCCAGATGAGTAAGGTGTTTGCTTTTTTGTTCTCCAAACAAAATAACATAAATAATATAAAATTGTATTTTAGTACAGAGCAGGCGCAAGTATCACTCTCCTAGACAGTCAAAGAGTTGCAGCAGGAGCAGGCGTTTTATTGAGACTTAGCACCAGTTCCTGCCTGAGGACCCCTCACACGGTCTACGTGACAGCTGAGGAACTCACACGACGTCCACACATAAAACGCACACGTGTGACGGTGGTGGACAGAGCACACAGAGAAGCAGTCAGTGGGCCTCAAAATCAAGGTGTTTTTATAATAAAGTTATACCAAAAGCACAGCAACAAATGAGGAATAGTTTATTAGACAAAACGAGAAACCCCCACCGCCCAGAGCCAGCAGCTGTCGACAGTTCAGGCTCACAGTGAACACTGCCAACCGTCCCCGCTCGCACCAGTGCCCTTCAGCGGAGGTCCTTCCCCCGCAAGAGCGGGTCTTCAGTCTCAGTGGTGCCACAGTGAAATCGTACACGAGCATTGACTAGGCGAGGTTTTAAAACACACGTCAGGCTGCGTCACAGGTTGAGATGAACACATGGTCTTAAATAGTTCTTAGTACAACATCATGTTCTTAAGGAAACAACAGGAAAGCAATCTCAACAGTTTAAAATATTAGCACTATTTGCAGCAGCAGATAAAATGCATTCACCGCCGGCCTGTACCGAGGAACTTGGTGTTGGCAAGATTTGTGGCTTAGGAGAGAAACCATGAGCAGGACTTCTCTATAAAACCTTCGCGGCACTTGACCACCCTTTCGTTTCTTAACAAATCCTCCTGTTCCTCAATGGAAACAGGTGTCTATTCATCAAGAAAGAAGACGATGGTGAGCGCAGGTTTTACGGCAAGGAGATGAGATACTTGTTTAAAATACTGGGATGCCAACCCGCATGGGTGTCATCTCCAGAGACTCGGTGTCAGCGTCTGCGGGTGTTTGCCAGAGGAGACCAGCTGCAGGGGGAACCAGGGTCTTCGGTGGCAAGAAGCCTGCGGCAGCCTGGCATCTGCTCCAGAAGGCCCAGACGGCAGGAGATGAACCGCAGGGAAGCACTCACCTAGGCTACCGGTAAGAGAAGAGACCAATCCCGGTGTCACGCCAAGTCTCAGGAAAGTCAGCCATCCACTCTCTGAGCCCCCACAGTCCCTTCCCATGGATCCGTTCGTCCATCTGTCCGTCCAACAGACCCGACAGGGGTGCGGGAGCATCAGGTCCTCCTGCTGGCGGGCGTGCCATTCGCTCTCGACCGCTGACGGTCGTATTTCACAGAAACAATAAGGAAAAGCAGGAGGGTGGCTCCTTGAATGGCCGCCAGAAGGAAAAAGTAATAGTTCAAATAGCAGCCATTGATGTTACCTGGAGAGAAGGAAAGGAAAAAGAAACGAGTTTAGAAAGAAAGTTTACAATTTCTTTAATTTGGTTCCTACCAAGGTCAGGGTGACTTTTAATGTTGTCATTTAAAAAATCGAAAGAAGAATATTCTATCCCTAATTTGAAGTACACAAGTGCCTTGCTCCCAGAGCCACCATGAAGCTGACTGTACATCAACACCAGCTCCATGCTGGGGCCCTGTCACCAGCCTCTCCTGCTCCACAGACAAGGAGCCTGACTGTCCCCAAGTCAGGTCTGGAAGCGGAGGGTCTTGGTATCCTGGGTCCAGAGTCTGTACATTTATCAAGACCACTCAGCGGCCCAGGACACGGCCTGGACATCATGTCTCACAGGAGTCCTGGACTCCTGCGTTGTCACCTGACATCAGATACACTCCAATGTACCCTTCACAGGCCAGGGCAGGCGGCTGAACACACAAGCCACATGCTACGGGGAGATACAAATCTGCTTTTTAAATTTCTCCTTAAAAACTTCAGGTTGCCAAAGAGCTGACATACTGAATGCCCGAGCACCGTGCAGGCGTCCTACGCGCAAGGTTCCACTTAATTCCTGACAAACCGCGAGGTGGCGGAGGTCAAGGTCATGGACCTCAGAGCTCAACCAACCAGGCTCAAACCCAGTGTCGTGGTCTCTGGGCCCAGTCTCCTCGTTTGTAAGATGCGAAAACATGGTGGCCAGCCCCCCACCCCGCCCCCAGGCAGCAACAGCGCTGCCATGAGAAGTGCCCAGGGCGGAAGGCCGCCTCCTCAGCAGTACCCGTGAGGAGCCCCAGTCTTCATGGAGGTCTGGGGTACCAGGTCTGCACACCAGAGAACCGAGGTTTCACAGCACCACCCACCATGGCCCCTTGGCGTGGAGACGCAGGGCTGTGGGCGAAGGTCACCCCAGCTCCCTGCAGACGGCTGTCCCCACAACCGCTTCCACCGCTTGTCACCAACTGAAAAGGGCCTGACACAGTCAAGCAGAGGGGCGGGGAGACGTATCCATCAGCAAGGTGTCCAGAGGAAGCGGGCGTCTCGGAAGAAAGCCGTGGTTCTCTCGGCCGGGCTTCACGAGCACTTCCACTTTGTTTACTTGGTACACCAGACTTCCTTCCCTTTCAGGTCTCCCTCAGGCTGGGTTATTCTGGAACTTCCTTTTTCTATCTGAACACACACTCATTAAAATTAGACGTTCAACACTGCTTTCATTAAACAGAATGAACGAACAGATATAATACACATGCTTGCATAATAATCACTCACATGTTTTTAAAGAATTCTCACTCAGGTTGTAGAAGACAACGATTTCCTATGTTTACTGCTTTGGAAACAAATCCAGTAATACCTAGAATTTCTACTATTTATTCAACAGATACTGAAAAGCCATGGTTAGGTCCTCACTGCCTGCGGGGCTCCGCCCTGGACAGAGACCCCCTCTCCTGGAGCCTGGTGTGCCCATGCCCACCATGGCACTGCTGGGTGGTGCCAAAGTGCCAATCCTGAAACATTCACCTCCCCAAACGACACAGGAGGTTAAAACTAGCAGAGCTGAAAGCCGGCAGGCCGAGCGGACTGTACACAGTGTTTTCCCTGTCAGGGCAAGTCTCAGCCTGGGCTAGGAAGGGTGTTCAGAACCGGGTCCACCACCTAAAAGCTATCACAATCAGCCTTTGCTTTCTTGGGCCTCTTATCAGACAGAAGGTAACTGCACATGAAGGTGGTAAACTCTGGGTGTTCTTTATTTGATAAGACAGACTCCTGGGCCCCAAGGAACAAGCTCACGTGTCACCAAACACATGCACAAAAACATTCCCAGCTGCTCTATTCATGACAGCCTCCAACTGGCGACGCCCGCAACACCCATGCACAGCACAGCAGAGAAATGAACTGTGACTTATTTGTACAATAGATATTCCGCAAAAACAACAAAAGAACCAGTTACTGGGGACGACTCAGAGAACACAGCGCTGAGTGAGACGCCGGCCGCGGCAGAGGACTGGGAGGCGACAGGACTCAGCGGGCTGCCGGGGCCTGGGGGCTTAACGCAGCAAGAACAGGAGGAAGGCTTCCAGCCGTCCTGCACTTGGGTCGGGATGAAGAGCACACCAAGCTGCGCACTTCAAGACCAGAGCCCCTCACAGCATAGATGTGGCTCCCAGTCTAAACACAACAAAGACGAGCAGGCCAGGCAGAGGACGGGGAGAGAGGGACACAGTGAAGAGACAGACCACAGCCCAGGGACCCGACAGGAAGTGATCCACACGTCTGCTGGGAAGCACTGAGTCAGCTCCCACCGCCACCTGAGCACTGGTGGAGCAGAGGGCATGGAGAAGCTGGCCTCTGCTCCTCCTCCAGAAGAATGTGGCACAGCTTGGGGGTGAGAGTGGGGTGCCCCGGTCCCATCCTGTCCCCCATCTCCGCCCCAACAGCCCTGCCCCTAACTGAGAGGGAGCCCTGCCATGCCCTCCTGCGTCACCGTCATCGCACCCAGCTCCTGGGGCTGCAGGCAGAAGGGGTGCAAGCTCTCTGCACTCGAGGGAAACGGGAGACCACCTGCGCTCCTAGACAGGGCAGCCGATCCAGGACACACGACTGGCGCCTCCCTCTCGTGGAAATAACATCAACACACAGGACCCAGGTCCAGCACCGGTCCCTGTGTGCATCAGCGCTGGAGGTGACCCTCACAGCTGCAAGTATTAAAATCACCTGTCAGAAGGAAGGATGAATGACAGGCAAACCACAGTTATTAAATTAGCAGTGGGGGGAGCAAATCACTGGAAAGCATCAAGGATGACCAAAGCCAATCAATCCTTTATGATTCACTTAAAAATGAAACAAAAACTAAGAAACAGCAGCTACATCTGAAGAACTACAGAGGTTTGATCTCTGTAACAAGTCTTTGAAGGAGGTCTGTTCTGTGACACCAAGAACCCAGGAGAACTCTCAGAACCCCTGTGTAACCGGACCTTACCCTCAGGGAGGGGGGCGGCCCCTCCTCACCACAACCAGGCTGGGCCTGCCCAACCCCCACAGCCCCGGTGCTCACAGCTGGACCACATCACCATGGGGCTCTGGTTTCTGTTTATCAGGGCTTCTCGGACCTAAACTCTCACCTCAGGACAGGAATTTTAACTGCATCATGGGAGGGCTTTTGGAATTCTGCCATTTCTGGAGAACAGTCTTTAGGCTTGCATCAGGTTTCCACAGGGATTTACAACCTAAAAGTACCAGGGGACAGCAAATACCACAGAACTACACAAGGAAAAGCAACCAAAAGCAATGGTGCTTTTTACCAGTGAAACATATAAAGAAGAAAGACGCCTCCACCTCTGGGTCCGTTTACAGGCGACATCAATCTGCAAAGAGCAGAGCTCTCATCCCTCACCAGTGATTTTGCTCAAGATGCCACCTACTGGCAATGGCTGCAGAACTCCATTATGATTGATCACGAGTCATATTTGTTTTTAAAAAGGCAACTTATTGTCTATTTTATTTTAACTGCAAGAAATTAAAAGGTACTGTCAGGGAAAAAAAACATAAAACTAAGATAAATGAAGGGAAATTTGTGATACAGATTTTATTTGCCTGCTAATAAAATACAGTGCTGGGCCTGACGGTTGAGAAAGAAGGCAGCCTACCCATCACAGGTTTGGGAACAAACAGCGGCCACTCGGCCGCGGGTGGCGGGGTGTGGTCAAGGCTGACCTGGCAGGAGAGGTTCACCAGTCTCCGGGAGATCGTGTGTGACGTGGGCAGATGGGGTGAGGGGGTGGTCTGACGCAGCTTGGGGAGCAGGGTGGGGCTCCTGACCCAGCCCAGAGACACTGACTGCATCCGGTCCCAGGTGCCCATGTGACCCAAGGGCCGGGGCTCTGGATGCTGCTCACTGTTGATGGGTGGGCATGGGTGGCGGGGGATCCTTACCGAAGTCCGTGTGGCTGCTCATCCACCCGATGGCCTTCAGGGACACCAACGCCAACAGTCCTGAGCCCACGAAGGACCCAACTCCAGAGAAGAAGAAGAACAAGCCCATGATGGCGCTCTGCATGGACTTGGGGGCAGCCGAGTATGCAAATTCCAGGCCTGGGGGGGTGGGGGATGAAGAGTGTTTTTGTAGAGGACACAGTGCTGCCTCTGCACCATGGCCCTCGGGGACCTGGGACTCTGGGCACAGCCCCTATCTGCTGTGAGACAGCCCCCGGCTGGCTGCTCGTCTCCCACCACAGCCCCTAGAAACCCCAAGAGGTGGTGGTCACCTCCACGCTCACATCAGAGGGCAGCATTTGACTTGCCAGCTCTTGGAATTTCCTGTTCCTCATGGAAAGAAGTTGAAGAAGCCAAATTTCCTACATTCTTAACTGATGTGAGTTTGCAAATGAACCTCTGACACTAAAATGGGGAAATCTACTTAGGAATTCTACCTGAAAGGCAAGGTGTTTGAGAACAGTTTTGGCAGGCGCATATATAACCCAGTTCTTGCCGTGATACCCAGACATGGAGATATGCACTAGGCTCTAAAGGAAGGGCCGGCCTCGTTGATTTATTCCCTCCCAAGTTCATGAGCCAATTCCACGTGAGCACAGGGGGAGGGGAGGAGAGGGGAAAGCCGCCGCCCACAGCCCGGCCGTCTCTGGTTATCACTTATTTCCTCCTTCCCTCACTCCCAGCAGCGGGAAACAGGCCTGCACAGAATTCACTCATCCACATGCCACCATGGGACCTCAGCAACAGGGAAGAGAGGCCTGTGAGAACACGCTTTATAAATGAGGTTTCTCCCTGACACATCTACAGGCAGACACCGAGAGCCGGGCAGTGAGGGGCCTGAGGCCTGGCTGCGGCAGCAGGGCTGCAGGGCTGGGGAGCCAGTGCCAGGCCAGGCAGTCAAACCCCGGCCCCTGAAGCGGGGCTCATCCTCCTTTCCTGTCTCCTGCGGACGCACTGCAGCAGGTCATCTTCATGTTGGTGTTGTGGGAATCCTACTTTCACACCAAGAAAGGGGAGCCTCAGCCATAACGCCACCCTTTCCTCACCGATTCACACTCTGAACCGCACCTGCCCACCAACACCCGCCAAGCACCGTGCGGTTACGTCTCGACACGGCCTAACGAGGGAGGAAACAGCACGGCCCTAATCACGCAGCGAGGGGACTGGACACAGACGCCCCCGACGGGAGGAAGCCTCACCTGCGATGCTGGCGAATATTTCACTGACACCGATCAGCACGTACTGCGGGACCTGCCACCAGATGGGCAAGTCCGCGGCGTAGTACACGACGTTTCCGATGGTCTGGTTGATGGTCTTCTCCTTCACGAGGTCCAGCCTCTTGCTTTCCAAAATCCCTACAATTCATAAGTAGCTTATGAGCATTTATTCAGTAGCATCTGTAATTAAACTGAAACACCAGATCCTTGGGACAAGATGCCTGTCGATGATTCTGAGAAATGCATGAAAGGTTAACACCAGATGACACATATCCCCCCAAGCCCCCAAGCTCAGGAAGTTTTCCCTTTCCCCCTTTGAGCTTCCGAAGTAGGTCACTGAAAACCAGCAGTCATGTCATTCATATCTCAAGCGGGCTTCTGCAGCACCTTATAAAACCAGTGTTCAGCGTGCCTAACACAACCCTCTAAGCTCTGGATCGCTCACCTAAACGCCTTTTGCTTCCTTCAAAAAGAGGAGCAAGAGAAAGCTACACAGTCCTGCAATAAAAAGATTAATCACACTGTTTACTTACCAGAAGGTAATAAATCTGGAGATGATCTTCCCTTCAAGGTAACACATCTACGCTGATTCACTGACTGATCACCATGACTACGACGACTGCCACTACTGCTCCTAATGCCAATCTCCCCATTAGATGGGCTCAACCTCATCAACAAACGACAGCAGTCCCCCCTTATCTGTGAGGGATACGCTGCAAGACCCCAGTGGACGCCTGAGACCGAGAACAGTTCTACATCATATATATATATACACTATTTTTTTCCCTGCCCACACAAACCTCTGATAAAATTTAACTTATAAATCTGGCACAGTAAGAGATTAACAACAGTAACTAAGAATAAAACAGAACAATGATAACAACACACTGCAATAAAAGTTACGTGAAGTTGGCGGTCTCCCTAAGCATCTCACTGTACTGTAGGTATTTTCAGACTGTGGTTGATCTTGGGGTCACGGAAACGATGGAAACCACAGCCAGGGATAAGGGGGATGACTGTACACTGGCCTTCTGCCCTCGGCAGCAGCCAGGACTCCCTGGATTATCAGTTGTCTGTCAGGTGGGACAGACGGACACAGGAAAATAAGCAAGATCAGAAATAGCTACTCTACAAAAAAAAATAAAACAGATCAAAATGAAGTTTAAAACAACAACCCGTAGGACCAAGTTCTTAGAGTAAAGATGTTTTTAAGGAATTCTAGTCCGGAGAAGGCGATGGCACCCCACTCCAGTACTCTTGCCTGGAAAATCCCATGGATGGAGGAACCTGGTGGGCTGCAGCCCATAGGGTCGCTAAGAGTCAGACACGACTGAGCGACTTCACTTTCACCTTTCATTTTCATGCATTGGAGAAGGAAATGGCAACCCACTCCAGTGTTCTTGCCTGGAGAATCCCAGGGATGGCGGAGCCTGGAGGGCTGCCGTCTATGGGGTTGCACAGAGTTGGACACGACTGAAGCGACTTAGCAGCAACAGCAGCAGTCCAAATAATGGACTCTAATAGCTAATGTATACATAATAATTATGTGTTTAAAACAGTATGAGGAAGGACAGGAGTCTGGGCAGAGGAATACTGGAATATACATACATAAGGGGCTTCCGTGGTGGCTCAGTGGTAAAGAATCCTCCTGCCGATGCAAGAGATGTGGGTTCGATCCCTGGGTTGGGAGGATCCCCGGGAGAAGGAAATGGCAACCCACTCCAGTATTCTTGCCTGGGAAATCCCATGGACAAGGAGCCTGGTGGGCTACAGTCCATGGGATCACAAAAGAGTCAGACATGACTGAGATACTAAACAACAAATATATATATATATATATAGATTCCTTTTAAGATCTTAGCATGAAAAAGGACAAGAAAAAAAAAAAAAAAAAGGACCAGGATTTGACAGAGTGAAAGAATCTGCCCCCACACCACATCTCAAATATCCAAAGAGAACACACATCAAAGGTCCAAGAGAAGGTGAGACCTCCTAGCTCATTTCCACGTGGAAAGCCACGTCTCCTCCCTGAAGGTGGTGATGGAGGCAGCCCTCAGCCCTCACGACTGTCCTGTGACTGAGAAACAGGAGCAGCCCAGGTCTGCAGAGCGTCTGCTGCTCTGGAAAGGGGAATATGAGGCTCAGCCCAGCAGTGATCTCAGGAAACTGGTGGTGGCATTAAGGGCCTTGCCCAAAAAGAGCAGCTTTGCTCCCTGGCAGGGCAGCAGGCAGCCCCAATGGGCCCGCAGTGTTATCCTGGTTGGTGCACCTTCAAACGCAAGGCTGAAGTGCTACAGGCTTCCTCTGGCTCAGCCGAGGTTCAGCCGGCCCTGGGCCACCACCCTCGGACTGGAAGATCACTGCCCTGCACTGGCCACCAACCCTCTAGCTTGGAAGGGTTAGATTTAAGTACAGAAAGAGGGAAGAGCTCACTCAGCCTGGTTTAGGGGAATAAATACTGACGCTGGATAATCTCTTGCCCTTCATAGGAAAGGCAAGGGAGCATGAAGACGACACCGAGTGTGCTTGTGTGTTTATGGTGGGGTGTCACTGGTGGGAGCCATATACGGGTTTAGTACCAGGACGAAAAAAGGTACCATTGACTTCTGGCAAGCTGGCAGAGAACAGGAGTAAGCTGTAGGACAGAATTTGCTGTGGTCTCATCAGTTAGGAAAATGCAGACTCTTGTGAAGGCCGAGGGTGAAAAACAAACAGAAACCAAGGGGCAATGGCAAGGGGGGCATAAACAAACTAGGACCAAGCCCTGAGACAAGAACATGTGAAATCAACAGAGCGCCTCTTTGGTGGGACTGGGGGAAGGATGGGGAGGTGTGGAGCACACGGCTGACACCACAGAGAACAGAGGAAGGAGCAGGGTCCTGAGAGAGGCCAACAGAGAACTACAGCGGTCCTCGGGCAACAGCGGTCCTGCAGGGTCTGGGCAGGCCTGTCCCTGAGAGGCCACAGAGCTCATGATGGAAGAGACAAGAAGCGCGGGTACAAACCAAGACAAGACAAGAAGCTGGGAGAACCAAGATAGAAGGAAGAGGGGCAAATTCTTCAATTAACAACACAAACTTACATCAGGTCAAACAAAAGAAAACCCAACACTGTGGGTGAGAAGGAAATGAAGGTGGCAGCAGCAAAGGTCGGATAAGAGGAGGGGCGGGCAGAGTCACCTGGAGGGAGACTCGACAACCAAGGGCAGGAAGGAGGCATCAAGAAAACACACCGAGGGTTAGGAAAGGCCTCCTGTGCCCACTCGACCCTGTGCCTGCTGCTCCCTGCTGCCAGCTCATCTACACTCATGACGAGCCAGAGCGAAACATGGAGCAAGAACACCGACCGGGGTGTTGGCTGGGCTTTCACTGGACCTAAGAGCTCCTGTGTGGCCTCCCCACACAGTGCCACTCCCCCATAAACCTTTATGAGTAAAATACCATCACAGGCTAGAAGTGCAGCGAGAACCTGAGGCACACCAGCCCTGCTGGTCATCAGAGCAAGTGCACGGAAAGGGTAAGGCTTTGTCTTGGCTTCCCAAGTGGCACTAGTGGTAAATAACCCGCTTGCCAATGCAGGAGACACAAGAGACGCAGAGTCAATCCCTGGGTCGGGAAGATCCCCTGGAAGAGGAAATGGCATCCCACTCCAGTATTCTTGCCCGAAGAATCCTATGGACAGAGGAGCCTGGCTATGCATGTAGCACGTGCTAGAAATGCAGTGAGAACCTGAGGCACACGAGCCCTGCTGGTCCTCGTCAGAGCAAGCAAATGGAAAGATACGGCTTTGTTCGACAATGCACTGCTAACTGGAGGAGACCCAGGGCAGACCCACATCCTGAACTTTAGGGACACTAACATCTGTGCCCCCTCCAGGCTTAGTTCTAACAGACTCATGCTGCCCAAGAGAGAACAGTGCCTCTCTAAGGACACTGTCCCCCAGACTGGACAGTGCCTCCCGTTCACCAGAGCCTGCACAGACCGCCGCATCCCTGGACACACGTGATCCCCGTAACCCCAGGCAGCACTGGACTCCAGGGCTCCTGCTACACAGGATCTGAACTAACAGAGCTGACAGCACTACGGCTATCCTACCATCCTGTGCAGCACCCCACAAACATTTTTAGAAAGGAATACTGGCCAAGAAGGAAGCCTTGAAATGCATGATACAGGAATTACAAAGCCATGCTCTCTCTCAACTCTTCAACTAAAGCTTTCTCGGTAGCAAATGGACAAACAACAGCATCAATTATTATAAACTGAAAAAAGTTCTCTAAAAGTACTCTTGGATCAAAAAGAAAATAAAAACCACAGTTTCAATATTCTTCTGGGGAAAAAAAAAAGAAACCATTACAACAAACTAAAGTGCAAGAGACCTTGATAGAAAGACAGTAACAGGCCAGTTAAAAGAACAACACGGTCTTTACTGTTTAGCAGGAACGAATAAATAGAAGGGAAGAATTTAACTCAAGAAATGAGAAAAAGAAATCAACAAAACACACTGAAGATAATAAAAGTTAATATCTTAATTATTCAATGAGAAAACATAAAAACAGTCAAATAATAAATTCAAGAGATACATCTAAGGAGAAATCGTAAAAGAGTTGTGGCCAATCTAACAAAAAAGAACACATAAAACAGTGAAACTAGAAAAGAGGAAGGAAATGCAACACATCTATTTAAATGACCATTTTTATCTCCTCTCAATTTCTCGAACTCAATAAATTATATTCTAAGGACACTAAAAAATAAAAAGCTTAAGTGATTCAGCAAAAAACAAGATCTGAGCAAAACTGGAAAAGGTGGAAAAATGATCATATTTCCTTTCAGAGAAGTGATGCACCCTTGTAATTTTCCAGGTAAAGACTTGGAACTTCCTGGGAACAAACAGAAATTTCTCATCCTGTTTTACACACCCCGCCTCCAGAAACAGGGCATTTACCAACCCTTTAATAAAGCTGTGCAATCCAGACACCAAACCAGACTGCTGTTGGTTAGACAGAGATGCGGAGTCACTCAGCAAAACAGCAGCAGATTCCAATCAGACCATCAGGGTCAGCCCTTTTAACAAACAGGGTTTTTAATTTATTTCAACAGTTAAACACCAGAAGTTAAAATAAATAAAAACAAGAGCTGCCAAAGGCGGAGGGGGGAGGGCATGTCATCCTCCTGAAAACCAACATAAGATATTTGAGAAAAACTCAACAATCATTTCTGCCAAAAATACTCAGTAAACTTGAAATAAAGATTAGATATTTAACATCATCATAAACACCTATTTCAAACTAAGAGGTGCAAGTGAACTGTGAACAGTGAGCAGCTGAAGGCATTCCCATCAAAGTCTGGGGTAAACGGAGGGAGTCTAGGACTTCCTTGGGGGGATTCGAGAAGGAAAGTAATTTCACTGGGCATGGCAACCCACTCCAGGATTCTTGCCTGGAGAATCCCAAGGACAGAGGAGCCTAGCTACAGTCCACGGAGTTGCACAGAGTCAGACACGACTGAAGCAACTTAGCACACACAGATGCATGATGTTAACAGTGAGAACTAGAATCCTAAATACCCAACAACAAAGGACTGCAGGTGAATGTCTGACATGGAAGGATGCTTTAGTTCTTTCTTTTTTTATAGCGAGTGACAAAGGAACTACACACACACACATCACATCATATATGGTTTTTCCCATGCACCTGCAGACTGAGAGTAGAAGATATCCTTGGGTGGAATTATGAGTGCTTAAATCTGTGTGTGTGAGAGAGACACAGAGAGGGAGGAAGGAGGACAGCAATGGGGGGAGATGCTCATCTGTATTTGGTGGATTTTTTTTTAACCTGCCTACAGTTAACAAGTGTTTCTTTATACCTTTAAGGGTTTCTTAGGTTTAGTTTTCAAATCAGGCTCAAATCATTGTACACAACAGGATTTCATTTCCGCAGAAACACAAAAAGTGTATGTGTATGTACACACAGATACACAAAGTCAGACAGACATGCACCATCACAGCAGTGAGCATCTCTGGGGAAATTACAGCTGATTTTTATCTTCTTCTTTATGTTTCTAAGGTTCCCTTTTCTCCAGTGAGCATCTATTATGTTAGTAAGTTAAGAACACATATAATTTTGATAGGGAAAGCGCACTTCTTTTTTCTCAAGCAGAATGGAAGAAAACCCGTTGGGTGTGCCTGATTCTCACCTGAGAAACTTTAAAGAAAGAATTGTTTCCAACAGGGATGGTACTAAACAGAAGATTCTGATTTATTATGGATGAATATAGCAAGTTAAAAGGCAAAATCATCTCTTTCCTATTAAAATGTTGGTCTGCTGTTATGATTTCTGGTTTCCATTCAAAGCTCACTAATGTCCCAGTTAAATAATATTCACTAGAGCTGGAAATGAAACGGCATGAAACACCAGTCACTGCTTAGATTAAATTTAATAAACTGTGCCTAAGTCAAGTTATAAGATGTTTAACCTCTGTGAATCAGTGATGGTTAAGTTCCTTCCTAATATCTGGTCACTCAGCAAAGAAAGCCTCTTTAAGACCGTCAGCACTGGAGGCGTTTTCCGTGTCTAAGCAAGTGATCTGGATGCTGACGTTCAGAGCGGCCGTGGTCACACAGGTGCAGAGCACCTGCCTCCCCACAGATGCCCGCGGCCACCTGATGGCAGCCCGACCCTGCGGGGCAGGAAGTGAACTGCTGGCACTGCTTGTGCTTTGAAAAGGCAGCACTGGGGCTCCTTGTGGTCCAGCGGCTGAGACTCTGCACTCCCAACACAGGGGGCCCAGGTGCGACCCCTGGTTGGGGAACTAGATCCCACATGCCACAACCAAAGATCAGAAAGACAGAAAGAAAGAAGGAAAAAAAGGAAGAAAGAAATGGCAGCACTGCCTGCCCAACATGACCCGCTCAACAGGCTCGCCAGAAACCACCGGGAGGGATGACCCCAGGGTTTTCAGGGCCTCCAAAGAAGCTATTCAGCCATAAACAAAACTGAAAGAGAAGATGGTGTGTTAAAGGAACCAAACCCAGAGTCTGCTAGATGATGCCTCGGAAACCAGCCATCTCTCCTTTCCCACAGGCAGCTGACAAGGATACCTGTCCGTGGGGTGCGACTGGCTGGCTGGGGTACAGGCGGGGCTCTCCCATCCAGAAAGAGAAGAGGTGCTGAGGCTGAAGCTGGGCTCACGACAAGTGCTCAGGAACCCCCACCCCCACCCCGTCAGCACAACTCCTCTGCTCCAGGGCGCCCCGCCCATCGCCGATTCCGCAGTCAGGAAACCTGCCACCAGAGCCCTGCTGTGGCCCAGCTCTGGTTCGCTCAGGCTTTATTTGCCCACGTGCACAGAACTGGAAGGGAAACAGACCACATGGCCAGCACACGGCAGGAACTTCATCCAGAGATGACCTCCCTTTAATCACCTATTTCATTAATAAAGAAACCTAACTGTCCCCTACGATGTCCCAGCGTCTAGAATATAGATATCTTAAGCCTAGAGACTCATTTCTGTAAATCTGTTGAGTACTGTATCAATATGTTCACCTGGGCGACAGCGGATGGAGGCTGTGGTGAAGCCTTGTCAGAGAATATTAAATTCCACCTCAGCAGTGCTTAACATTAAATTCCTCATAACGCAGATGATATATAGGTGATTCAGGAATATCAGCTTTTCTTGTCTTGTTATATAAGTAAGCTATTTTACGGTTCAATAATTTTCAAATATTAATGAAGGAAGAGTGCCAAAGCAAGGTGAGAAGGTCAGAAACCCTTCAGCCTATCGGCACAAGATAATTCAGCTTAGACTTCAGAATCTAAGAATTATGAACTCAGAACCGAGCCCCCAATAGATGTCAGAATACCTGGGCATTAGTTCTTAACCGCCTTCGTTTTTTTCTGGGGGATGGAGGCTGGTTCCAAACCTGTTATTTGATTTTAAAAAAATAACAAAACTTTCTCTCCAGAAAAACGCACATGAAATTTTACATAAAAGTGCAAAGGGTTCAGGGCATAAGACACTGACTAATGGACCTGACATTAAGAATCACAGGTCTGAAGATAATTTAACACCTTTCATTTATAAAATTCCCTCTATCTAGCAATTACTAGTGGTCTAAAATCTAAATCAGTAGGAGACAATAAGCCTCCCTTGATTCAACCCAAAAGTCACCTTCCAGAGCATTTCACTGGTTAGGACTCGCTGGTGGTCAGGTGGCTAAGACTCCAGGTTCCCAATACAGGAGAGGCCTAGGTTTGATCCCTAGTCAGGGAACTAGAACCCCATGCTGGAACTAAGAGTTCACACACCACAACCAAGAAGCTTCCACAGCCAAATAAATAAATATTTTAAAAAACATAAAAGAGCAAATCCTGAGAAAACATCTTAAACTTCATATAACAAAAAATGAACACTACTCCAGTTTAATAAAATAATCCTTATACATTCTTTGAAGTACACACGCTTCCTAAAGAACACATGAGTGACTTATTCCGAATCACCCACAACGGGAAGCAGGTGGGAGCAGAAACGGAGCCAGCTTCTCACCTGCAGCGAAGGCTGAGCACATCACGAAGAACATCCCCACGGCGATCCTTTTCAAGGATGATGGGAGCAGGCCGTTTCGTTTCAAGATGGGATCGACTAGTTTATCTTTCAAGGGAATTAACAGGAGGATGAGCACAGCATCGAACATGGTCAGCCAGGCTGCCGGAAACTAGAATTTGGAGATGCAGAAGACACGGGTTTATTTTTCTGCAGTGTCAGCAACTGCTTGCTTGACAACTAACGTCTAAATGGGAAAAGCTTATTTCAAAAATAGCTCATTTGTACAAGTATGACCTCCTAGGAAAATAGTCTGTCTCAAGACACTGGATCTGAGGAAAGGCTTTCATTTCTAAAGGGATGTGATTTGGGTTTTCTGTGCTTTCTGGGGGGAAGAAGAAACAGGTCAAATATTCATGTTTAACTGACAGTAGCAACTTAGTTTGGGTTTCCCAGGGGGCTCAGTGGTAAAGAATCTGCCTGCCAAGCAGGAAATGCAGGTTTGATCCCTGGATCGAGATAATCCCCTGGAGAAGGAAACTGCAACCCACTCCCGTATTCTTGCCTGGAAAGAGCCTGGCAAGCTACAGTCCATGGGGTCGCAAGAGTCGGACACGATTTAATGACTGAATAACCACCACAAAGTCAATTTAATCTAGTAAAGGACATAACCAACGGAAAGACAGTTTCAGAAGTAACTGAGTAAAAAACAGAGTAAAAATTCCATTTCAATAGGAACATGTTTAGTTCAAGCTACCTATATCATTTACAAAGTATCTGTGATTGGCAGAAGAAATTCATTTGTCACGTAAACCCCCAACGACAATTTTCACATCATTTCAATTGTTCTCACCGTATGAGGATTGGTTGTAATACTGGAAATTTCTGGAATCTTCAAATGAAGACTCTGTAAAACATACGTCGTCTGCATCTGGGTGTAAAAAGCAGTGTCATTACATGTGCACGGCTGTCACAGACCTGCAGAGAGCCGCCCCTCCCCCAGACTACTCTGTGATGAGACTTGAAAAGGTCAGGTTGGCAAACAGGCAGGTCAGTCTCTTGGCCACCATAAAGGTCGTCTGGAGATGAACTTTGAAAAAGAAGTAACGACTACCCCAGTGAGAAATTAAAAGGTGGGGCCTGGAAAAACAGAGGTATGCCCATTCTTAGCTTCATTTTAAAAAAGGTTTTCAAAACATTTAAGTCCACAAAAATGAGTCCATAACTAACATCAAGATTCCAAGATCCTGGAGACTTATGGCAAAGAAAGCAGGGAACCCAGGAACTTGAGTGCTGGGGCAGTGTTCACGGTGGGGGAAAGAGAGGAAATGAGACCTGAATATAAAACTCACTTGAAAATACACTGTCCAGTAAGGTATCAAAGCCAAGAAAACAGGGACAATCTTGACAAGAGCTTTCACATCTTCCACTTTATCTTCCGGGAATGGCCCTCCTCGAGACATCTTACATGAATCAAACAGACTGTGTTTAGAAGATTGCTGAAAGACTCCAATGCCTTCACTTTGGGAAATAAAATGAAGGAATTAGTTTTCTTCCACCCCCAGAAATCAGTTATTTGGTAACAAATTAGGTTTGGGGATAGGAAATGAGCTTGCTGCACTGAATCTGCTCAAACCCCCTTCCGTTACCTACTAATTGTCCCCCACCCAATGTGGCCACCCAGACTACTCCTCAAAAGAGGGAGACGTCCGGAATCAGCAGATGGAAGCACTTCCTAGCCAGAGTGTGACACTGGCCACCATCACGGTGGGATCACCCAGCGCTGTCTGGAAGGTGGCCGACCTCATCCCCAGTGTTGTCACACTGGCCATTGGTCCTGCGGTGTGGAGGAAGCCTGCAGCTTCACCTGAAGCTGGTGACACCTACATCAGCTACATCACCGGGTGAGCATTTGAAAAGACGACTGTCCTGGATTGTTTGGACCTTAAATTAGGCTATTTATCAACTGTCAAGACTCGATGACCAACACTAAACTCTGTTACAAAACCAAGCTGGTTTATTGTATTGCAGTCACACTGGTGTGACTGGGAGGGAGGGCTCTGTTACAGCAGAGAAGACATCAGCTCTTCACTTAAGGAAGAGCCGAGAAGGGGAGTGGGTGATGCTCCTGATGATAACCTGACGGTGTCACTTGGGGGAAGATGACAGAGTGCCCACTGGTGGGCCCTGATCACCACCCTGTCAGGCACCAGGACACTCTTACTAGCACCCCCCTCCCCCGCCGCAAGGAGGAGGAAGTCAGGGCACAGAGCAGGTAAGAAATGTGCCCAGGGCAACACACCCAGAGGACGGGGCTGGGATCTGACCCCAGGCGGTCCTGGCTGTAGAACCTGAGGTCCAGATCACTGTAGGGCCACCTGTCCCTCTGCTCCCACCCTTGGGCCTCCCCTCCATGCTCGGGCCCGACGGTCCCAGTCCAGAGCTCTCGGCTGGCTCTGGTACCAGGAGGCCTTCCGGTCCTGGCTCTGGTGCTGGCAGCCCTGCCCACTCACTCACCCTGGCCTGCCTTACTATCTATAACATGCACAGGTCCCAGGTCTCAGGGGTAACTCCAAGGCCTTTCCCGACCCAAAACACTCTTAACAGAGA
>NW_011494732.1:1496221-1497274 GCF_000754665.1 Bison bison bison | reverse complement strand
AAACACGCTCTAAGGCCCTTTGTGGTAAAATAGGAGGAAAAAAAAAAAAAGTTTTAATTGCACACCCTTCTCTAAAACCAGAAATAAATTACCATTAAGAATGCTTGCAATTCTGGGACTTGGATATAAATGGTAGCTGTCAGCTTTCTAGTTTATAAACTCCTGACCCATTTGACTGAGTCACCAAGTACTGTGAATAATTTTTGTCTTTTAACATTGACATTTTAAACCTGACCTTTCTGAGCAGGGAAAAATTGAAAACTATAAAATTTAAACCAAGTTTTGGACAGAAAAAGTAAATGCAACAGACATTTATTGAGCACCTGCTATATGCCTCATTCTGTTTCTAACTGAGTGCTGAGGAAACACACATAAATAAAAAAAGATACATCTCCTGTCCTTATGAAGCTGAGTCCAATGGGGAAAAATACTTAGAAAAATACACTTAATGTAATGTGAAAACACTAAATTCCAAACATACTATTATTCATACTTTTATTTGAAAAACTTTATAGCTTCTCCTTTTTTTTTTGGCCAAAGACGTAAAGTCCCTGTAAACCTAATATAGATTCTATCAGTGATTACACATCATACAGCCAATGCTTCTCTAAATACATTCAAATGTCAAACAGCAAATTCACTTCACACAGAGTCATGCACACAGGTTGCTGGCTATAATGCTTATGTTTTCATATCATTAAAGTATTTTAAAAACTATTTTAAGTCACTACACATCTAAAACTTTGTCCACGTCACACACATTGTTAGTGTTATTATTCTGTAACATACAAGGGTCCAACATGGAGCCACAAGTCACAAACGACAAGGCACACAGACAAGAGAGCCCTGGCCGAGGCTGTGTGTGCAGCTGTGCACCCTCTCCCAGGAGGAGGTGGGGCCATCACCTCTCAGATCCTCAACTCACAGAGGTTAAGTCTCTCACAAAGGGTGTGGCACTGTCTCCACTCACTGATGAACTGAACTGACAGGCATGGATTTCACATCTAAAACAGCATTAAAACATCTTCAAAACAGAGACCCCCCCCCCCCCCC
>NW_011494732.1:1485762-1496121 GCF_000754665.1 Bison bison bison | reverse complement strand
AGAGCCCCCCCCCCCCCGCAAAAAAAAACAAAACAGAGACCACCTAGAGCAGAAAGAAACTGGGATTGGGCCAGATGAAATCGGCCCCATAAATAAGGGAATGCTGGGTGATGCAGTGCTTCCTTCGCTTCTAGAGCGACATTCTGCAAAAGCATCCTCATCAATTAATTACCACTGACTGGCCTCTTATCAGCTTACTAGGCCTCACAATGATCCTATGAGAGGGGACCTCTCCAACTGCACAAGAAGGAAAAGAAGGCTCTGCAAGGTCACTGACCTGCCCAAGATCAGACAGCCCCAACCCGTGCATAAGGAGAGTACTGTCAAGAGAATTTGCCAGACCATCAACTTCTCTGCAAGCTGGTCCTCTTTGAATTGTGCCAAGGAAGACTTCAAAAACCAACATAAAGGGAAAATAGATTCTCCAGTCCCAGTAGTCTTTACCACGCCATTTGTGCATCAAAACCCACATGTCCACAAAGCAAGTGTGTCCTCTTGCACAGGTGTACCAGGTACCACCCAGAAAGACACTCTGAAACTTTAATGACACATTTTGCTAGTGGGTACTTAATCTGTAGGCTAAACATCTGGGATCTGAAATCACGCTTTTGCTGAATTAAAATGAGGCCCCAGTAAAGCACTGCTGCCAGCTGCAGAGGCAGCGGGGCTTCAATCGTTAAAAATTCTTCAGTGTGGTCGCACCACCAGCTGCTCTGAACTGTGAGTCTGAATGCGACATTGAATGCACTTAGGAGTCTGTGGAGCCCCGCCTGGGGACAGATAAAGCAACCAGAGGCATGAGCCGGGAGCGAAGGGGCAGGGCTGTGGGATCCACCACGTGGGAGGAACATGAGACATCTGTGACGGCTCCAAGGACATAAACAGGATACAGGGAGACAAGCCACGAGGAGGCAGACAGTGGCGGGTCAGTCTGCAGAACGTTCTTGCAACGGGGGCCCTCCTTGCAGAGGGGCAGGAGGCTCCTCGGGGACTGAGCACCCATCTCAGTGCCCCTGTCTTGATCAAAATACTCCCTAAGAGGCTCAACTCCAAATGGTCCCGAGGACTTTTCTGAGGTGATGGATATATTCTACGTTCTGACTGTGGTTACCTGACAGAATAAATCTGTCATAATTCCCAGAATAGTACAGGCAAAAGGGAAGTCTTTTAATACACGTTAATTTACATGTCAAAAGTAACACCAAAAATTTCTGAGGTCTTTCTGTGAGCTAAGTTCTGGACTTTTCTTCACTACTCTGCAACTAGGGTGACCGACCTTCCGCCAGAGCTTGCCCGGGATTCCCTGAGACCCGGGACTTTTGGCTTTAAAACCTCAGGTCGTGGGCAGACAGTGCTCCACCTGGGAAGTCCCGTGTTAACGGGACGACGGCCTTACCCTACGAGCATCTTAATTCTGCTGTCCTGTCCACAGAGAGCGGCTGACGTGACCACTGGAGGACGGCCCGCGCTGACCTGCTCAGCTGCTGGCCCTGAAGTGGGAGGCAGCGGCTCACTGCTTAAGGAGCCTACACCTACAAACTAAGCAACTGCTCGGTTTCTGAGCCAAAGGACTGTCCAGGCCTTTTAAAATAAAGAGAAATGTATCAAGTTTAACACTGTCTCTTCAATGCCCTCGGCAAGCCTCTGTCTTTATCCTCTTTATACAGCTAAGCAGTCCGGGGCCTCCATCTACATCAGCAGTGAGAGGAGGGTCAAAGTGCAGGTTAGAAATGAAAAAGCGCGAGCCGGGGAAGGAGGGAGGCCGCTGGCTCATCTTTAAGATGGAGATGGAGACACTTCACACTCCTGGCGCTGCCGTGAGACATTTCAACTCCCACCCCATGACCCCCTCAACGGTGAGCACAGGACAGACAGAAGCGAGCACTTTATTTTAGAGTGGTTAATAAGTCACGTGGAGCAGCCTATGATGAGAATAAAGCCGCTCACCCGCTAGGACTGTGCTCCCTGATGCGCTTCTGGGGGCGGCAGGAATATATCAGTATCCTGAACATGTCGGTGAAGGCACTGCCGTCGGGCGGCTTGGTGATGAAGAAGGTCTGGCCGCACAGGAAGACCACGAAAGCGACACCGATGCAGACAGCGGGGATGGCGTAGCCGGTGACAAAGCTCACGTTCTGCTGGATGTAGGCAATGCCCCCCAGCGAGACGATTGCTCCCAGATTAATGCTCCAATAAAACCAATTAAAAAATCTTCGCGTGGCTTCTGGACCCCGATCCTTAACCTAAAATAACAGGGAAGAAAAAGACTTAAACCCGTGTGATCACCTTCAAGGACGAAAAACATATATGATGTTTTTATAGACATTGTTTTATGTATGTGTATGTGTGTGTGTGTGTGTGCCCTCAGTCGTGTCATTCTTTGTGACCCCATCAACTGTAGCCTGCCAGGCTCCCTTGTCCATGGGATTCTCCAGACAATACTGGAGTGGGTTGCCATTTCCTCCCCCAGGGGATCTGCCCAACCCAGGGATCGAACCCAGGTCTCTTGCATCTCCTGCACTGGCAGAAGATTCTTTACCATTAGCGTTACATGGGAAACCCACTTTATACATATATATAAAATAGTATGATACATTGATACAGCTTTCTATCAATTACTGCTGTCATCACAGTCTTTAAGAAATGCAGCATGTGGGAACTCCCTGGCAGACCAGTGGTTAGGACCTGGTGCTTTCACTTCTGGGGCCCAGGTTCAATTCCTCTTTGGGGAACTAAGGTCCCACAAGCCACGGCCAAAAAAAAAGGGAAAATCAGCAGCACAATCAAATGGTGTTTACAGATAAGCTCAAGGGTCCCTTGACAAAAAATGTGTTTTATACTTTCAATTATTACAGATTTCTTAAATATACTTAAATTCAACAAATCCTAGAGCATTTCTCAAAGTAACTCCCAGGGACCACGTGCTTTGGGAATGCCAGGAATGCTCCTTAAAAATACAGATTCACAGGACCTATTATTATCCAGGACCAGACACTCATCATCTCTGGGGTTGGGGCCCAGGAGTCTGCGTTTTAAACAACTTTCCAGAGGACTTCTACTCAAAGCCATATAGCTCCAAGCCTTGATACATCTGGAACCAGAGGAAAATTAGAGAGTGCAACTAAAACCACGTGCTGTTTTCAGACCAGAAAACCTCTCGGGGAATCAAAAGAAGTTCTGATAAGAACAGGATTCCTTAAAGGTTCAAAGATCACTGACTTCCTGAACATAGACAAACAGAAGTACCAGGTTACACAAGCACCTTCCTCAAGACCTACCCAGTGGGGGCCTGTCCTGGTGCAGACAAGACAGTCTGGGTGGGCATGGGCACCCTGTAACATCCCTCCCCGAAGATAGCTTTTCACATCTACGTGACACCCCGAGAATGTGCTTGAGCCAGTCATTTCTAGCCAGTTTCATCTCATAAAATGTTTTAACAAACCTCCTGGTTTAAAGGCTGATGCTGGATTGTGTACAAAGACTGCCGGGTGTTGCTGTCTCGGGAACCTCTGTTGTCTTGTCCTTACATTACAGGTTATGAAAAGGTTGGACAAATTTCTGGTCCAGTAACAGATCTGAATTCTGATCCACAGAGTAATCTAAGTAAGAAAGGAGGTTCTCACTGGGGGCTTAAACAACCAGTTATGATGCACAAAAACCATCTTTTTAGCAGCCGTATTATGTGATATGACATTTTAACTTCTATTTTTTAAGATCAAAGTACAGGTGTAAATACAGAATCAGAATCATGTATCCCTCCAAAAAATTTTAATCCAACATGATGAAATATGCTGGGGTCGCAAAAGAGTCAGATACAACTTAATGCCTGAACAGCAACAACATGGTAATAAGTAATATGCGTGAAGTAATTATGTGGTAATCACCGTCTAAAACTGAAAATCTGAGTTTTTAAACAAACCTCACGTTATCAGAATGAGCTTAAACTTGACTCCCTTCCACGTCAGAAATGAACAGAGATCCAAGAACAAATGATGGCAAGACTAATGAGTGAATACATGATTTGTATGCAGGATGTCTTATGTTTCTAAGAAAGACAGCTCCCCCTGAGGACACAATGCATTTGTTTGTTTATTTAGGCTGTGCCATGTGTCTTCTGGAATCTTAGTTCCCCAACCAGGGGCTGAACCCATGCCCCTGCAGCAGAGGCGAGTCCTAACCCCAGGAGTACCAAGGAGGTCCCCTTGCTGCTTAGTCACTTCAGTCATGTCCGACTCTGTGTGACCCCATAGACGGCAGCCCATCAGGCTCCCCCGTCCCTGGGATTCTCCAGGCAAGAACACTGGAGTGGGTTACCATGTCACTAAAATGGACTCAAATACTCGTGATCTCCTGGGAACAAACCAGAGGGAAGAAAAAATTGTAAGCAGGCCAATGGCTACAGAGAAAATATAACTAAAGATAAGAAAACAAGTAATTAGGGTAGGGAGCAAACTTAAAAGGGAAGAGGGCCAGTAAACAAAATATCGAAAATTAACACAGACAACTTATGCATTAACTGAAATATATCAGGGTCCTTCCCACTGTCTATAGAGGCGCTGCGCACATCCGGGTGAACTTGGCAATCAACTTATTTGAACTTCCAAGTGTAATGCACCCAAATTACTTTAAAAACCTAAGCCTATTACTAAAGCCCTAAATAACCACATACCAGTAATTTTCTGGAACAAATGGGAAGCTGCCCTTGTAAACTACAGATCACATGCCTCCGTGCCCTGGACTGACACCCTCAATTCACGTCGGTCACATTACATCACCATCTGTACCCTCGCTTCCTGCCCCACCAGATCAAGGGCAAACAAGACCATCATGTGACTGGTCAAAAGACACCACTGCTGCAACTCAAAGAGCAGCTGGAAGAACAGGATCCTGTGCAGTGAGTCAAATAGTAGGCTGATGTGGAAAAATTCCTTTAAATACACACGAGTGCAACTTGTCTTTCCTCTAGGTGAAATGTAGCTTTGCTCTCGTTATAAAATAAGTTCTTTCAGTCTGCAATTTCAAATACAAGATCCATCCATTAAGAATGATTGTGACCTCTGAGAAAGGTTAAGCACTGGGGGAAAGGTGGGGCTGACAGAATTCAGATCAGCATCGCCCCTGGACTCTGTGGTGTAAGTCTTCATTCCAAAGCCAGCCAAGGCCTCCTCCTCAGAGCTGCACAGCCTGGGCCCATTCATCTCTCCCTCAGACTGCTTCCCAGAAGCCCTGTCACAAAGGCGTGAGTGATAGAGAAGCCTAAAAGGTACCTTCTGCATACCACTCGGCCACAGAGAAGAATGAAATAATCCCATGTGCGGCTACATGGATAGGCCTGGAGATTATCACACTAAGTGAAGTCAGTCAGGCAGAGGAAGACAAATGCTACATGATATCACTTATATGCAGACAAATGAATTTATTCATAAAGCAGAAACAGACTCACAGACATATAGAAAACAATCTTACGGCTACCACGGGAAAAGTTGGGGGTGGCATAAACTAGGAATTTGGGATTAACAGATACACACTACTATATATAAGACAGAAAAACAAGGTTCTACTGTATAGCACAGGGAACTATATTCAATACCTTGTAATGGACTACAGTGGAAAAGAAACAGAAAAAGGATATTGACTCATTGGAACAGACTCTGATGCTGGGAGGGATTGGGGGCAGGAGGAGAAGGGGATGACAGAGGATGAGATGGCTGGATGGCATCACTGACTCGATGGACGTGAGTCTCAGTGAACTCCGGGAGTTGGTGATGGACAGGGAGGCCTGGCGTGCTGCGATTCATGGGGTCGCAAAGAGTCGGACACGACTGAGCGACTGATCTGATCTGATCTGATAAATGTATAACCAAATCACTTTGCTGTATACCTGAAACTAACACAACATTGTGAATCAATCATATTTCAATTAAACAAAAAAGCTCCTGGGAGCTCCCTGGTGGTCTAGTGGTGAGGATCCGGCAGTGTGCAGTGGCCCAGGTTCAATCTCTGGTAAGAGAACTGAGATCCAGCAAGCTGCAGGGCACGGCCAAGATTAAAAAAAAAAAATCCTTAAAAATACAAATAGATTTCTTCAAACTCAGACAGGCCAGGAGATGCCAAACTAGCTCCTCCTGAAGAACAGATTACAGGCTTCATGCCCAGAGAGCAGGCTCCTGGCCATACCTCCCTGCACCTGCGGGGGAGGGAGGGGAGACTTCTGAAATCCCCTTCAACCAGCCAGCACCTGGCACACAGCAGGCACTCCAGCTGAAGGTACTAACATTTTCGTTTCCACTGAGATACAATTCTCACACTATAAAATTCACCCTTTTGAAATGTACCACTCAGTCTTTTTCAGTCTTCACAGATGTCCAACCACCACCGCTTTCCAATTCTACCTTCTCATCACACCAGCAAGAAACCTGGTTCTGTTCACAGGGGCTTCCCCTCCCCTGTTTCCTGACTCTGGCAACCACTCATCTCTTAAGTCTTTATGGAGCTGTCTATTCTGGACATTTCATATAGATGGAATCCTATGATATGTGGTGTTTGGTGCCTTGCATCTTTCAACGGCATGATGGTTTCAAGGTTTATCCACACTGAAGCAAGTACTTCATCTCTTTTTTACTGTTGAAGTATATTCCGCATATGTCCATCCATCAGTTGATGGCCATCTCCTTGCTGCTGCTGCTATTTAGCTGCTAAGTTGTATCTGACTCCTGCGAACCCATGGACTGTAGCCCACCAGGTTTCTCTGTCCACGGGATTTCCCAGAAAGAATACTGGAGTGGGGTGCTATTTCCTTCTCCAGGGAATCTTCCCAACCCAGGGTTCAAACCTGGGTCTCCTGCTTGGCAGGCAGATTCTTCTTCAGTTTAAAAAATTTTTAAACATACAGAAAAGTTGGAAGAACAGTAAACCATACACACCCATAGCTTTCATCTACATCCTTAGTTCTTTTTCTGTACATATACAAAATACTCTTTTGGCTGAACTATTAAGTTGCAGCATATTTCACCCCAAAGATTTCATCACGAATCTCCTAAAAATAAGGCTGTTCTTCTACAAGACCTCAAACCATCATCTAAGAAATTAACATCAATGCAACTTTATCTACTGCTGCTGCTAAGTCACCTCAGTCGTGTCTGACTCTGTGTGACCCCACAGATGGCAGCCCACCAGGCTCCCCCGTGCCCGGGATTCTCCAGGCAAGAACACTGGAGTGGGTTGCCATTTCCTTCTCCAATGCACGAAAGTGAAAAGTGAAAGTGAAGTCGCTCAGCCATGTCTGACTCTAGTGACCCCATGGACTGCAGCTTACCAGGCTCCTCCGTCCGTGGGATTTTCCAGGCAAGAGTACCGGAGTGGGGTGCCATCGCCTTCTCCAACTTTATCTACTATGTGGTCTGTAATCAAGTTATCCCAGTCATCCTGATAAATGACTTTTAAAGAAGGTGGGCTACAATCGCAAAGCTGTGTATGGTAGTCAAATCTTTGATCTCCCTGAATCTGTTCTGCATGATGGTGTCATGTCAGAAGAGATTGGGTCAAAAAAAAAAAGAGAGAGATTGGGTCAATTCTCTTGCAGAACAGCACATTTCTTTTTAATGTCCACATTTAATTACACATCAAAAGAGTCCAAATTCTGTCATGCCTTCTAGAGAACTTCTATGGGACCACTCTTTCTTTTAAGGAGTATTGATCACTTATCTATTATCTACTGGAAAGCAGTCATTTTTAAGTCAGACTTTCTGGGTTTAAATCCAGCTTCCCCACTCACTTGCAGTGGACCAGGGCTGGTCAAACCTGCTAAGCCTCTGTTTATTGTAAAACAGGGATAATTATGGGATATAAATTGTTGCGGGGTTTTATGTAAGACAGTGTAGGAAGAGCACTCAGCACAGTGGGGCATAACCTACACACTCAGCACGAACTGTAGTCCTGTGGCCTTGTCTTTAGAGATGGAGCGACGTCCCTGGTGGTCCAGGGGTTATCAACCTGCCTGCTAAAGCCACTGCTGAAGCCTGAGCACCACAACCACGAGCGCGCCCTAGAGCGTGTGCTCCGTGGTAAGAGAAGCTACCACGAGAAGCCTGTGGACAACAAAGAGTACAGCCCCCAATCCCTGCAACTAGAGAACGCATGAGCGCAGCAATGAAGACCCAACATAGCCAAAAAAAAGACTAAATAAAATAAATTAAAAAAAAAAACAAAAACACAAGATGAAGAACTCCCAGTCCTGGCCTTGAAAGCTGGCAGAACCATCACAGAACGCCCATCTCAGCTAAAGTACACATTAAGGAGTCAAGCCTGCACCTAAAGCACGGTGTGGCCACTCACTACAAAACAAAAGAAACACATCTTTTTGCACCTCCGTTTCCTCATTTTAAAAATAGGTCTAGGATTCATAAGAGATTCAAATGAGTTCAGGTATGTAAAGCACATTCCATGGTGCGGAGGAAAGAGGTTAGGAATTCAGGACATTAGGCAACTATTATCTCCAGCATTGTTATAAGGAATCACCTCACCATAATAGCCTTTCACAGGTGTGACTGATGTTCAGATTCAAAGGATGCAAGTTCTTGCAGCCCGGCTCAGTCACGTACTAGCTCTGTAACTTTGGGCAAATGATATAACCTCTTCAGTCTTCATTTCTCTATCTGCAAAATGGGCACAGTAACAACAGAGGCGTCCTATGAACTGGCAAAGTACTCAGCACAGGGCCTGATGCACAGTAGGCCCTCTGTAAATACTGGAAATCACATGGCTACTTGGCCCAGAAACCTAGGAGTTGCCTTCTCTGTTGCATAAGATCAGCCAGCAATTCTGGCGCCCTCTCTGCATGCAATGCAGGAGACCTGGGTTCAATCCCTGGGTCGGGAAGATTTCCTGGGGAAGGGAATGGCTACCCGCCCCAGTATTCTTGCCTGGAGAATCCCATGGACAGAAGAAGCCAGGCGGGCTACAGCCCATTGCGGGGGGCGGGGGGGGGGATCGGGTCGCAAAAGAGTCGGACACAACTTAGCTACTAACCAACAACCACCACCTTCGTAACATCCTAAATCCACCACTTCATCCCTTGTCCATTGCCCTCGTCCTAATGCAAATCTCTAATTTCTCACCTGGCCAGTGCAATAGACTCCTACCTAATCTACCTGGTGTCAGCACCTTCCATACAACTGAAGCTCTATACCAGACTGCAAACTTTTTCTGTGAAGGGGCAGGGTGTAAACAGCTTACATTTTAACATTCAGTCTGTCATCACAACTACTTGATTCTGCTATCCTATTGTGAAAGCAGTCCCAGCATGGCTGATAGGTGACCAGGTAGGTGCAGGTCTGTGGTCCAATAAAACTTTATTTATGGAGGCTAAAATGTGAGTTTCCTATCAGTTTCATTTGTCTCAAACACACACACACACAAACTTTCTTTTTTTCAAAGAAAAAAGAAAAAAAAAAAGCACCTAAGAATCATTCTTATTCTTAAGTTGCGGGCTCTCCAAAAACAGGAAGTAGACCAGATTTGGCTGGCAGGCCACAGCTGCCAGGCCCCTGCCCTACAGAGACTGAATATTTTTGAAACGTAAATCAGATCACATTACCCTCGGCTCAAACCCCATAAAAGGCTTCCTACTGTATTCAAGACAAACCTCAAACTCTTTACAAAGCGTCACATCACGAAGCCCCTACCTGCCACCTCTGCTCCCATTTCTTTTCTGTTTGAGACATACTTGTCGACAACCTTCTGTAAGTTTAAGGCGTACAATACGTGTACGTGTTGTAGGTGTTGTACACAATACGTGTTCTGATGTGTTCCGTGCTGCAACAACAAGCCACTGCAGCTGCTATGACAACCAGAGCAACCCTCTATTCTGGCCCCAGGGCCTTTGCACTTGCGGATGCCTAGTACCGAAACGCCTCTGTCCCCGCCCCCGGGAATCAACTCCAAAGGCCCCTTTGTTGGAAGGTGGCCCCCCGAGTTTGCAGCTCCGCTCGCTAGCGTCCACCTCAGGCAGCCCGGGTGATAACCTGGATTACCGGGTCCGCGGCCAATCCCGCCCCCTCGCCTCGCACCTGCGGCCCCTCACCTGGTCTGCGCCAAAGGGCGTGATGTTGGCCTTGACAGCGCCCACGCCCAGGCCCACTAGCGCGAGCGCGGAAAGCACTGCGGGAGCGCAGTAGCGAGTGGGTGTGTCGGTACACGGCGGCGCCGAGCAATTGCGGACGTTCGTAGGGCCGGGGGCCCCGCAGAGCGCCGAGCGCGTGGCGGGCGCGGCCAGCAGCGGGAAGGCCAGCATGCCGAGCAAGTAGAGAGCCAGGCTGAGCAGGATGGCGCGCGCCCGGCCGAGCCGCGCATCGGCCAGCC
>NW_011494732.1:1471957-1485662 GCF_000754665.1 Bison bison bison | reverse complement strand
AGCGCCTGGCTGGCCTCCGCGCCCTCCCAGCCGAACGCCGTGCCGTTGAGGAACAGCACCAGGTTGGCCGTGACGCCGTAGAAGGCGGCGCGCTCCAGCAGCTCCGTCAGCAGCACGGCCGCGCACGCCGCGCGCCGGCCCGCGAACGCCGTCCGCCGCGCGCCCAGCAGCGGCGCCCTCTCATCGCCAGCGCCCTCCATGCGCCCACTCGCGCGCCGCCCCCCGGGCCGCTCTGCCGGCTTCTGCCCGGCTCTGCCACCGCCGTCCCCGCCGCCCTTCTCGCGAGACTTGTCCCGCCAGCCTCTTCGGCCCGCCCCACGAGCGTCCCCATAGGGCGAGCCTGCCGCGAATGCCGCTTGGACTTCCGGTCGCGCCCCGGAAGTCTGCCCGGGAGGTGGCCCGGCTTCCGCCAGCTGTTGTGCGAGAGGGCGGGGGCGTGACTATAGAGAGGGTTTTAAAAGTAAAAATCAGAGTCTCGCGCTCGCAGGTTCCCAGATTTCTTGCAGTGATCTCAGCCTTTCCTTGCCCTCCAGGCAGTGTACTCAGGCTGGCCCCGCACTCGCGCCGGCTTCCCGGCCCTGGAATGTTGTCTATCTTGTCTCTGTTGACTCTGGGAGCAGATAGTTCTTTTGGCGGTTTGTCCTGTGCGTTGTAGGATGAGTAATGGCATCCCTGGCCTCTAGTCTCCATTAAATGCCCATTCCACTCTGTTCCCCAGTTGTGACAATCAAAGCTGTCTCCAGATGTTCCCAAATGAACCCTGACTGCAAAGTAGTCGGCACTGAGAGCCATTGCTTTAGAACAAGCTCAGAGCCGATTTCCTTGTCACATGGCTGGCTTTCTGTTTTCCTTCAGCCCTCAACTGGAGTGGTGACTCCTTGTAAACATTTCTTGACCAGTCCATCTAAAGTGGATTCCACGCCCATCCCATTAACCTGTTTTAGTTTCCACATACTCTCCGCCACGTTTTTATGCTTATTCCTCTGTCCCCAGCTTGTACGTGGCCCCCACAATTATGAACTCTATGGCGGCAGGGTTCTTGCGTGTCTTTTTCGTCACCGTGCTTCACCCCCGCCCCCATCCTCCCCACCCCACCGCCGGGCACCTATGTGAGACACTGTCACAGTGCCACGGGTACCGCGTGGTGGAACTGAAGAGTGTCCTGCAGAAACAGTCCTCAGCATGCTTCAGAAACTGGGAAAAGGGGCTATAATGATTCAGTTCGAACAAGACCACATCCTCTTCTTCCTCCATCCTTAACTCCAGCGGCTGCTACTGCTGCTGCTGCTAAGTCGCTTCAGTCCTGTGACCCATGGACGGCAGCCCACCAGGCTCCCCCATCTCTGGGACTCTCCAGGCAAGAACACTGGAGTGGGTTGCCACTTCCTTCTCCAATGCATGAAAGTGAAAGGTGAAAGTGAAGCCGCTCAGTCCTGTCTGACTCTTAGTGACCCCATGGACTGCAGCCTACCAGGCTCCTCCCATGGGATTTTAAATTGTAGGCTTGCCGGTGGGTCATCTGGGTAAGTAGTCCTTCCTAAAAGGCTTGAAGCAGCATGTATTAACTTTTTTATTTTTCAAAATGTCTGACATCTTGACTGTAGCAGAGCAAGGTGCTGGCACACAGCAGGCAGTAGATAAATATTTAATAAATATTTAATGAGAGATAACTGAATGCCAACATAGGACTTTTCCCACCATATCCATTAGTGCTAATCATTTTAAGCTGTCAGCTCCAATGTCCCTTTCCTGATCTTCCCAGATTTGAACAGATCCCCCTTTTATATGTCATTAGAAGACAGGATACAATTTTCTTACACACCACCCATTATAATTTATGCTTATTTGTTTTGTGAAGATGTTTAGTAGCTGTCCTTAAAGCTCAGAGTGCTAAGATTTTGTTTTTTTCTGGTACTGTATTCCTAGAATCTAGGACAGTACCTGCCAGTGATAGATATGTATGGAATTAAATGAATAAATGAATGACTATTTGTTGAATTGTAAATGGTGTTGGAAGAACTTGTTATGTTCACCTATTCTTTTTCTTTTTTTTTTGAGACTCTTGTGATGTTCTGCAGCATATATTAGTATCCAAATTTTGCTAGTGGAAAAAGCAACCCCCTCAGGATTCCTGTCCCGAATCCTACATCTAGTAGGCATTAGAGTTTAGACTTGAGTAAAAGGCTCCAAAACTAATTCCTAGTCCAGTGCTTCTTCCATACTCCAGCTGGTAGATAAGTCAAAAACTATGAGTCTCTTTTTTAAAGACTGACAGCATGATACACTCAGACAAAGCACAGAATAATATTTGCATTAAACATGGAATGAAAATAAAGCTCTTCAAGTGGAATCACATGGTGACTTAGTTTTGGAGCTCTGCCCAAAACAGATGTGCCATTTTGAAGGACAGCAAACTAACCCAATTAGATTGTCTCATTTAAGAAGGATAAAGCCAGGCAAAAAGGGGGACAGTGGGGTGGGGGGGAGGGGAGAGGAAGGCAGTTACAGGACTCAGGATGTGCACCTAGGACTGGTAAGCACTTGTACCTGGTTCTCGGGAGGTGTGCCGTGCACCCCAATCTCTGTACCCAGGGGCTGCAAAATATATTCAGCGGGCAGGAATGTTTTCCTTTGATTGTGGTGTTTAAAAGAAGTGAGTCAAAACCACATAATGCAAGATTCAGTTTCTGTGAAATGTCCAAAATAGGCAAGCCTATAGGGACAGAATTTAAGCTAGTGTGTGATACCCAGGTGCTGGGGGGATGGAAAGATTGAGCGGTGACGGCTAAAGCCTGTGCATTTCATTTTGTGGTAGTGAAGTATTCTGAAATCATGTTAATAGTTGCACAACTCTGTGAATATACTAAAAACCATTGAATTGTACATGTTAAATGAATGAACCGGATGGTATGTGAATTGCATTTCAATACAGCCATTGCCCAGAAAAGTGAGCCAATAGCTAAACACTGGGAGGTTTCACATGTAAAGTTAGATGCCCTGCTGCTCTTGAAAAAACAGGCGGAAGCCCTGGCAATACTGGGACTTGTGGCTGCCTGTGACATGAGTGACCACTCCCCCAAGCCCCTACTTGAGCTACGATGTGGTATCTGTGTCTTTACATATTCTTTGCAGGCCACAGTGCCAGAGGGCTGTCTGTGACCTGCCCTTGGTGAAGGAACTGTGGCAGAAGTGTCCTTGAGTAGGTCTCAGGGTAAACGTTGAGAAGTTCTGGCAGCTTCCACTTTTGTGCCTTGGGAGTCCTGGACCAAGCTACCTTGCTGGAGAGACCATGTGTTGGGAAAGATTCTGCAACTCCATGGAGAAGGGGTCCCAGCACTCCAGCCTTCCAGCAGGCCTTCCCGTTCAAAGAAGACACATAAGTAACCCCCAGAAACAGCAACAGGAAAAACTGCCCCACTGAACCTCCAACCAGATCACAGAAAAATGAACAGATTGAACAGTTGTTATTATTTATTTTTTTAATCTTTTTTGTCTGTGTGGCATGGGAGATCTTAGTTCCTCAGCCAGGGATTGAACCAGCAGTTCCCAACATGGAAGTCTTAACCACTGGACAACCAGAAAGTGAAAGTCAGTCGTGTCCAACTCTATACAGTCCACGGAATTCTCCAAGCCAAAATACTGGAGCCTTTCCCTTCTCCAGGGGAATCTTCCCAACCCAGGGGTCGAACCCAGGTCTCCCACATTTCAGGCAAATTCTTTACCAGCTGAAGCCCAAGAATACTGTAGTGGGTAGCCTATCCCTTCTTCTGCGGATCTTCCCAATCCAGGAATCAAACCGAGGTCTCCTGCATTGAAGGTGGATTCTTTACCAACTGAGCTATGAGGGAAATCTGGACCACCAGGGAGGTCCCTAAATAGCTGTTACTTTAAACCACTAAGTTCTTCGGAGGTTTGTTAGGCAGCATGAGAAAATGAAAATATGCCTGCATTCTCCCATAGCCACCATCTGTGACTCCAGGTAACCACCCAACCTTTAGATGGAGCACACACTGTCTAGCTTACACATGTCATCCCAACTCTCTGTTGTCTTATTTTTTTTCACAGTAGAGAAATTATTCCCCATATCTACACTGACTGCTGTCCAACTGAAATTAGTTCAAATTGAATAAAATGAAAAATTCTGTTTTCCGATCACACCAGCCACATTTCAGGTGCACAGTGGCCCCAAGTGATGGGTGGCTGCCATTGTGCACAGCACAGTCCAGATCACTCCACAGCTACAGGAAGTTCTACTGCTGTATATGAATGTGCAACAGGCATGGTTGATTACTTGTTACCAATGTCCACACCCTCTTCCTCCTTCCAAACAATCCTGACCCCACCCTGCTCTTCTTCAACTACCATGTAGTTCAAGAGAAACTAACTTGTTTGTTTCTGGATCTGACTAGTCCATACCAGTGCTAAATCTCTGATGCTTCTTCCTTTTTTAATTTATTTTTTATTACTTATTTTTTGTCTTCACTGTATGGCATGTGGGATCTTAGTTCCCCAACCAGGGATCGAACCAGTGGCCCCTGCATTAGGAGCACAGAGTCTTAACCACTGGGCCACCAGGGAAGTCCTTCTGATGCTTCACCACTTTCAGAAAACTAGACTGTAGCCATTCAGGATGTGAATTTCCACCAGGGCCCAGGAGAAGACAAGTGACATAGATGGGCCCAGTCAGGCTAAAGGAAAGGACTCTTACTCAATGACTGCAAGAGAAATACACAATGGCACCCCACTCCAGTACTGTTGCCCAGAAAATCCCATGGATTGAGGAGCCTGGTAGGCTGCAGTCCATGGGGTCGCTAAGAGTCAGACACGACTGAGCGACTTCACTTTCACTTTCCACTTTCATGCATTGGAGAAGGAAATGGCAACCCACTCCAGTGTTCTTGCCTGGAGAATCCCATGGACGGAGAAGCCTGGTGGACTTCAGTCCATGGGGTCATACACAGTCGGACACGACTGAAGCGACTTAGCAGCAGCAGCATCAGACAGGGCGTGAATGAGAATGCCCATAGACCTAGTTGCCAGGGACGGCTGTTTCACAATCATGTGACAAATCAGTGTAGGATGAAGCCAGCTTTGTGGATGGCACAGTGATGAATCAGGGAGATGTCACATAACAAAAGAAACAAAAGATAGTAAATCTGACGTTGTTTAAGCCACGGTGCTGGACTTTATGTTAGTATGACCCAAAACCACCTGTTGTGATTTGATCAGAACATGGGAAAACTGGGATTTCCCTGGTGATTCAGTGGCTAAGACTGTGCTCCCAATGCAGGGTGCCTGGGTTCTATCCCTGCTCAAGGAAGTAGACCCTCACATGCTGCAACTAGGAGTCTGTATGCCACAGCTAAAGATCCTGCACACTGCCACGAAGACCCTGTAGCCAAAGAAATAAATAGATTCACGCTGGTGTAAAGCAGAAACTAATACAGCATTGTAAAGCAATTGTGCTCCAATTAAAGTAATAATAATTTTTAAAATAGGAAAATAAAAAATAGAATAAGGGAAAGCAGCCTGATTTCCTACCCCTTCCCCCCAACACATGGTCCAATTTGCTCTTAGAGTTTTCCACCTGGTTCTTGTAATCAGTGACTTTGAAGACTGCATACTAAGCCCACAATGATTATATAGCTAAAGGGTTGCTATACATTGACTCTCACCTCTTTGTTGGGTACGTATATGATCCATGCCCTCTTCCTGAAAATAATTGTAAAAGTCTCTCCCCTGCACCTAAAACAAATAAATATGTAAAGGCCCAAACTCATGCAGCAGGTGTCCAGGGATAGGTGACATCATCTTATTATTAAGTTCTCTGGGCAGCTTCTCCCCCTCCAGGGCCCCCTAGGAAAGAGGATCTTACTGCAAGGACGCTTGTGGTATAGATTGATTTTGGAAATGCCCTGTTTGCTCAAAACACAAATGCCCTGTTTTCTCCACCACCACCCTGCCCCCTGTGCCTTGCTTAATGCAGAGCTCAGAGAAGATGCTCTCGGAAGAGAGGTGTTCAGAAACCACCAGAGGCTGAGGACATTTCAGGGGCTGCCCAATCTCTCTGACTCTTTTTCATGTCATTTCTTCTTCTTGTTTCACATTTGTGCAGCTCACCCCTTGCGACCAGACAGTGGCATGTACTTACTCAGTTTCAGCTTCCTCAAAGTGCTGGTTTACAAATAGTCATCATGGACTTTCTGCATGTCCGTACATCACTCATTTGTTCAACAGACTGCCGAGCACCTTGCCTGCATGTCACAACAGCTCAGCGTCGGCACCCACGGCTGATCCTTCTGCTTTTCTGGTTTCCCAGTTCCCTACAGAGGAACTCAGGCACAGCTCATCTTTTGTGCATCATTAGCTTTATTAGACTCACAGGTCATGTCATTGGTCTTCCAACACTCCATGGAGAGCTGTCAGAAGTTCTCTTTATTACAGGGAATCCCTATTGCAACAGTTTTATCTGGATGCAGATAGTCTAGGTAGAAGCAGAAAACAGGACTGAAAACAGAGTCAACCAACAGAGCGGAATAAAGTCTTATTTTCTGAAGTCCAAACCAAAGCTACCCTAACCTGCCTCGGTGGGAATTAATTCAGCTCTCAGAATGACCTGTATTTTATTTTTGCAGAGGATGTGAGAGTGTGTGACCAGGAAGATGGGTTTTGATTTGACTTTTTTGAAACACTTGCTATGTTGGACCTTTGGAGTAGCAACCTCTGTTTCTTGGGTTCTTTCCCTCCTGGCTTGTAAAAACCTGTGGGACATCTGCAAAAGTCAGACATTCACCAATAGAAAGGGGGAGGTAGAAGAGGGAGTGAGAGAGTAAGTGAAAGAAAATGAACTTCTGTTTCCTCCTATTTGAAGAAGTAACAGATGTGAACACATAACAGATGTGGACCATGCCTAACCATTCTCTTTGCACTCCCACTTTAAGAAGTTCCTTATAAATATCTTATGTTTCAGTTGTAAAATAATTGTTAGTTATAAGTGTATTTATTTTTTAAATTAGGCCTTACAGGAAAGATAAACGGACATGAATCCAAAGGACAAAAATTGAAGCACATATTAATACATAAAGTAACTCAGCATGTGAAAATTAAAGGCATTTCCAATCCATGGGGAAAATAATAGATTATTCAGTAAATTTTGTTGGCAGAGACTACACATGTGTGGGAAATAGGCCTCACATATTGTACTGACATAAATTCCAGATAGACAAAATAGTATCATGGACAAATTGAAAAGATAAAAGCGTTAAGAGAAAATATGGGCAAATATAAAATCTCAGGGTGGGCAAAGCTTTTCTAAGCCTAATGCTAAAACCATAAAGGAAAATTTAATTGATTTGACTCCATAAAGATTTGAAACCTACTTGTAGAAAAGAAAATTGCAGTTGACAGCAAACAAACGAAAAAATATTTTGAAATACATATGACAAAGTTATTGTCCTATTATACAGAGTTCTTTGGAATCCTATGAAATGTATTGAATAAGCATCCAATAAATAAAACTGGCAAAGTGAATGTCCAGGCATTACTGAAGACAGCTGTCCTTTGGGCTTCACCAGCCTCTGTTCCTGCTCTGGCAACAGCCCCTGGATTTTCTAGGGTCATCCATACCCACTGTGGTTCCAGTAGGACTGGCTGAGAGTGATCAGAAGTGGTCATGTGACCTATGCCCATCCAATCAACAGTAGTTCATCTGTTGTGCTACAGTGATTGGATCAAAGATAGACATGTGACCCAAGTTAGTTTAATCAGAGCTAACCCCATGACTTATTCTGGAGTAACCAGGAAGAAACATTCATTTTTCTCCTGGATTTGGAATTTTAAGGATATAAGCCTGGAGTTGCTGGGGACCATCTCATGAAACCTAAGGATGAAGCAACCCAGAAGAAGGCTGAAATGAAGAGAGAAAGCCCTTGTTTCAAAGTGGCATATTCTAGGTCTTAGTTCTGACCCTGACTCCCCCCGCCCCCCGCCATCCCCCTGGCCCTGGACATTTCAATTTTGAGTCCATAAATTCTCATTTTGATTAAGCAAGTGTGACTTTCTTTATTTGCAGTTGAAAAAGTCCCAGTTAATACAAGCAATACATACACAGAGAGAAAAGCAAAAATGCCAATGCCCTTCATGGAAAAAAAAAAAATCACGTTTCATCAATACTTAAAAAATGCAAAAAGAGAGAACGTTTCATCACTCAAACAGAAAAATACCCAGTATTGGCAAAGTTTGGGGAGATGAGTGTGCTTGTCAATGACCATACAAAGTCAAATTGCACAACTTTTCTGGACGACAATTAGTCATTTGTATCAAAATCACATTCGCCTATGCTTGGAATGTGCAATTACATTTCTAGGAACATAAGAATGTGGCAGAGACTTAGCTATAAAATGCTCATTGCAATGTTGCTTAAAATAACAAAAAGATTAGAAACAGCAAAGATTTACAATTCAGTTGCTCAGTTCTGTCCAACTCTTTGCCACCCATGGATTGCAGCACACAAGGCTTCCTTGTCCATCACCAACTCCTGGAGTTTACTCAAACTAATGTCCATGGAGTCAGTGATGCCATCCAACCATCTAATCCTCTGTCATCCCCTTTTCCTCCTGCCATCAGTCTTTCCCAGCATCAGGGTCTTTTCAAATGAGTCAGCTCCTCCTATCAGGTGGCCAAAGTATTGGAGCTTCAGCTTCAGCATCAGTCCTTCCAATGAATATTCAGGACTGATTGCCTTTAGGATGGACTGGTTGGTTCTTCTTGCAGTCCAAGAGACTCTCAAGAGTCTTCTCCAACACCACAGTTCAAAAACATCAATTCTTCAGTTCTCAGCTTTCTTTATAGTCCAGCTGAGAGGGTAACAGGCAGGAAGGTCAGGGGTCTCCAAACGGAGGTAATAGGCTGAAAGTGTCAGACATTTTTATCTCTTAAGTGGCAGGAGGAAACAAACTAGTAATTTTTTTCCCTTCTCTATACAAATTTAAAAGGTTTCTCTTAAAATACTGTGTTGCCATAATGACACCTGGTTTCACCTGAAGTTAACTATTCTCAAACCTTGAGTTAACCAATGCATTTTTTTTTTATGGAAATGTTTGTCTTAAGCTATGTTAATGTACTATGCATTTACCCCAAACTCTGTCTTCAAGTCAGTTCCACCTAATGGCTCAGAACCTACTTGGCAAACCAGTATGTTATACTCAGATATTGTTCCCCTAATCTATGTAAATGAAACTATTTGTATGGTAATCTGCCCTTCTACAAGATTCAAGTCAGTTGTTTTATGGCCCGGGATGGATCATCTGGTGCCAAGATTATCCCAAAATGCATCTTATGGATGAGGGGCCTAGTGCCATTCTGAGTTTTAAGACATTCCTTCTTTCGTCAACAGACTGCTCTGATGGCACCCCACTCCAGTACTCTTGCCTGGAAAATCCCATGGATGGAGGAGCCTGGTGGGCTGCAGTCCATGGGGTCGCAAAGAGTCGGACATGACTGAGCGACTTCACTTTCACTTTTCACTTTCATGCATTGGAGAAGGAAATGGCAACCCACTCCAGTGTTCTTGCCTGGAGAATCCCAGGGACGGGGGAGCCTAGTAGGCTGCCGTCTATGGGGTCGCACAGAGTCGGATATGACTGAAGCGACTTAGCAGCCGCAGCAACAGTGACTACATAACATCCAGCTGAAGACTAGCAGTGGGGTACTCTTTCTGCCCCCCTTCTGATGCCTATGTTAGAAGCTTTCTCTATCTCCTTTATACTTTAATAAAACTTTATTACACAAAAGCTCTGAGCAATCAAGCCTCGTTTCTGGCCCTGGATTGATTTCTTCTCCTCCGGAGGCCAAGAATCCTGGCGTCTTTTTGTTCAGCAACAACCTTTCATTTGGAGGCTCATCCAGGATCCTTCAGGACAAGATAAGGATGCTTGGAGCTCTAGTTCTTTGTTCTCCTAGCGAACACATTTTCTGCTGTGCTTTACTAACTCTACGGTGTGCTTGTGTGAATGAATGAAATGCCCTGAGTGAAGCAAGTGCAGAGCCCTGCTCTGTGGTTCTGTGGTGATCTCATATGGCTTATGGCAGAAACCTGTCAGGGGTTTATACCGACCTGCCAATGCCAAAAGGCACCCAACGTCTCCTTTGGGAACAGACCAGAAATGGGCAAAGTGTGTGGACCAAACTCTCCTTTCTCTGTCATAATTTTTGGTCTCTTTGACCATTTCATAACTCCTTGGGAATTAGAAGTACTAACCTAATCTATCAGATCATAGACTTTCAAGGGACTTGTGATCTATGCTATTAATTACTGTGTACTCTTACTTAGGTCCCAAACTTGAATTGGTAGTCAGGAAGCACCTAGCCTCACTAGGAATCAAAAGTATGGAAGCTAGATGGAGCTCTAGCTCCAAGAGCATCTCTGAGGTTAAAAGGTTACTCAGATTGGAACTGCATTGGGTTTTTTCCTTTGGTAACGCTGGCTCTTAGTGGACCAGAGGAGGCTCCTATACTGGTGTGGTGACGCTTGGAAGGAACATCTCAGTTTTATGTTAGTATCAGTCTTCTTGTGGTAAGGAATATATTCAGGGTTGTGCACAGGCACTCAGGTGACGAATGTTTCCCCCAGTGGTCTTAGCTTGGGAGGCATTCCAGAAGGTTACTCTGATTGCACCGTGGGTGGCATCAGAGACAAGCAAAGTTTTAATGGTGAAGAGCTGGACGTCAATCAGGGATGCCATCAGGTCTACCCCTGGTGCATCCCCACCCTGTCTCAGTGGTAGAACCCGGAGAGACGAGTATGACGCCTGTAAAGTCTGTCTACACCCCCATCTAGAGCAGGGAGGAACACCTCTGGTAGAAAGATGACTCTGGTCGCTTTTTTTTCTCTCTTACAGATGGGAGCTAACAATTCCAGCCTCACTCCTTTGAACTGTATCCTGGAAAACTGGAATAGATTTGATCCCCAGGGCTTAAAGAAGACACACCTGGTCTTCCTACGTGATACTGCATGGCTGCGGTACACACTGGAGGATGGAGAACGGTGGCTGGTTGGAGGGTCTCTTAAGTATAATACTGTTTTACCATTAAACCAGTTCTGTAGAAAACAAGGAAGATGGGATCAGAGTCATTTTGTCAGATGTATTCTTGAAGGACTCAGGCAGGCGCATTCTAAGCCTTTGCTGCTGCTGCTGCTAAGTCGCTTCAGTTGTGTCCGACTCTCTGCGACTCCATAGACAGCAGCCCACCAGGCTCCCCTGTCTCTGGGATTCTCCAGGCAAGAACACTGAAGTGGGTTGCCATTTCCTTCTCCAATGCATGAAAGTGAAAAGTGAAAGTGAAGTCGCTCAGTCCTGTCCGATTCTTCGAGACTCCATGGACTGTAGCCTACCAGGCTCCTCCATCCATGGGATTTTCCAGGCAAGAGTACTGGAGTGGGGTGCCATTGCCTTCTCCGCTATGGAAAATTGGCAAACATAAAACAGGAGGAGAAGGAAGCTCCTGGTAAATTCCTAGATAGATTGAGAGAAGCCCTTTGCAGGTTCACTGAGATTGATCCCGAAAGTGGAGAGGGAAAAGTGATCTTTAAAGATAGATTTCTCACTCAGTCGGCTCCAGATATCTGCCGTAAGTTATTAAAATGGGTGTATGGACCAAATCAGTCTTTAGATAATCTGTTACAACTGGCTCAGACAGTGTATTATGGTAGGAAATATGAGGAAAAGAAAGAAAGGCAGAGAAAGACAAAGGAAAAGGCAGAAGCCTTCGCAATGGCTATGAAAACCGTTCTTAAACAGCCCGAGAAAAAATGCCCAGAGGGAGCCAGGTGAAAAGGGATGGGCTTGCTATTACTGTGGAAAGGAGGGGCACCTTAAGTGGAATTGCCCTCAGGCATGTAAGCCGCCCCCAGCTCCATGTCCAGTCTGCAAAGGACCACACTGGAAGAGAGACTGGCCCCACAGGCGTCAGTCTCCAGGGTCAGACTCTTGGGACAATCAGGACTGAAGGTACCTGGGGGTCCCCACACAAGCTCCCGTCCTAATTACACCTGTGGAACCCCAGGTATTAATAACTGTGGGGGGCTAATCCGTCTATTTCCTTTTAGATACTGGGACAACTTACTCTGTGCTTATTGAAGCCCCTGGCCCACTTTCTTCCTGATCCGCTTCTGTAATGGGACTGTCTGGATGAGCCAAAAGGTATTATTTCAATTATTCTTTATGGTGTAACTGGGATTCTGTGCTATTTTCACACAAGTTTCTGATCGTGCCAGAATCTCCCTTATCCCTTTTGGGGAGGGATATACTGAGCAAGGTCCATGCCTCTGTTTTCATGAATACGGAGCCCTCACTTTCTCTCCCTTTCTCTCCCTGAACAAAACGTAAATCCTAGAGCATGGGCTGTTGGAAAATCTGTGGGTTGAGCACAAAATGCTATTCCTGTAGTTGTCAAGCTCAACGACCCACACTTATTTCCACATAAGAAGCAGTATCCACTGAAACCTGAGGTTAAGGAAGGGTTAAAACCCATCATCAAAAATTTAAAGGAGCAGGGACTATTAGTTCCCTGTAACAGTCCATGCAACACTCCTATTTTGGGTATAAAGGAACAAGCATCTTTTAACTTCATGGCTGCAGTCACCATCTGCAGTGATTTTGAAGCCCCCCCAAAAAAGTCTTTCACTGTTTCCATTGTTTCCCTGTCTATTTGCCATGAAGTGATGGGACCAGATGCCATGATCTTAGTTTCCTGAATGTTGAATTTGAAGCCAACTTTTTCACTCTCCTCCTTCACTTTCATCAAGAGGCTCTTTAGTTCTTCTTCACTTTCTGCCATAAGGGTGGTGTCATCTGCATATCTGAGGTTATTGATATTTCTCCTGGCAATCTTGATTCCAGCTTGTGCTTGATCCAGCCCAGCGTTTCTCACGATGTACTCTGCATATAAGTTAAATAAGCAGGATGAAAATAGACAACCTTAACGTACTCCTGTCCCAATTTGGAGCCAGTGTGTTGTTCTATGTCCAGTTCTAACTGTTGCATCTTGACCTGCATACAGATTTCTTAGGAGGCAGGTCAGGTGGTCTGGTATTCCCATCTCCTGAAGAGTTTTCCACAGTTTGTTGTGATCCACACAGTCAAAGGCTTTGGCATAGTCAATAAAGTAGAAGTAGATGTTTTTCTGGAACTCTCTTGCTTTTTCAGATGATCCAGCGGATGTTGGCAATTTGATCTCTGGTTCCTCTGCCTTTTCTAAATCCAGCTTGAACATCTGGAAGTTCACAGTTCACATACTGTTGAAGCCTGGCTTGGAGAATTTTGAGTGTCACTTTGCTAGCATGTGAGATGACTGCAACTGTGTAGTAGTTTGAGCATTCTTTGGCATTGCCTTTCTTTGGGATTGGAGTGAAAACTGACCTTTTCCAGTCCTGTGGCCACTGTTGAGTTTTCCAGATTTGCTGGCATATTGAGTGCAGCACTTTCATAGCATCATCTTTTAGGATTTGAAATAGCTCGACTAGACTTCCATCACCTCCACTAGCTTTGTTCATAGTGATGCTTCCTAAGGCCCATTAGACTTTGCATTGCATGATGTCTGGCTCTAGATGAGTGATCACACCATCGTGGTTATCTGAGTCATGAAGATCTTTTTTGTATAGTTCTTCTGTGTACTCTTGCCACCTCTTCTTAATATCTTCTGCTTC
>NW_011494732.1:1468466-1471857 GCF_000754665.1 Bison bison bison | reverse complement strand
GAGCCCATCTTTGCATGAAATGTTCCCTTGGTATCTCTAATTTTCTTGAAGAGATCTCTAGTCTTTCCCATTCTATTGTTTTCCTCTGTTTCTTTGCATTGATCACTGAGGAAGGCTTTCTTATCTCTCCTTGCAATTCTTTGGAACTCTGCAATCAAATGGCTGTATCTTTCCTTTTCTCCTTTGCCTTTGGCTTCTTTTCTTTTCACAGTTTTTTGTAAGTCCTCCTCAGACAGCCATTTGGCCTTTTTGCATTTCTTTTCCTTGGGGATTGTCTTGATCCCTGCCTCTGTACAGTGTCAAGAACCTCTGTCCATAGTTCTTCAGACACTCTATCAGATCTAATCCCTTGAATCTATTTGTCACTTCCACTGTATAATTGTAAAGGATTTGATTTAGGTCATACCTGAACGGTCTCATGGTTTTCCCTACTTTCTTCAATTTAAGTCTGAATTTGGCAATAAGGAGTTCATGGTCTGAGCCACAGTCAGCTCCCAGTTTTTGCTGACTGTATAGAGCTTCTCCATCTTTGGCTGCAAAGAATATGGTCAGTCTGATTTGGGTATTGATCATCTGGTGATATCCATGTGTAGAGTCTTCTCCTGTGTTGTTGGAAGAGAGTGTTTGCTATGACCAGTGCATTCTCTTGGCAAACTCTGTTAGCCTTTGACTTACTTTGTTTTGTACTCCAAGGCTAAATTTGCCTGTTACTCCAGGTATCTTTTGACTTCCTACTTTTGCATTCCAGTCCCGTATAATGAAAAGGATATCTTTTTTGGGTGTTAGTTCTAGAAGGTCTTGTAGGTCTTCATAGAACTGTTCGACTTCAGCTTCTTCAGCCTTACTGGTCAGGGCATAGACTTGGATTACCGTGATATTGAATGGTTTGCCTTGGAAACGAACAGATCATTCTGTCGTTTTTGAGACTGTATCCGAGTACTGCATTTCAGACTCTTTTGTTGACTATGGTGGCTACTCCATTTCTTCTGATGAATTCTTGCCTACAGGAGTAGATACAATGATCATCTGAGTTAAATTCACCCATTCCAGTCCATTTTAGTTCACTGATTCCTAAAATGTCGATGTTCACTCCAGAAGGCATTGATTAAATGAATTACAGTGTATACATACTCTGTAATATTATGTAGTTATTCACACAAAAATATAGAAGTGGGTTCTAAGTATTGCTGATATGTTTTTGTATTACTTTCCTGTGAGTGAAAGTCACTCAGTCGTGTCTCAGTTCTCCAGGCCAGAATAGTGGAGTGGGTAGACTTTCCCTTCACCAGGGGATCTTCACAACCCAGGGATCAAACTCAGGTCTTCAGCATTGCAGGTGGATTCTTTACCAGCTGAACCACAAGGGAAGCTGCATAACACATGACCACAACCTTAGCTGCTCAAACAACACTGACCTATTATCTGGAGGCTTTGCAGTTCAGGAGGCTGGGTGGGGCTGACTGGGTTCTCAGCCCAAGGTCTCACCCAGCTGACATTAAGGTGTGGGGCGGCTGAGAGGTCACCTAGAGCTCCTGTACTAGTGGTTCATTCTAGTTCTTTGAGATGGTGGTGGGAGGCAGGGAGTAGGGGTATCCATTTCCTGCTGGCTGGCATCTGGGCGTTGCTCTCAGCCTCTACCTTCTAGTACTCCTTGTCATGGGACTTCGTTTATGCCCCAAGCCATCGTTAAAGAATCTCCCTGACAGCAAATCCTCTCTTCTACTTTGCATCTTTCCAACATCGGGAAATGCCCGGTCTCTTTAAAGAGACAGTTAGTGGGTTTGACTTAGCTTGCATAATCTCCCTATGGAGGGCAACTGATTAGTTTTGTTTGATTTTTTTTTGTTTGTTTGGTTGGTTTTTTTTGTGGACCATAAGTCTTTATTAAATTTGTTACAATATTGCTTCTGTTTTGTGTTTTGGTTTTTCGGCTGCAAGGCATATGGGATAGCTCCCCAACCACAGGTCAAACCCACACCCACTGCATCGGAAGGCAAAGTCTTAACCACTGGACCACCAGGGAAGTCCTATGGACGACTGCTTTGGGGATTTAATCACTTTTGCAAATTCTCTTATAGCTTCACCTGGATAAGTGTTTAAATTGGAAGAATGTAAAACAAGAGGTGGGAAATCTTGAGGTAGAATGTTGCCTATCATAATTGTCAAAAGAGCAGTTACCTCCCTACCCCCCACTCCCCCCCCAAAAAAGTGTACAGTGTTTCTACCTTTTGTAGCAGTCACAAACACAAAACAGAATAAAAATCAGCCACAATAAAATAGTAACTCCAAAGCAGAGCTAGAAAAATCACAGTAAAAAATCCACACTCCCTGTGTTACTTTGGGAAGTTTCTATGCCTGTTTGCTCATCTGGAAAGTGGTGAGAACCATAGTCCTACCATCTAGGACTGGGGGAAGGTCCGGGAGTATGCTGAGTGTTTAGAACATTGCCAAGCTCAGGGTCTGCAACCACTGCTAGGATGATTAAATTTACCTGTTAAGTCTGGAAAAACCTGAAAAAGTATTAATCGCGCTGCTCTCAGAGACTGGGATGCTGTGAGATTTTATAAACCTGTTTATCTGTATGGCTATATAATAAAACTTGGTCATGTAATAAAAATAAGTTGACAACCTGAAAGAATAACTATGGGCCTCTGCAAGCAACAGGTTGTTACTGGAAGTAGTTGGAACACCTTCCTTTTAGTAAAGCTCCAGTGTACCCAGAATTGGACCTGTGTCTCTTGCATAATTAGAAATAGGAAGCCATATAGCTGTCACACTCACTGTCTCCTTCAGCACTGATGAGAATCTTTAGGGTGAGCATCCTCCTGCTGAAAAGTTATGAAGAGAGTCTGCTCAGCCGTCAGAACAGCAGTGGGAATCAAAGGCCTGCTTTCTTGCCCAAAGCCAAAAGGGAAAAGCACTTAGTCCTGGTTGACTTCCTCCTGCTCATTAAAGAACACTAGAAGGAACTAGTTATTTTCAGACTAACAGCTTTTTTTGGTCACTTTCAAGTGCTGTCAGTGAAAGCCAGGAAAAGGAAACATAAGCGGCACACTTAAACCACAGTTCTACATGTATCTTTTTTTTTTTTTTTAATGAAGATTTCTCACTTTCCTTCCCTCTCCATCTCTCTCTCTCATATACTCACACACACACACACACACACACACATACACACACACTCCATTTGTAGTTCTCAATACTAAGGAGAGGAATGAAGATGCAAAGATGGAAAACTCTGGGGACTTCCCTGGTTGTCCAGTGGTTAAGACTCCGCTCCTCCACTGCAGGCTGTGTGGGTTTGATTCCTGGTTGGAGAACTAAGATCCCACATGTCAGGGTGCAGCCAAGGGCATGGGGAGGGGGTGTGGGGTGGGGGGAGGAAACAAAA
>NW_011494732.1:1462771-1468333 GCF_000754665.1 Bison bison bison | reverse complement strand
TAAGTGTTGACTTTTTTTCTTTTTTTAAGTCACAGAGCCATTTTTAAAGCCAATATGCCCACAGTGCCCTCCCTTGAAAATGCTATCACTTTTATGCAGGGTAGATAATAAACTTTCATTTTCTCCCACCCAGAGCTAGGAACTAGAGAAATAGTCTGAACAAACACTATGATCAAAAAAAAAAAGAAAAACACACACACACACAAATTTTGCATTATGTATATTTTAAGACCCTTATGTTAGAAGCATCTGGAGAAAACTCCTACGAGACACCAAGTTCTACCTCCTCTCCGCCTCATAATTATTTCTACATCATTCAATAATAACACAGTTGTCTTCGTACCCTTTTATATTACCTACCTGGGAAAATCATAAAAGACTTCATCAAAATGAACTAATTAACTATGATACTGTTTATAGCTTTTCTCATTTTACAAATGGGTAAACGAAAGCCATGAAAGGATAAAGTAATGGTCCCCCAAAGATATGTCAGAATATCTTACCTCATGGAACAGGTGTATTCCAGGAAAACTGAATAAAAGTGAGTTTCAACCTAGCAAAGCCTACTGTGGCAGCACTGACTTTCACTAAAAAAATCAGAAATGCATTCTCAAGGGAATAAAATCTCACAACAGAGCAAATTCAGTGACTTTACTTAATTCAACAAGCATCTATTGATGTCTGTTGTCTGGTGCCAGACAAGCGAAGGTGAGCACTTCACCCTGATCACAAAACATAATGAGGTCAGTAGAGAAGAGACAGAGAGCACTAGGGGAGGGGAGGTAGAGAACAACCCCAGATGAGTCATTGGGAACCTTCATACATGCAGCCATCTGTGAAAAGGAGCCTCTGAAATGGATTAAATGGCAGTGGTGAAAAAGAAATTTTTGGTCACCCGAGGTCACCATTTTATTCAGGGTGGCAATATACCCAGCTAACAGACTGCATTTCCTAGCTGTCTGGGATGGACGATGTAGTCATGCACACAGTAAGATAAAGTCATAAAGGCTGTGTGAAATTCCAGGAGGAGCCCTTAAAATGAAATGCAGCATTATATCCTTCCTTCCTGCTGACCTGGAATGTGAATGTGATGGCTGGAGCTCCAGCAATCATATTACACCTAGAAACTATCTTAAGAATAAAGGCCAAACATTATGATGCTGGAGTAGAAAGAAAAAAGTCTCTGTGCTTGGTGACTATGGAGCCAAGATATAAACTTCAACTTCTTCTAACAACAGGAATACAGATTGAGCTCACAAAGAAATTGAAACGCACCTACAACCATTGTGGTAAACTGGGAAGCTCAGGTCCCATCTGTTAAACAAGGAGGCCACTTGACTGAGGGCTTAAATGCCCTGGTGCTTCCTTAACCACACCAAAAGACAAAAAGTGAAAGTGTTAGTGGCTTAGTTGTGTCCCACTCTTTGCAACTCCATGACTGTAGCCCACCAGGTTCTTCTGTCCATGGAATTCTCCAGGTAAGAATACTGAAGTGGGTAGCCAGCCATTCCTTTCTCCAGGAGATCTTCTCCACCCAGGGATGGAACCTGGGTATCCAGCACTGCAGGCAGATTCTTTCCATCTGAGCCAATCAAACCAAAACCTAAGCTGTAAATGCCTCAAGGTTATAGAACTGAAACCTAAGGATAACCAATCACAGAGAGCCAACTAAGCTTTCAGCAACAAGAGAAGACTCTACACATGGACATCACCAGATGGTCAATACCGAAATCAGATTGATTATATTCTTTGCAGCCAAAGATGGAGAAGCTCTATACAGTCAGCAAAAACAAGACTGGGAGACTTAAATTGAAGAAAGTAGGGAAAACCACTAGACTATTCAGGTATGACCTAAATCAAATCCCTTACAATTATACAGTGGAAGTGACAAATAGACTCAAGGGATTAGATCTGATAGAGTGTCTGAAGAACTATGGATGGAGGTTTGTGACATTGTACAGGAGGCAATGATCAAGACCATCCCCAAGAAAAAGAAATGCAAAAAGGCAAAATGGTTGTCTGAGGAGGTCTTACAAATAGCTGAGAAAAGAAGACACAAAAGGCAAAGAGGAAAAGGAAAGATATACCCATTTGATTTCAGAGTTCCAAAGAATAACAAAGAGAGATAAAAAAGCCTTCCTCAGGGGTCAATGCAAATAGAGGAAAACAATAGAATGGGAAAGACTAGAGATCTCTTCAAGAAAATTAGAGATACCAAGGGAACTTTTCATGCAAAGATGGGCACAATAAAGGACAGAAATGGTATGGACCTAACAGAAGCAGAAGATATTAAGAAGAGGTGGCAAGAATACACAGAACTATACAAAAAAAGATCTTCATGACCCAGATAATCATGATGGTGTGATCACTCACCTAGAGCCAGACATCCTGGAATGTGAAGTCAAGTGGGCCTTAGGAAACATCACTATGAACAAAGCTAGTGGAGGTGAAGGAATTCCAGTTGAGCTATTTCAAATCCTAAAAGATGATGCTGTGAAAGTGCTGCACTCAATATGCCAGCAAATCTGGAAAACTCAGCAGTGGCCACAGGACTGGAAAAGGTCAGTTTTCATTCCGATCCCAAAGAAAGGCAATGCCAAAGAATGCTCAAACTACTGCACCGTTGCACTCATCTCACATGCTAGCAAAATGATGCTCAAAATTCTCCAAGCCAGGCTTCAACAGTATGTGAACTGTGAACTTCCAGATGTTCAAGCTGGTTTTAGAAAAGGCAGAGGAACCAGAGATCAAATTGCCAACATCTGCTGGATCATCTGAAAAAGCAAGAGTTCCAGAAAAACATCTCTTTCTGCTTTATTGACTATGCCAAAGCCTTTGACTGTGTGTATCACAACAAACTGTGGAAAATTCTTCAAGAGATGGAAATACCAGAACACCTGACCTGCCTCTTGATAAATCTGTATGCAGGTCAAGAAGCAACAGTCAGAACTGGACATGGAACAACAGACTGGCTCCAAATCGGGAAAGGAGTACGTCAAGGTTGTATATTGTCCCTGCTTATTTAACTTATATGCAGAATACATCATGAAAAACACTGGGCTGGATGAAGCACAAGCTGAAATCAAGATTGCCAGGAGAAATATCAGTAACCTCGGATATGCAGATGACACTACCCTTTGGCAGAAAGCAAAGAAGAACTAAAGATCCTTTTGATGAAAATGAAAGAGGAGAGTGAAAAAGTTGGCTTCAAACTCAACATTCAGAAAACTAAGATCATGGCATCTGGTCCCATCACTTCATGGCAAATAGATAGGGAAACAATGGAAACAGTGGCTGACTTTATTTGGGGGGACTCCAAAATCACTGCAGATGGTGACTGCAGCCATGAAATTAAAAGATGCTTGCTCCTTGGAAAAAAAGTTATGACCAGCCTAGACAGCATATTAAAAAGCAGAGACATTATTGTGCCAACAAAGGTCCATCTAGTCAAAGCTGTGGTTTTTCCGGTAGTTATGTATGGATGTGAGAGTTGGACTATAAAGAAAGCTGAGTGTCGAAGAATTGATGTTTTTGAATTGTTGTGTTGGAGAAGACTCAAGAGTCTCTTGGACAGCAAGGAGATCCAACCAGTCCATCCTAAAGGCAATCAGTCCTGAATATTCATTGGAAGGACTGATGCTGAAGCTGAAACTCCAGTACTTTGGCCACCTGATTCAAAGAACCGACTCATTTGAAAAGACCCTGATGCTGGGAAAGAGTGAAGGCAGGAGGAGAAGGGGATGACAGAGAATGAGATGGTTGGATGGCATCACTGACTCAATGGACATGAGTTTGAGTAAACTCCAGGAGTTGGTGATGGACAGGGAAACCTGGTGTGTTGCAGTCCATGGGGCTGCAAAGAGTTGGACATGACTGAGCACAGGTCAGGAAGCAACAGTTAGAACTGGACATGGAACAACAGACTGGTTCCAAATAGGAAAAGGAGTTCATCAAGGCTGTATATTGTCACCCTGTTCATTTAACTTATATGCAGAGTACATCATGAGAAACGCTGGACTGGAAGAAACACGAGCTGGAATCAAGATTGCCGGGAGAAATATCAATAACCTCAGATATGCAGATGACACCACCCTTATGGCAGAAAGTGAAGAGGAACTCAAAAGCCTCTTAATGAAAGTGAAAGTGGAGAGTGAAAAAGTTGGCTTAAAGCTCAACATTCAGAAAACGAAGATCATGGCATCTGGTCCCACCACTTCATGGGAAATAGATGGGGAAACAGTGGAAACAGTGTCAGACTTTATTTTTCTGGGCTCCAAAATCACTACAGATGATGACTGCAGCCATGAAATTAAAAGACGCTTACTCCTTGGAAGGAAAGTTATGACCAACCTAGATAGCATATTCAAAAGCAGAGACATTACTTTGCCAACAAAGGTTCATCTAGTCAAGGCTATGGTTTTTCCTGTGGTCATGTATGGATGTTAGAGTTGGACTGTGAAGAAGGCTGAGCGCCGAAGAATTGATGCTTTTGAACTGGGTGTTGGAGAAGACTCTTGAGAGTCCCTTGGACTGCAAGGAGATCCAACCAGTCCATTCTGAAGGAGATCAGCCCTGGGATTTCTTTGGAAGGAATGATGCTAAAGCTGAAACTCCAGTACTTTGGACACCTCATGCGAAGAGTTGACTCATTGGAAAAGACTCTGATGCTGGGAGGGATTGGGGGCAAGAGGAGAAGGGGACGACAGAGGATGAGATGGCTGGATGGCATCACTGACTCGATGGACGTGAGTCTCAGTGAACTCCGGGAGTTGGTGATGGACAGGGAGGCCTGGCCTGCTGCGATTCATGGGGTCGCAAAGAGTCGGACACAACTGAGCAACTGATCTGATCTGATCTGAGCAACTGAACTGAACTGAACTGAACTGAAGTTCCTTACTTTGCTTCTGCCTTTTAGTTATAATAGCCTCTCCCCTGCTCCTGTTTGTGGCAAGCTCCTGGCCACTTCTGGTTCAGTACTGCCCAATGGGAATGAATTTTTGCTTAAACTTAAAATTATGCCTTAGTTTATCTCAATACCTCCAAAGAGGGCAATGGCTTCTTAGCTCAGACAACTGTGGGAATGATGGCTGAATATTGCAAGATCTCTCATTTTCAAAAGATATCAGAAATCCCACATGGTGGTACCCATGGGAGTGGACTTCATGTCAACCTGATCCCCTTGGGAGTCCACTAATGGCCTCCTCTGGTTTCTGTAGGAGGGACTTGGTCATCATCCCTTGTGCCAGCCGCCGTGGAAAGGGACTCGCAACCCTCGGTCCCCAGGGGAGCAATGGGCAGCCACCCTGGTTCCTCTGAGTGTGTGTGTGTGTGTGTGTGTGTGTGTGTGTGTAGTGGGGAACCTGTGGCTAACCCTGGTCCCTGTGGGAGGGGATTGTGGCTACCCAGCCCTCCTTGTCTAAGTGGGAAGGGACCTGTTATCTCAGATTACAGGCCACATGGATGCAGACCTATGTTCACTCTGGGACCACCAGAGGAGCCTCTTCTGGTTCCCATGTAGGGGACCCGCGGATGCCCTGGTGGTGCTGGTCCCATGGGAGGGAC
>NW_011494732.1:1453945-1462170 GCF_000754665.1 Bison bison bison | reverse complement strand
GATCCCAGTGATACCCGGCACCGGGGTGGCCCCGTGAGGCAGCGCGGCGGAGGCTTCTCGGCGCTCTCCGCGCGCATCTCGCCGGGGCCGCTTTCAGGGATGCCCCCTATTGATTGTGAATGCCTTAGGTTTGGGGAGACAGCAACGAAACCCCGAGTCGGGGCTTCCGGACGCCACATTTCAGTGGGGACGCTAGAGGAAGAATAAAAGCATATGGGTCCATGTATACAGTGATACCTATAGATCCATATAGGCACAGGCCAGGGGCCGCGTGTGCGTGTGTGCCGTTTCAGGCAGGATGCTCAGGGAGGCCTCCCTGTTGGAGTGACATCTGCGCAGAATCCTGGGTGCCAGGAGCGTTCCTTGAAGCCGGGGCGGCCTGGCGGGGTGTGGGGGGAGGGCGGGTGGCTAACCAGAATTTCCAGGCAGAAGGCGCAGCAAAAGCACAAACCAGTGTTCCTGCATCCTGCCATCCTAAGTACGTTTCTTTGGACTTCCCTGGTGGTCTAGTGGTTAAGAACCCACCCTGCAATGCTGAGGATGGAGGTTCGATCCCTGGCGGGCAAAGTAAGATTCTACAAGCGCTGTCACATGGTCAACATACCCACCTCACCTACCCACACGCTAAGAAACAAACTAGTCTTCTCTCTTCCTTACCTACCCCTCTCCCTGCCTGGCTATCTTCTTAACACTTGTCTTTTAATGCAGTTGCAGTTTTCTTGTTTTCTAGATTTACCCCTCTACTTTTTCTCTTCTCCCTGCTGGAAGGTAAAAGTCCTCAGGGCAAGGAGGGAACTGATTAGTGCCTGAAGCTCAGTTCAGTTCAGTTCAGTTCAGTTGCTCAGTCATGTCTGACTCTGCAACCCCATGGACTGCAGCACGGCAGGCTTCCCTGTCCATCCCCAACTCCCTAAGCTTGCTCAAACTCATGTCCATCAAGTTGGTGATGCCATCCAACCATCTCATTCTCTGTCCTCCCCTTCTCCTTCCTTCAGTCTTTCCCAGCATCAGGGTCTTTTCCAAAGAGTTGGCTTTTCACATCAGGTGGCCAAAGTATTGGAGCTTCAGCTTCAGCATCAGTCCTTCCAATGAATATTCAGGACTTATTTGCTTTAGAATGGACTGGTTTGATCTCATGGCTGAAGTTTCATAGCAGCCTTTTTTTTTTTTTTTTTAGGCAGAGTGACTTGCTTCATGTAATTTCTCAATTGACTTCCCCTCTGTGAACCTGCTTCCTCATCATGAGAATGAGTGATGGGGCTGTGCCTACCATTTACAGTTTTTCCGACCAAAATTTTCACCATACAGGTTTAAGATAGTAACACTGCCATCACTCATTTGGAAGGCAGCTGTGCTTGCCACTACTTTTATTTATTTTTTTCCCATGCTGTGCCACATATGGGATTTTACTTCCCCAACTAGGGATTGAACCTGTGCCCCCTGCACTGAAAGTTTGGAGTCTTAACCCCTGGACCACTGCGGAAGTCCCAGTCATCACTCATTTGGACACAAGTAGCCAGGAGGCACACAGTGGTCTTCACCCTCATGGAGCACATTCTGTGAGAGGAAGAGAGATTTGGGGATATTAACCAGAAATAAAGGAGGTGATTGAGGCTGTGGATGCAGAGAAGGGCTCTCTCAGGAGGTGACATTCAAATAAAGACCTCAGTGACAGAAGGGCTCACCCACTAAAGGGCTTCCAGGGGCACCAGACAGGCACTGCCACAGACATGTAGCAAGGGTGCAGGGTCATTTAGTTACTGTGTTCTTTTTTTTCCTGGTTGTACAGGATGCAAAATATTGCTTTGGTCGGTCTCTCTCATCAGAGCCAGGCTTTGGCCTCCCCTTCACGCACTCAGGAAGATTGCTGGGGATGGGAGTAGAGAAGGGGAAAAGCAGAAGTTGCTGGAAGATATCTTTTGTCTTGTGAAAGCCTGGGTTCCTTGAGGAAATGATGCTGTGTATCCTGAAGGGGAGGGGAAGGTTTCCTTGGCAACAAACTTCCCTGGGAGCCAATTACCAGAAAGCAGTGAGAGCCAGAGGTTCAGACTTTCTCTGAGGGAGACTCCTGTGATCCTCCAGTGACCCTGGACCATAGGAGAGGGAGCCCCTCAAATGAATAAGATTGGGGTTCCGAACCATCAGTCTACCTGGGCAGGCTGAGTTAGATAAGACTGGGCTTACAAAAAGGGGAAATGGGTCCATTCTTGCACACTCAAGCTTGTAGTTGTGAATGAACACCCGATATATAAATGGTGATGCTGACTTTCGATGGGCACATCCACACGGCACAGGACGACATACAGGGCACTCTGGGAAGCTATCCTGGGCTAGACTTAGGCTGGTTCAGATCTCCTGCCTTCACTTGCCAGCTTCCCTGCTTAAGATCTCTAAGATCTAGGTCAGGTTACATGATCACAGCTCAAACCTGCCACATAGGCTTGTTGTTAGGATCAAATGTGAGTGTTTTGAAACAGGGTGTGGTACTTAGTACGCACTCAGTAAACATGGGCTGGTTATGAAACTATGTACCTTAGTTGGCAAAGCAGGGAAGGGTCAGTGTGAACGGGATGGTGTCTTGGGTTGCGGGGCAAGCAGGTGGAATGTTGGTAAAAGAGGATCCCTTCTGAACCAAATTGTGCAAACTAAGCAGTACAGAATGTTCTAGGTCAGTGATTTTTTTTTTGGCTGCATCTTGAGCAATGCAGGATCTTAGTTCCCTGACCAGGGATTAAACTGGTGATCCCTGCAGTGGTTAAGCTTGGAGTCTTAACCACCGGACTGCCAGGGAAGTCCCATAGGTCAGTGCTTCTTGATGGGAGCAGAGGCCAAGAAAATGTGTGACAGAGGAGGGAGTGATTTTCCCCTGAGAACATGGAGCAATACCTAGAGGTATCTTTGGTTGTCACAGCTCCCGGCATCCTGTGAGTAGAGGCCAGGGATGCAGCTAAACACCCTCCAATGCACAGGACAGCCCATGACAAAGACAGAATGAGCTCAAAATGTCAGTGGTGCTGAGGCTGACAATCCCTGCTCTTGGTGGAGTCAGCAGATGTGGCTGGAGGGGTAGACCCAAGTCATGAAAGACCTTCAGCTATTCATTTATTTTTAGCTGTGCTGGGTCTTCATTCCTTTGAGGGCTTCTACTCTTTGGTTACAGTGTACCGGCTTCTCATTGCCGAGTTTTCTGATGTTGTGGAGCAGGGGCTTTAGGGTATGTGGGCTTCAGGAGTTACAGCTCACGGGCTCTAGAACATAGGCTAGTAGTTGTTCAAGGGTTAGATACCTCACGGCATGTGGAATCTTCCCAGACCAGGGCTCAAACCCATGTCCCCTGCATTGGCAGGTGGATTCTTATACACTGGACCACCAGGGAAGTCCTGTTGGCAGAATTTTAAAATACCCTAATCAAGGCCTACTCTCTGGGATTGTCTCCTAAGCCCCATGAATGTTAGAAACCTGCATCAGAGGTTTGTTCACCAGCATGCAGCGTTTCATAAAGAAGAGAAGTGTTTAGGGTACGTGGTTTGCTGCACAGTTATGGGGGCCTTTGTGTGGAGGAGAATCAGGGAGCCCTACACACCCAGCAACCCTGCTGTCTGCATCTCCCTTTGGTCAGTGTCCCCACTGTGTCACCTGGCTCAGCTAGAAGCCAGGTCCAGTGAGAGAATCCATGTTTCCCTCCTCTCACTTCTAATCCCCTGAGGCTTTCAACAATTTCCAGAAGAACCCCCAAATCCTGAGGACCCTCTGAGCCAGGCGAATGGGTTCAGGTCAGTTCCTCACAGTAAAGGTGGAAATTTAAATTGCACAAGTTAAAAAAAAAAGTCATAGCATTCTCTTTGGGACAAAGTAACGGGAGATCAGTGTCAAAGGACACCTCCTGTTAGGCTAAAATCAATAACAGGGTCAAGTAGTAGGTCAGACATCCTCCACCTCTAAACTCAAAGGTATTTACTCTCTGGCCATTTCCAGGGAAGGTTTGCTGACCCCTGCTCTAAATCAGACCATCAGAGACTTGATAGATTACTACGTCCCATACCTAGAGTTTTGTCTGTGGTGTTGTAGCCATGCGTTCCGGGAAACAAATTCACTCAGGACAATGCAGATAGTGGAGTGCAGTTTATCACACCGGCGGGCCCAAGGCAGTTTATTACTCCTCTTGGCCAAAGACCCTGACCAGTTTTTGTGAAAACCTTATATACCCTAAGTGTACTTGCTCAAACCCACCTCCCCAAATTCCTTGAAACTAGTCTGGACAAGGTAAAAGAGATATGATCAAAGTTAACCCATGATTCATGTGTCACAAGACTAGGTAAACAGTGGACATTTATCAATAGGCCTGTGGTCATATCCCAATAAACATAATGGAATTTACCACTTTGTTCTATTACAGAGATAATTAGCATATTCTTTTAGGCAACGGAGAGTCCAAGTACAAGTCCTGAGGCTCTTTTATCCGGGGTGGGGTCTGGTTTTCCATTGGTATGCCATTTCTACAGACAAACCGGGCACAAAGTTCAGAGTCCATTGGGAGGGTGAGCCTGGCCTAAGATGGAGTCCAGCTCTGTCTGTGTCCTCCTTCAGTGCGGCTAAAGGTTTAAGGATGTCAAGTGCAAATTGGCACTTGCCAAGAGCGCTGCCAGCGACTGAACAAGGGCACTTGCCATCTGCCTCTGCAGGGATTGAACTCTGTGCTGCTGCAGCTGTTGACCTTCAGCACCCCCTGAGGGAGTTCAGGGTAGAGTGAGGACTGTGTGCTCCAGGGAATCTGGTGGGACAGGTCTTTAGATAGTCGGATATTTTCAGGAACAGATTTTATGATCCCAATCCTTTTTGTTTGTTTTGTTTAGTTGCTCAGTTGTATCTGACTCTTTGCAACCGCATGGACTGCGGCATGCCAGGCCTCTCTGTCCCTCACCATCTCCCTAAGTTTGCCCAAGTTCATACCCATTGCATTGGTAATACCAGCCAGCCATCTCATCCTCTGATGCCCTCTTCTCCTTCTGCCCTCAATCTTTCCAAGCATCAGGGACTTGTATTGAATCAGCTGTTCCCATCAGCTGACCAAAATACTGGAGTTTCAGCTTCAGCATCAGTCCCTCCAATGAGTATTTGGAGTTGATTTTCTTTAGGATTGACTGGTTTGATCTCCTTGCTGTTCAAGGGACTCTCAGGAGTCTTCTCCAGCACCACAGGCAGAAGGCATCAATTTTTCAGCACTCTGCCTTTTTCATGGTCCTGCTCTCACAACCGTAAGTGACCACTGGAAAGAGTATAGCAGTGACTATACGGACGTTCGTCAGCAGAGTATTGTCTCTGCTTTTCAACACACTGTCTAGTTTTGTCATAGCTTTCCTGCCAGAAAACAAATGTCTTCTGATTTCATGGCTGCAGTCACCATCTGCAGTGATTTTAGAGTCCAAGAAGAGGAAATATGTCACTACTTCCACCTTTTCCTCTTCTATTTGCCATGAAGTAATGGGGCTGGATGCCATGATCTTAGTTTTTTTCAATATTTAGTTTTAAGCCAGCCCTTTACTCTCATCCTTCATCCTCATCAAGAGGCTCTTTAGTTCCTCTTCTCTTTCTGCCATTAAAGTGGTATCATCTGCATATCTGAGGTTGTTGATGTTTCTCCCGCTTCTCTTGATTTCAGCTTGTAACTCATCCAGCCCGGCATTTCTCATGATGTACTCAGCATATAGGTTAAACAAACAGGGTGACAGCCCTATCATACTTCTTTCTCAATCTTGCACCAATCAGTAGTCCCGTACTGAGTTCTGACTGTTGCTTCTTGACCCACATGTAGGTTTCTCAGGAGACAGGTAAGATGGTTTTGTATTCCCATCTCTTTAAGAGTTTTCCACACTTTATTATGATTCACACAGTCAAAGGCTTTGGTGTATTCAATGAAACAGAGGTAGATGTTTTTCTGGAATTCCTTTGCTTTCTCTATGATCCAGCAAATGTTGGCAATTTGATCTCTGGTTCCTCTTCAGATCCTCATGACTAGCAGAAAACCTTCTGTAAAATGAATGCTTAATGGTATTGAGCTCCGCCTTAACCAAAACCTTATATGTTAATCTTTCCCCACTGCCTCTTTGGAGCAGTCTCTCAGAGCTATCTGAGGTGTTGCCTCTCGGGCTGCAGTCCTCATTTTGCCCCAGATAAACTTAACTCGCAACCCTCAAGCTGTGCATCTTTTTAGTAGAAAAGAAAATGCAAGAAAAGAGATGGAAAAGAAGGAACTTCCCTGGTGGTCCAGTGGTCAGGGCTCAGCACTTTCACTGCTGAGGGCCCTGGTTCAATTCCTGGTTGGGGAATTAAGGTCCCACAAGCTACCTATTTTGGCCAAAAAAAAAAGAAGAACAAGAGATGGAAAACAAGAAAAGGTGGTGAAAGATTGAGGCTTGCTGGGTCCACAGTTCTGGGACTTCCTTGGGGATTCAGTAGTTTAGACTCTACAGTTCTAATGCAGAGGGGGTAGGTTCAATTTAATTTTTAATTTTTTGGTGGGGCCCAAAAATTAAAAACAAAAAACCAGAATCACACAGCAGAGTAGGGAGTTCTAAAAGTTGGTGCTTGGACCAGGGCTCTGACACCAGAGTGAATGCAATGTCCCTGTGTTGAGAGAGCCAGACTTTGTACAGGAGTGTGTGGTTGTGTGTTCTCTTTTTCCTCCATCTGAAACACAGTGTGATTTTATTTGATGGGAAGTAGTTTAGATAACAGAAGCAAACAGAAGACTTTGTGGAAATGCACTGGAGGGGGAAAAAAAAGGAGGAAAGCAAATATCACATGTAGTACAGCCCTGACCCTACTGCCCAGGGACCCTCTGCTGGTATAGGTCTGAATTCTGCTGTAACCACCAAGTGTTGCTGGGGGTTTGGCTCTGCAGAAGAGTTCAAAGATACTGTTCTATGTACCCCTTGACATGGAACCAGGACCCTGTCCCACAGCTGCAGTATTGTTTCTTGACTGCTCTTTCCTTGTCTCCGCAACCCCTCCCTTCCCTGATGAACAACTATTTGAACCTGCTCTTTGGACCTCAGGGAAGGTCACCGAGGCTGTATGAAGCCTATTTCTTATAAAGGCTTCCATACCCGGAAGCCCCACAGGGTCCTGCCCAGTTTCAGAAACTGCAGGTGTACATTAAGTCAGTGAGAAAAGGCTTTCATCTTTTCCCCTGATAAAATCATTGTTGCTTATTGTTTTCATTCAGCAAATATTTATTATTGCACATCTCCAGGGGCACAGAGCTGGGAAGGCTCTGGAACAGAGGAAGACAGGTTAGCCCTGCAGAAGCCAGCAGCTGCTCAGCCAGAGAATTTTTAGCACATCAGCTCAACGCTATGCCGTCATTTGAAAGAAGGTTTCAGCATTCTAGCACGAATGTACAATCACACAGATTCTTTAATTACAATATGATCAATGCTAGGAAGAACTGCCAGGTGGAAAGAGTGTGTTCCACCTGCCAATGCAGGAGACGCAAGAGACGTGGGTTTGATCCCTGGGTCGGAAAGATCCCCTGGAGTAGGAAATGGCAACCTGCTCCATTATTCTTGCTTGGAAAATTCCATGGGCAGAGGACCCTGGCAGGCTACAGTCCATGGGGTTACAAAGAGTTGGACATGATTGAGTGCGCTCACACACACACACACACACACGAGTGTGTTCAAAAGACAGACCTATTTCTAGAGGGTCTGGGAGGCTCCCCAGAGAAATAGCTTTTCCTTTCTCATGCAGTTTTTTTAATTGAGATATAATTCACATATCATAAAATTCACCCTTTTAAAGCATCCAATTCAGTGGTTTTTAGTATATTCATAAAGTCACACAACCATCACCACTATCTCATTTCAGAACATTTTTAACCATCTCAAAAGGCACCCCAGACCCATTAGCTGTCATCCTCCCCTCCGCCCCCCAGTGCCCCTCCCCAAGCTCCAGGCAGCCAATAATCTTTCTGTCCCCATGGATTTACCTCTTTTGGACATCTCATATAAATGAAATCATACTCTATATGGTCCTTTCTGAAGGCTCTGCAGAATGCATCAGTACTTAATTCTTTTATAGCAGAATAATATATTCCACTTATGGCCATATCACATGTTGCTTGTCCATCCATCAGCTGAAGGACATTTGAGTTGTTTGCACTTAACTAGCTACTATGACTAGGGCTGCTGTGAATGTTTGCATATGAGAAAAAAAACTTTTTATTT
>NW_011494732.1:1447812-1453845 GCF_000754665.1 Bison bison bison | reverse complement strand
TTATTTTTTATTATTTATTTACTTTGGCCACACTGCACAGCACGTGGACTCTTAGTTCCCCAACCAGGGATGGAACCCACGCCCTATGCATTGGAAATATGGAACCTTAACCGCTGGGTCACTGGAAAAATCCCAAGAGAAATAACTTTTTAAGCTGGAGCTTAAAACCTGTGGGTTAATTGGATGAAGAGGGAGAAAGGTTGGGAACAGCATTTCTGGCCAAGGGACCCGCCTGTGGGGATGCCCTGACACAGGAAGCAGCTTGTGGAGTTGAGAAGTGGAGGCATCTGAAGAGTTAGCAAGAGAGGGCAGCTGCCAGGTGAAGGTTCTGGATTGAATGCTAGCAAGATTTGGGAGTGAGGGACTGAGGTGGGTGACATAGGAACAAAGGGAGAGTACAGGCTTGGAAATGATTTGGAAGGAACTGGGATGATGTAGCAGAGGAGAGAGATGATGTAAGAGATGTGAAAAATTGAATATTTCCTGCCATATCAGTAGACAAGGACGTCACAGTCATTGGCGATTGTAGCCGCCACTGATGGTGAGCTGGTGAGCCCTGAGGACACTCAGGAAGGAAAAAATACCTGCCATCTATTAATAGCAGACATCAGACTGCAGCCTGAGGAATCTCAGGATGTGAAAACCCAGGATACTGGCCCCAGATAGCTGAGGTGCATACCAAAGGAATGAATTCAGCAAGCCCAGACTCTTGCATCTTCCCAATACATAGAAAAGTCCTCAATTCCTTAACTTGAGATATCCGGTTTTCTTTTTGTTGTTGCTGCTGTAATTTTCCTTTTTTAAAACGTTTTATTTTGTACTGGAGTATAGCTGATTAACAAGCAACGCTGTGATAGTTTCAGGTGAACAGTGAAGGGACTCAGCCATGCGTATCCATGTATCCATTCTCCCCTAAACTCCCTTGTCATCCAAGCTGCCACATAGCATTGAGCAGGTTCCCTGTGCTATACAATAGGTCCTTGTTGACTATTCATTTACAATACAACAGTGTGTATAAGTCAATCTCAAACTTTGGAACTATCCTTTCCCTTCATCCATCTTCTGGGCAACCTGTAAGTTTGTTCTTTATGTCTGTGAGCAGGACTCTTGCTTTATCACTAAATTATCCTTTCTTATTTTATTTTCTATTTTTGGGAGTTTGTTTTTCTTTAAAAAATTTTTCTTTATTATTTTTTTGTTTTGTTTTGAGCAATTGATGGTTGCTTCTATTCTATGTTCCCTCCCTTCCCTAATTAATAACTGCTTGAGTCTGCTCTTTGGAACTCTTGGGAGGGTCTAGGAAATGAAAGCCTTTTGCTACAAACAAGAAATAGGGGACAGGGAGGGGCTTTGTGACCCTCTGAGGTCAGAGTACTGTTGCTGTGGAAGGGATGAAGGGCCTCGGGGAAAGATCACCTCTGTGATTAGAGACCCTGAAGGTTTATGAGAAGCTAGACAGGATTTTAGATCAAGAACAAGAAAGGCTCTAATCTGATGGTCTATAATAGTAACAGAGATTTGCAGCCTCATGTCACTGAAAACCCAACCCTAATCACATAGACAAGGAAAGGGATTTAGCTGCTTATCCTATAAAAAGTCTGAAGGTAGGGCAGACCTCGGGCATGATGTTACTTTTAAGATGGTATTGATGGGAGTTGCTCTCTCTGTCTTGTATCCACTTCCCATGCTTGTCAGGTTTTCTTTGCTGGCACCTCCCAACTCTATATCTATTCAGTTCAAGCCCAGCAAGAAACAGAACTCTCCCTGGTGGCTCAGACAGTAAAGTGTCTGTCTGCAGTTCAGGAGACCTGGGTTTGATCCCTGGGTTCGGAAGATCCCCTGGAGAAGGAAATGGCAGCGCACTCCAGTATTCTTGCCTGGAAAATCCCATGGACGGTATCCCATGGACGGCGGGGCCTGGTAGGCTACCGTCCATGGGATCTGCAAAGAGTCGGACACAACTGAGCAACTTCACTTTCACTTTCAGCAAGAAACGCAAGTCTGAGTCCCTGAAAGTGCAGTCCCACGTCCCAGAGTGCCTGCCCTGGGCTGGTTGTATGCATAGGTGGCAAGCTTTGATTGGATCCTGGAGTTGAGTGCTTCACACTGAAATGAGGGATGCGTATGTTCAAGGAAGAGGGGAAGTGGAAATGGATGTTATCGAAGTGTCAACAAAAAAGTGCAACGTGAGAGTTGCGAGCTAAGTTTTATTTGGGGTAAAATGAGGGCTGCAGCCTGGAAGACAGCACCTCTGATAGCTCTGAGAGACTGCTCCAAAGAGGCAATGGGAAGAAGGAAGGTCAATAGGGGAGTTCAATGCAATTGAGCGCTTACTTTACACAAGGTTTTCTGCTAGTCATGAGAAGCCGATGTCACCATGAAGGGATTTAGTGCTTTCCTAGATAGGAAGAGATACAAAGTTTGGGATCATGAAATCAGTTCCTGGAAATATCTATCTAAAGACCTGTCCCACCAGATTCCCTGGAACACAGAGTGTCTCATTCCACCTTGGATTCCCTCAGCCTGTATTGAAGATCAATAGCTGCATCAGCATAGGGTTCAATCTCCACAGGAGCAGATGGCAAATGCCCTTGTTCTTGTTTGGTGGTGGTGGTGGTGGTTTAGTCGCTAAGTCGTGTCTGACTCTTACGATCCCTTAGACTGTAGCCTGTCAGGCTCCTCTGTCCATGGGATTCTCCAGGCAAGAATACTGGAGTGCTTTGCCATTTCCTTCTCCAGGGAATCTTCCTGACCCAGGAATTGAACCCAGGTCTCCTGCATTGCAGGCAGATGATTTACCAACTGAGCTATGTAGAAACTGGCAAATGCTCTTGGCAAGTGCCAATTTTTAGTTGACAGAGGTGACATATTTCAGAGTGAAAGCTTTACTGATACTTATCAGTAAAGGAAAGAGGAAAAGCAGACCTCTGAACTCTTGAAGTTTTAGTTCAGTTCAGTTGAGTCACTCAGTTGTGTCTGACTCTTTGTGACCCCATGGACTGCAGCAAGCTGGGCTTCTCTGACCATCACCACCCCCCAGAGCTTGCTCAAACTCATGTCCATCAAGTCAGTGATGCCATCCAACCATCTCATCCGCTGTCTCCGCTTCTCTTCCTGCCTTCAATCTTTTCCAGTATCAGAGTCTTTTCCAGTGAGTCAGTTCTTCACATCAAGTAGCCAAAGTATTAGAGTTTCAGCTTCCAGTGAATATTCAGGACTGATTCCCTTTAGGATTGACTGGTTTGATCTTGTAGTCCAAGGGACTCTCAAGAGTCTTCTCTGACACCACAGTTCAAAAGCATCAATTTTTGAAGGTTTAAGGGAAAAATAAATGTTGTAGGTATCCCTTGACTTCCTACTTTAGCATTCTAATCCCCTATGATGCAAAGGACATCTTTTTTTGGTGTTAATTCTAGAAGGTCTTGTAGGTCTTCATAGAACCAATCAACTTCAGCTTTTTCAGCATTTGTGGTTGGGGCATTGACTTGGATTACTGTGTTGTTGAATGGTTTACTTAGAAATGAACAGAGATCATTCTGTCATTTTTAAGATTGCACCCAAGTACTGCATTTTGGACACTTTTGTTGACTGAGGGCTACTCCATTTCTTCTAAGGGATTCTTGCCCACAATAGTAGATATAATGGTCATCTGAACTAAATTTGCCCATTTCTATCCATTTTGGTTCACTGATCCTTAAAATGTCGATGTTCACTCTTGCATCTCCTGCTTGATCCTGTCCAGTTTACCTGGATTCATGGACCTGACATTCCAGGTTCCTATGCAGTATTGCTCTTTATAGCATCAGACTTTACTTTCATCACCAGACACATCCACAAGTGAGTGTCGTTTCCACTTTGGCCCAACCACGTCACTCTTTTTGGAGCTATTCATGATTGCCCTCCGCTCTTCCCCAGTAGCATACTGGACACCTTCCAAACTGGGGTTCTCATCTTCTGGTGTCGTATCTTTTTGCCTTTTCATACTGTCCATCGGGTTCTCTCAGTAAGAATACTGGAGCGATTTGCCATTCCCTCATCCAGTGGACCACGTTTTGTCAGAACTCTTCACTGTGACCCGTCCACCTTGGGTGGCCCTGCATGGCATGGCTCACAGCTTCATTGCTATGCAACCCTCTTCTCCACGACAAGGCAGTGATCCATGAAGGAGTTCTAGAGCTGAAGAGGATGTAATCCATGTGTTTAGACATAAAGGGAGCCACTGTGTCATTTAAAACATTCTAGTAGTCACTTCAAACAAAGCAGAAACAGATCAAATTAATTTTAATAATACAGTCTTATGAACTCAGTATATCCAAATATTATTTCAACATGTTGTCAATACAAAAATTATGATTGCGCTATATTCATTTATTTGATTGCACTGGGTCTTAGTTGTGGCATGCAAGATCTTTAGCTGTGGCATGTGAACTCTTAGTTGTAGCATGTGGGATCTAGTTCTCTGACCAGGGATCAAACCCAGGCCCCCTGCATTGGGAGTGCAGTCTTAGCCACTGGACTACCAGGGAAGTCCCTGTACATATATTTTACACTCAGCACATCTTTTTTCAACTTGCCACATTTGCAGTGCTCAGTTGGCTTTATTATTAGACAATGTAGGACTCACCCTGCAGATGGGACCTGTCTCTTCCATTTGATGTAGGACCCCTCATTTCTTGTTGTCTCCCCTTCGCCCCAAGTTCATTTACTTCATCAGTCTGAGCTCAGTAGTCTTTTGGGTTCAGGAGACCTGATCTAGATGCTTTACCTGTTTTGTGACTATATGTTTGCATTATTTTAAAAAGAGTGACTTCCTAACAGTTATCTCTCAAGTATAAGAATCCACTAGAATCACATTAAAAAGTAGATTCACTTTACAGTTTGCAGAACTCACCAAAGGAGATAATATGCAAGGTAACACCATGTCCCACAAATGTGCTGTTATTATCTCACTGCATTTATGGAGAGGCAAGGGGGGCAGTGTTCTCTCCAGTTTACTCTCCTGAGCTGGGGCTCACGGGTTCATGTGGGCATTGCCTTGACAGGTCTTCATCTTGCTGAGCTTCATCATGGTTTCAAGACCAGCATGGTTTCTCTTAACTTATCTGAACTTCCTTTCTTAAAAAAGTTTTTATTTACTTAATTATTTTTGGCTGCACCGGGTCTCTGTTGCTGCACATGGGCTTTCTCTAGTTGCAGTGAGCAGGGGCTATTCTTCATGGTGGTGCACGGGCTTCTCATTGTGGTAGCTTCTCTTGTTGCAGAGCTAGGGGTCTAGGGTGCAGGCTCAGTAGTTGTGGCTTGTGGGCTCAGTAGTTGTGGCACACAGGTTTAGTTGCGCCTAGGCATGTGGGATCTTCCCAGACCAGGGATTGAATCCATGTCCCCTGCATTGGTAAGTAGACTGTCAACCACTGGACCACCTGGGAAGTCCCACGTCTCAGACCTCCCTGAAATAGTATCAGAGTGTGACATCTTACACTTCAACACAGGTAGCTTCACCCCACCAGTGACATGACATTCTTTCCCCCCAGGTGAACCATAGTTGAGCCAGGTTGACATCATGGGACAGTAATGTCAACACCAGGTTGACATTAGGTGCAATGTTCTATGAGAATCAGTGGGCCCCGCCAGCTGCTCACACTTAGAGGCCCACAAGGTGAGATGGCCTTAAGGAATATTAGATTCCTGTTTCCTGTCTCAGGATCATGCAGGGGCTCATGACTATGAAATGGGATGCAGTTCGTCTTGCCTGCCCTATATCAGTTTTTCTTTTTTTTTTTTTTAATGGAGACATCATAGCTTATCAAAATCCACATAGGCTAAACACACAAATGATTAAGCTCTGTTTGTGCACTCAGTTAAATATGATGGCTTTCAGCCAAGTGGAAGCAGATAGAGTCCTACTGAATCTTTGAATCTTGAGTCAGGGATGTGCAAGGAGGTTTAGTCAATTTCTAGAACATGCTCAAAGCCTCTTAATTTGTTGGAGATGCTTTTGTTCTCAAAAAAAAAAAGCCTTTGTTAAGCCAAATA
>NW_011494732.1:1430900-1447712 GCF_000754665.1 Bison bison bison | reverse complement strand
AAAAAAAAAAAAAAAAAGCCTTCGTTAAGCCAAATAAGCCAGAGTTCCTGGGACATAACAGGTGCTTGGGGAATTTATTAGTTGAATCAAGTTATCACTCATGACAAGTGAAGAGTGAAAGTCGCTCAGTCATGTCTGACTCTTTGCGACCCCAATTCTCCAGGCCAGAATACTGGAGTGGGTAGCTGTTTCCTTCTCCAGGGGATCTTCCCAACCCAGGGATCAAACCCAGGCCTCCCACATTGCAGTCAGATTCTTTACCAGCTGAGCCACCAGGGAAGCCTAAGAATAATGGAGTGGGTAGCCTATCCCTTCTCCAGTGGATCTTCCCGACCCAGGAATTGAACCGGGGTCTTCTGCATTGCAGGCAGATTCTTTACCTGCTGGGCTACTGGGGAAGCCCAGTGATGCTGAAAATCAGCCTCTGTGCACTGGTGCCAAATCTGTTGCAGGAAGGGGGATCCCTTCCAGGGCCTGAGAGTGGGCTCTTGTCTAACACGTGGCAATGAATTGTTGGAGGAAATACATGTGCTGACAAAGCAAGAGACTTTTTTGGGAAGGGGACTTGGATGGAGAGCAGCAGGGTAAGAGAACCCAGGAGAACTGCTCTGCCACGTGATTCGCAGTCTCAGGTTTTATGGTAATGAGGCTAGTTTCCAGGTTGTCTCTGGCCGATAATTCTGACTCAGGGTCCTTCCTGATGGCGATTGCATGGCTCAGCCAAGATAGATTCCAGCGAGAAGGATTCTGGGAGGTTAGTAGGACTTAGGTACTGGCGTCTCCTCTTTCCTTTTGACTTTTCCTGAATTCTTCTGGTTGATGCTAACTTGTTAGTTCTACATTCCTTTTGAGGACCTCCTGTTTAACAGAACTCACGTAAGTGGTTACTATGGTGCCTGGCCAGGGCAGGTGGTTTCAGTCAGTGGTTTCCCTAACAAATCAAATCTCGGAGACAGAGTTTTGGGTAGAAAAGAATAGCTTTATTGCTTTCCCAGGCAAAGGGGAGCCCTTGAAACTCTGTGTCCCAACCCTGAAGAATTTGGTGAGGATTTTTATAGCAATGGTCCAAGGGTAGTGTTGTTGATAGGATTAGGGTGTGTGCATGGCCTGTACTCAGTTAATCTCAAACCAGGATAGGATTAGGGTGTATTCATGGCCTATACTCAAGTAATCTTAAACTTTGACCAGAAGCAAACAGTTGCTTCTTGGCTGTTCCTCTCTTGCCTCTGTATCCCCTTCCTTCTCTGATTGGCAACTGTTTGAACCTGACTTTTGGAACTCAGTGGAAGTCATGGAAGCTGAACAGAAAGGCTCCTGTGCCCCGGAGCCCCAGAAGGAACAAGGACAAAGCAATTTAAAAGTGTTATTTCCTTAAGATCTTATGGAAAAGCCAGAAAGAACTTTTTGGCCAACCTGATACAAATCGGCAGAAAACAAGGCTCAAGTCTTGGTCCATAGAGAATTAAGATTAAAAAAAAAAAGACTATTTTTAAATATTTATGAGATCATAAAGCTAGTGTTGAAATGCCATTTGAAAATGCGTTTAATAGACAAAGAACAAGGCATTGTCTATACCCTGTCACCCAATCCAATATGCCCTGCCCTGTAGATTCTGCATCAGCCAGAAATCTCTCAGGTATAAATTTCCTAAGTAGAATTCAAACTGTTTCCTTTCCATTTCCCAACACCTTTGTTTTTGGCTTCTCATTTTAGAGTTTTAAAGATGGAATAACAGTCATTTCACAGTTATACTCTGAAGTTTGTGGTGTCCTTATTTTTGCATGATGTGTATTTTTAGGCTGAAGTGAGCAGATAACTAGACAGCCTGCAGGCTTCTATCCTGGTTCTGCTTAACAGTTACCATCATCATTTCTAAAGGAGTTGAGGGGGTTAGGTGGTGGTGGTAGGGGGTGGGGGGGTGGTCGGGGGGTGGGGGGCAGTGACAGTGGTCAATCAGCATTAACAGCAGAAATGACAAGATAAAGATACTCAATATGTTGTAAGAACAGAAGCCAACTCAAGTCTCCAGACCTTAGTTTTTCTTTCTTGGCAAGGTGATAGCTGCAGCCTTGCATTTAATTTACAACACAAAAGAGAAAACAGAGAGAGAAAAAATTCATCATTCACGTAGTAGTATCGGTGATGATTCTCGCCATATTTCCCAGAGTGGAGGTGGGCTTGAAGATTTGAATCTAATGTATCTTCTGAAGACCTGAGTTCTCCCGAGGCTCCCCCTGTGTAAGGAAGTTAGTCATTTTATGATCATTTGGATTGAATGTTCTAGATCCTTGTTCTTCTATGTTTACTCTTATTATTTGATACAATATTGCTCCTAAGTGCCACCCAGCTAACTCCTCTGATGTTCAGCTGAAGAATAACCATCTTTATTATCTCTGGAATTAGGGGGAAAATGGCTGTGTTAGGTTTGAACTTTGTACTCCAGTACCTTCTGGATGATTTAAGAACTTTTCAAGAGTAATTTTAAGTGTCCTTGATTGCCACCAATGTGCTGATTTTGTGTTTTTCTGTTTGTTCTTTTCCAATTTTGTTTTTGGAGTATAGTTGATTTACAGTGTTGTGTTCATTTCAGGTGTACAACAAAGTGATTCAATCATAGCTATATATTCTTTTTTCAGATTCTTTTCCGTTATAGATTATTACAAGATATTGAGTATAGAGTCCCTTGTGCTATAGCAGGTCCTTGTTGGTTTTCAGTTCTGTAATAGGAGCTCTAAGTATGATGTGACTGCCTTGCTCATATGACTGCAGCCCAGAGGGATGGTGGTAGCGATAGGCTTGGAGAACAATGGAAATAGTGAGGGGACAGCTGCATTAGGAGCAGAGGCTGTCAAATTTCACTGAAGGGGGCTGGTGTTGGGGAATGTTGGGGCCATGTCAGGGGGCTCAGAAGGCATGATGCATTGGACATCCTCCAGATGGAAGGGCAGGACTGGAGCTAAGGATGGCAAGAGTGGGATGCACTTGGCCTTGCAGGGGAAGTGGGATATGAAGGGCACTGTGTGCTAGGCTAGGGCACTTGGACTTGATCCCAGAGACACATCCAGCCATCACTGCTTGCTTTATTCAGTAAGCAAGACAGATGCATGCCCCATTCTCGCAGAGTTGACAATTGAGCTCTCTACTCTTAGCCATTTGAGGGTTTTAATCAAGGGAGAGGCCAAGTTGGATTGGCTGTACATTCACATGCTCACACACATACACCTCAAGCAATTACAAGAAGTTCCACTTATGAACATTGCAGATTTTAAAAAATGCAGAGTGTGCATTCACATGTCTAACCATATAAGTTAGTCCTGTGTCTGGCATACATTGTCACATGTGTGCATTGTCTACAAGTTGGTTATGCTTTTGTGTACTTTACTGTGAGTACTATATGGAGGACAGAGGTGCAGTATCTTTATTTCAAGCCCAGGAAGTCTGGAAGCAAGCGCAAAAGCAGCAGTCATGTAACTGTTACTGCTGTACTTTTCAAGGTTCTGTACTATAAGGTTAAAAATGTTTTCTCTATTTTTTTGTGTTTGTTTCCTTTTTATGTATTATTTGTGTGAAAAGTATTACAATCCTATTACAGTACAGTAATATATAGCTGATAGTATTAGCTGGGTACTCAGGCTAACTTTGTTGGACTTACCAATAAATTGGACTTACGAACATGCTCTCAGAATGGAACTCATACGTACGTTAGGGACTTACTATATTAAAAATAATGTATGTACCTGGTCAGAGTATCTAGCCATGCAAAAGGGTCTAGCCGTGCAAGAAAGCTCTGGTCCCTGGATCTCTTTAGACAGAATCATTGTTACCTATTTCTTCTAAATCTTTCTACAGATATTCTATGCACACATGCTATATATACACAGGGTTCTTCACTTTGCTCTCTTTTCATTAACAGTGTGTATTGAGTTCATTCTAAATAATGTCACAGTGATCTGCATTTTCTTCACAGCATCAGGGCTTGATGGCCTCATACTCACTGTAATATAACTGGTCCCCTCCTGTTGCACACTGAGGACATGTGCTTACTTTTTTGCTTCCTCAGTGCTTATTCTTGGATGCATGTGTTGCACTCGTACCCTAGTGTGCTTTTAGATCAATTCTGAGAAGGGAAGTTATTTGATCACAGAGTTTGTGCATTTTAAATCTGCTAGTCGGGCCTCTCGGCGGACGGGCTGCGCTGCACCGGACGGAGTGGCCGAGCTTCAAGATGCGCTGCCTGACCGTGCCCATGCTGCTTCGGGCCCTGGCCCAGGCCCAGGCCGCACGTGCAGGGCATGCAAGTGTCCGTGAATTAAAAAAAAATAAAAAATAAAAATAAATCTGCTAGTGGTTGCTACTTTGCCCACAGAAGAGCTTGTGCCTGTTTCCCCAGTATAGTAGTGTTTATTTCTTGAAGCCTATGGCAGACTTTCCAAATAGTCTACATTGAAAAGATGATCACATTAAAAAGTTGATCACCATTTTGTGTATGGAAAAGCCCAATTGTATTATGAGGGGTATGGACTGTAATTTTATACTGATCTCTATTTGGGTTGATGGAACTTCTCTGGTGGCGCAGATGAGAAAGAATCTGCCTGCAATGCAGGAGACTGGGTTTGATCCCTGAGCTGGGAAGATCCCCTGGAGAATGGAATGGCAACCCACTCTCGTATTCTCGCCTGGAGAATTCCATGGACAGAGGAGCCTGGTGGGCTATAGTCCATGGGGTCACAAAGAGTCAGACACAACTGAAGCGACTAACATTTACTCTTTCTTTCCTGCTACCCTTGGTCCCAGCCCTGGTCCCAGTCCCAGTTTTGGTATTTGAGGCTGATGGATGAATGTCTTTTAGGTGGATTGCTTCTAGAGGACAATTCAGAAGATATGTATTATTAACTTTTGGTTTAATGAATCTTTTGATTGATTTAAAGTTTTGACCACAGCAGCAACATGTTCAATTTTAATTTTTTGTTTTCCTATCTTTTTTCTGTTTATTTTTTGATAAAGGGACCATCTAGAAGCTGCAGGTCATGTGTGTATTCTGAAAGATGCCTTTGACTTTGAAAGTCCATCTGAAATCTCAAACTTCATCAAGGCAGAAAACTTGGAGGCAGCTGTGGCTCTGCATTTGTATAGAGGAGGCAGACTTTTGCAAGGTAAGCCCCTCTCTTCGGGATGAAATGCTAGCAGTCACGAAAACCAGCAGTGCCTATAAGGTCAACTTGAAACATAGATGAAACAGTTTATCCCATTTATCCGGTTCCAAAATGGAAGGAACACAATCATCTTTTCGGTTTGTTCTTAACAGATGGATTTTCTAAAATGATGTAACTACGCCAGTTGAGATTGGATGTATATCGAAGCTGTTTTTACTACATTAAGAGTCTTATCGTGAATGTTTTTGATGTGTTTTTCTTCACTCAAAATCTAATGTTCAAAAGTTAAAAATGGGGCTCTTTCACAAAATGTAGAAGTGAGCACATAGGAGAGAGTTTACTCAATTTATTAATGAGGAAACTACTAAGATGCTAAAGCCAATTTAAAGAGCATTTGGGGAGCTGAGACTTGAGTGGGCAATTTAGTAAAGACTGTTAGGATGAGGACTTCCCTGGTGGTCCAGTAGTTAAAAATCTGCCTGTCCATGCAGGGGACACAGGTTCAATCCCTGGCATGGGAAGATCCCACACACCTCGGGGCAACTAAGCCTGTGTTTCACAACTACTGTGCTCGTGTGCTGCAACTACTGAAGCCCATGCACCCTGGAGCCCATGCCTTACTGCAGGAGAGCCACTGCTATGAGAAGCCCGTGCACCCCAACAAAGAGGAGGCCTCGGCTTGTGGCAGTAGAGAAAGCCCGCACTTGGCAAGGAAGATCCAGTGCAGCCAAAAATAAAGAAATAATAAGGTTTTTAAAAGAATATTAGGATGGGGTTGGCTGTAGAACTGGTTAGTGTCCAGCAGCGCAATCACCTGTAAGCTTCGGGCTAAGCTCTCTGTCTACAGCAGCTTCCCACCAGCTCTGTCTTCTGTACATGGTAGTGTGTGTGTGTCATTGCTACTCTCCCAGTTAGTCCAACACCCCGTCCCACCCCGCCATTACCCACCCCATGTCCACATGTCTGGTCTCTATGTCTGCATCTCTATTCCTGCCCTGGAAGTAGGTTCATCTGTACCACTTTTCCAGATTCCACATATGTAAATTGATACAGCCACTGTGGAGAATAGTATGGGGGCTCCTAAAAAAGCTAAAAATAGAGCTATTATATGACCCAGCAATCCTATTACTGGGCATATACTCTGAGAAAACCATAATTCAAAAGGCCACGTACCCTAGTGTTCCTGGCAGCTCTATTTACAATAGCCACAATGAGGAAACAGCCTAGTGTCCGACGACAGATGAAGAATAAAGATGTGGCACATATGTACAATGGAATATTACTCAGTCATAAAAATGAATGAAATTGAGTCATTTGCAGTGATGTGGATGGATCTAGAATCTGTCATACGAAGTGCAGTAAGTCAGGAAGAGAAAAACAAATATTGCATATTAACACATATATGTGGAATCTAGAAAAATAATCCTGGTATTTTTCTTGAGTGCTTGTTAATTTACAGTGGTCTCCCAAAGTTCCCTAGGTGTCCCTCTCTATCTATAATTCCCTACTGGGAAGTCTACAACTACCTATATAACTATCTTAGTCTATTCCTAACTACAACTTCACAGAGTAAGAACTTTTAATTAATAGTAAATACTGAAGTCACACAACAGTCTTAGAAAACTAATCCACAGGGAACCTTTAAACACTGCTTTCTTGCACCTTGAAAGGATGTGCATGCAATCATTCTCTTGGCTTTATTTACAATTTTTGGATATTTCTTCTTTTCCCTTCCAAGTTCGGCTTGACTTCACTGAGAGCCCGGTGGCTACCGAGTGGAGGCAAGACAGATAATTTTGTTGTTGAGCCACAAGTGGCTTTTTCCAAACATGAATTAAATGACATGGCAGTGGCAGCTTTTCAGGAGATAGTATGTCACTTGAGGCCCTACATTATCTATAGTAATCATCATACAGGAGTAACACTTCACTCAGCAAGATGTATCAACTTCTGAAATTTTCAGACATTTCACTGCTAAAGGTGACTTCCTGTTTCCCTGCACTATCAGTTCAGTTCAGTCGTTCAGTCATGTCTGACTCTTTGCGACCCCATGAATCGCAGCACGCCAGGCCTCCCTGTCCATCACCAACTCCAGGAGGTCACCCAAACTCACGTCCATCGAGTCAGTGATGCCATCCAGCCATCTCATCCTCTGTCGTCCCCTTCTCCTCCTGCCCCCAATCCCTCCCAGCATCAGCCTTATTAATCTTCTAGCTCTGTCTCCCGCTCCTGCACCATAGGAAGTAGGACCCCCTTTTCCCATATAGGTGTCGCCCAGTGGTGCAGCGGTAAAGAATCTGCCTGCCAAAGCAGGAGATGCAGGAGACAAAGGTTCAATCCCTGCTCCGGGAAGATCCCCTGGAGAAGGAAATGGCAACCCATCCAGCATTCTTGCCTGGGAAATCCCATGAACAGCAGAGCCTGGCAGGCTGCAATCCATGGGGTTGCAAAGAGTCAAACACGACTGAGCATGCACACATACATATGGTATATTTAAGCACATAACTTAGTGATCTTTCAAAATCAGTGCTTATGCTGACCATTTGTCACTCCCAATCATCTGCTGAGAAAAAAAATCTCATGGTTTCCTGAACCTGGCTTCTTAAAGCCACCTGATGTCTGTTCCTTGCTAGATTCAAGCCTAAAGCCTATTCTCAACAAGAAACAAAGGGAAAGATTTGTCAAAACCTTGATTTCTCCTTTCTGTGTAACATAATCACAGATCCTGGGAATTATGGATGGACATCTTTCGGGGCCATTATTTTAACTGCCACAGACCTTTCTCTGGTCCCCAAAGGTTCATGTCCATCCTATGTGCTAAAATCTTAACATCCCCCAAAGTCTAAGCCCCTGGCAGAAGGTAAATCATCTCTACATGGTCTGCTTTTCCACGTCTGGCTGTGTGTATTTTTGGAAAAGGTCACACCTGCCAATAGTAAGAAAGGCAAGCAATATAAAATGTTATAGAGAGAAAAAGTAAGTTTCTCTACCATCCCAGATTTGTGATCTTCTGGGTTCCTTTTTTTTTTTTCCCTGCCACACCAAGCAGTTTGTGGGATATTAGTTCCCTGACCAGGGATTGAACTCGTGCCCCTGGCAGTGAAAGCATGAGTCCTAATCACTGGACCAGCAGGGAAGTACCCGGGGTTCTTTCCATAGAGGCAATGGCAGCTAGGTTTTTCTGCTTATCTTTTCACAGATATTCTTTGTACAGAGAAATTTATGTTGATCATTTTACTACACACATTGTGTTCATCAAAATGCTCTTGATTTTTTTTTTTTACTTAAATTCCTTTTTAAAGTTTTCATTTGAATTTTTTACTTACCGCCTTTCTGTACCTCCTGTGTATTGTCAGAGTTCTTAGTATCTAAAGGCTGTGAAATGAGAGGCACTTCACTAGAAAGAAAAAATATAAAATCTGCTCCTTTTCATGACAAAAGACTTCTAAGGTAAATACAAGGAAAGATCACTACCCTTTCGTTGCAATGTTGAATCTCTGTAGTGGAAAAGGCAATGGCAACCCACTCCAGTGTTCTTGCCTGGAGAATCCCAGGGACGGGGAAGCCTGGTGGGCTGCCGTCTCTGGGGTCACACAGAGTCAGACACGACTGAAGTGACTTCGCAGCAGCAGCGATGGTTTGTTTGAGAAACCCCAGTATGAACTCAGATTAGATCTGGTCTGTTTAGTGATTTGCTTTTGCTCTTTTGAAATTTTTATTGACCTTTGGAAGTCCTTCTAGGAAGCCCTATTTGATGAGCACGTGTTTAACTTGATCTGTGCATGCTCCATGCCTTTTGAGATTACTAAGGCAGGAAATGTGCCTTCCATCAGTTTAGGGCTCATCATTCAGAATAAATATGCTCCTGGGGGGAGGGGGTGGAATCTTTTTGCACTTGACATTCGCAGCATCTCAGATATTTTTGGTTCCCATACCTTTGTGCCCTCCGTGATTCATCATACTGCACGTTCCTGAAAGATACAGTCTATGTTTCTTTCCTTTCCCTCCTGGTTCCTCGCCGTCATGGTGACTGATATCATGAATAGCAGGTCTACATTTGAAGCCATCTTTTCCCGTCATAAACACCAGCAGTTCCAAATTAACTCATTTCCCAGGGATGATACACTTGGCTTTATTTATTTATTTTCATTTTAATTTTTAATTGGAGGATAATTGGCTTACAGTGTTGTGTTAGTTTCTGCAGTACAACAATGTGAGTTAGCTGTTTAGTATGTGTATACAGATATCCTCTCCGTGTTGAGCCTCACTCCCACCTCCCCCATCCCACCCCTCTAGGTCATCACAGTGTACCGAGCTGAGCTCCCTTCGATCTGCAGCAGGCTCCCACTAGCTGTCTGTTTCACACCTGGTAGTGTACATATGTCAGTGCTACTCTTTCAGTTCATCCCACTCTCCCCTTCCTGGCTATGTCCACGTGTTCATTCTCTACGTCTGTGGCTCTGTTCTTGCCTTGCAAATAGAGTCATCAGTACCATATTTCTAGCTTCCAAACATTTGAGTTAATATTGCTGTTGTTTAGTCACTAAGTCATGTCTGACTCTTTTGTGACCCTCATGGATTGTAGCCCATCAAACGCCTCTGTCCATGGGATTTCCCAGGCAATAATACTGGAATGGATTACCATTTCCTCCTCCAGGGATTCTTCCCAATCCAGGGATCAAACTTGAATCTCCTGCATTAGCAGGCAGATTCTTTACTACTGAGCCACCAGGGAAACCTCATGCATTAACAGACAGTATTTGTTTTTCTTTTTCTGACTGACTGTATGACAGACTCTGAGTTCATCCACATCACTACAACGGACTCAGTTTCATTACTTTTTGTGGCTGAGTAATATTCCATTATATATATATATATATACATGTATATATCACAACTTTAAAATATTAATTTATTTTAATTGGAGGCTAATTACTTTACATTATTGTGGTGGGTTTTGCCATACACTGACATGAATCAGCCACGGGTGTACATGTGTCCCTCCATCCTGAACCCCCCTCACACCTCCCTCCCCATCCCATCCCTCTGGGTTGTCCCAGTGTACCAGCTTTGAGTGCCCAGTGTCAAACATTGAATTTGGACTGGCCATCTGTTTCACATATGGTAATATACATGTTTCAACGCTACTCTCTCTAATCACCCCACCCTCGCCTTCTCCCACAGAGTCCAAAAGTCTGTTCTTTACATCTGTCTCTTTTGTTGTCTTGCGCGTAAGGTCATCATTACCATCTTTCTAAATTCCATATATATGTGTTGTCCAACTCTGTGCGACCCCATAGACGGCAGCCCATTTCCTTCTCCAATGCATGAAAGTGAAAAGTGAAAGGGAAGTCGCTAAGTCGTGTCCGACTCTAGCGACCCCATGGACTGCAGCCCACCAGGCTTCTCTGTCCATGGGATTCTCCAGGCAAGAACACTGGAGTGGGTTGCCATTTCCTTCTCCAATGCATGAAAGTAAAAAGTGAAAGTTGTGTCTGATTCTTAGCAGCCCCATGGACTGCAGCCTACCAGGCTCCTCTGTCCATGGATTTTCCAGGCAAGAGTACTGGAGTGGGGTGCCATTGCCTTCTCTGATATATGTGTTAATATACTATATTGGTGTTTTTCTTTCTGACTTACTTCACTTTGTATAATAGGCTCCAGTTTCATCCACCTCAATAGAACTGATTCAACTGTGTTCTTTTTAATAGCCGAGTAATATTCCATTGTGTATATGTGCCACAACTTTCTTATCCATTCATCTGCCGATGGACATCTAGGTTGCTTCCATGTCCTAGCTATTGTAAACAGTGCTGTGATGAACACTGGGGTACATGTGTCTCTTTCAATTCTGTTTTCCTCAGTGATATCACAACTTCTTTATCACTCATCTATCAGTGGATACGTAGGTTCCTTTCATGTCCTAAATATTGTAAATAGTGCTGCAGTGAACATTGGGGTACTTGTGTCTTTTTGAATTATGATTATACTTGACTTTGATAGATGGAAGCTAACAACATTTTTCATATGTTAAAATTTAAAGCATATTGATTTAAAATGGCCTGGCCTCACATGAGTAACCCCATGTCATGTTCACAATGGTGATACCTAATCTATTCAGGGGAGGTGGATGTAATTGAACAAACAACATGACATAGTCCATATGTTTTGGGAACTTTGGTTTTTTATATCAATGCTTGGGGATAATTAGTGAGAGGGTGTTTTAAAGGTAAACTGTGCTTTGTTAAGTATCCTAATTTTGCAGGTAATGGAATTCCTTTTGGAATCATCTTTGGTGGAACTGATTTAAATGAAGATGTTAACCAGGGAGATAAAAACAAAGTGATGGGAAAAGTCCTTGAAGAAGCCAGGTAATACTTAAGAGAATGTCACAGGAGTTAAGTATGTAACCTTTTTGGATAAAATTCATTAACACAAAATGATGGAGTAAACCAGTAGTTTGGAAGTTTTTATGTCTTACCCTAAAAAAACAATTTCTTTCTTTCTTTCATTTTTTAATTCAGTCGGCACATGTTTATTTACCAGGAATAGTCATTGTAAACAAGTTACTGGTCTTGAGCAATTCTTTGACTTCAGTTAATATTGGATGAATGTTCTTAAAATGTTTTTTGCAGTGGAAGAGATAGAATTATTGCTAAGACTGAATAAGGGTAAACTCAGGCTTTATTAGCACACAGTTTAGGGTCAACTTTGTATTGGGTTTGCCCAAGTAGAATGTTTTCATTTTTCCAGTTTTATTGAGATATAATTGACATGCAGAACTGTATCTGTTTAAGGTGGTGGTTTCTTGCTAAGTCCTGTCTAACTCTTGTGACCCCATGGACCTTAACCTGCCAGGCTCTTCTGTCCATGGGATTTCCCAGGCAAGAATACTAGAGTGGGTTGTCATTTTCTTCTTCCAAGGATCTTCCCAACCCAGGAACTGAACCCAGCTTTCCTGTATTGCAGGCAACTTCTTTACTGATTGAGCCATCAGGGGTGAGCCATCAGGCATAATGATTTGATTTGAAATGATTATCACAGCAAATTTAGTGAACATCCATCATCTGCTATAGCTACAAATTTAATTAAACAGAAAAGAGATTTTTTTTCCTTGTGGTGAGATTTACTTAAATGCGTAAGATTTACTCTCTTAGTTCCCCAACCAGGGATAGAACCGGTGCCCCTTGCAGTGGGGAGCATGGCGTCCTAACCACTGGACCACCAGGGAAGTTCCTGAAACTTTGTGCCTTTCGACTAATACCTTCCTGTTTCTCCCTCCCCTACCTTCTTTCATCCTACTCATGCTTCCATGAGTTTGCCTATTTTAGATCCCACATATTGGTGGAGTCACCCCCCCCCACCCCCTGCCATTTGTCCTTCAATGTCTGGCTTGTTTCTCTGAGCATAAGTATGCCCCAAGTTCATCCATGTTGTTGCAGACGACCGATGTCCTCCTTTTTAGAGGCTGAATAGTATTCTAGTGTATGTGCATGCCACATTTTCTTTAAAAAAAAAAAATTATTTATTTATTTTTGGTTGCTCTGGGTCTTCATTGCTGCACACAGGCCTTTTCTAATTGGGGCAAGTGGAAGCTACTTTCTGTTGCAGTGTGTGGACTCAGTGGTTGGAGCGCATGGGCTTTACTGCTCTGTGGCAGGTGGGATCTTGCTCCACCAGGGATCCAGACCCTTCCCCTGCATTGGAGGCGGATTCTTAACAACTGGACCACCAGGGAAGTCCCATGCCACATTTTATGTATCCATTTGTGTATTGATGTGTATTTAGGTTGCTTCCATATCCCCAGTATGTGGCCAGCCTTGGGTTTTTTGTGGCTCATCTGTCACCCTTCTATGGCTGAGGAACTGTGGTTAGGGAATCCTGGCCTTTTCAAATCTGTATAATTGTCCCATTTCTGATCCATATCTAGGACAGAACTCCAGGTTCTATTGTACAGCCTAGTTCAGTTCAGTTCAGTTCATTCGCTCAGTTGTGTCTGACTCTTTGTGACCCCATGGACTGCGGCACACTAGGCTTCCCTGTCCATCACCAACTCCCAGAGTTTACTCAAACTCATGTCCATTGAGTCGGTGATGCCATCTGACCATCTCATCCTCTGTCGTCCCCTTCTCCTCCTGACCTCAATCTTTCCCAGCATCAGGGTCTTTTCCAATGAGTTAGTTCTTCACATCAGGTGGCCAGAGTATTGGAGTTTCAGTTCCAGCATCAGTCCTTCCAATGAATATTCAGGACTGATTTCCTTTAGGATGGACTGGTTGAACCTCACTGCAGTCCAAAGGACTCTCAAGAGTCTTTTCCAACACCACAGTTCAAAAGCAACAGTTCTTTGATGCTCAGCTTTCTTTATAGTCCAACTCTCATATCCATACATGACTACTGAAAAAACCATAGCTTTGACCAGACGGATCTTTGTTGGCAAAGTAATGTCTCTGCTTTTTAATATGCTGTCTAGGTTGGTCATAACTTTTCTTCCAAGGAGCGAACATCTTTTAATTTCATGGCTGCAGTCACCATCTGCAGTAATTTTGGAGCCCCCTCAAAGTAAAGTCTGCCACTATTTCCACTGTTTCCCCATCTATTTGCCATGAAGTGATGGGACCAATTGCCATGATCTTAGTTTTCTGAATGTTGAGTTTTAAGCCAACTTTTTCACTCTCCTCTTTCGCTTTCATCAAGAGGCTCTTTAGTTCTTCTTCACTTTCGCCATAAGGGTGGTATCATCTGCATATCTGAAGTTATTGATATTTCTCTCAGCAATCTTGATTCCAGCTTGTGCTTCATCCAGCCCAGAGTTTCTCTCGATGTACTTTGCATAAAAGTTAAATAAGCAGGGTGACAATATACAGCCTTGATGCACTCCTTTCCCGATTTGGAACCAGTTTGTTGTTCCATGTCCAGTTCTAACTGTTGCATCTTGACCTGCATACAGACTTCTCAGGAAGCAGGTTATATTGTCTGATATGCCCATCTGATTTTCCACAGTTTGTTGTGATCCACACAGTCAAAGGCTTTGACGTAATCAATAAAGCAGAAATAGATGTTTTTCTGGAACTCTTTTGCTTTTTTCGATGATCCAACAGATGTTGGCAATTTGATCTCTGGTTCCTCTGCCTTTTCTAAAACGAACTTGAACATCTGGAAGTTCACGGTTCATGTACTGTTGAAGCCTGGCGCCCCCAATGTCTTTTGGTTAAGATAGGTGCCGGTCTTGCTCCTTAAAACTAGGGTCACAGTTGGATGTAGTTGCACTGCAGGACCCTGCTTCTTCCTGAAGACTTCCTGGAAACAAATGTGGCAATACAACCCTTTCAACATAAGGAGTACCTTCTATGTACGTGTGTGTGTGTTACAATAAATAAAGGCGTGAAAACAGTGCCGCCTCACCTTGAAAGGCGATGTATCATTGCAGGTTTTCTTCTTGTTGTTGTTCTTACACCCTCAAAATTTAATGTCTTCAGATTCCTTCAGTCTGTAATGCATTATCTTTTAGAAGGAAAATCATTCTTCTTGGGAGAAACAGTATGGAATAAATCATCTTATGATATTGTCATTAGCATTATTCATTGTGTTATTATTAAAACACACATTGACTTTTATTTGGGGGCTATTGATTGAAGTTAGTGGGCAGGGAAGTTGCATGAATCATAGATTTTTTGTCTGACACTATACAGCCCAGTTTTCTATAGAACAAAGTATTGAACTTGTCTAGCTTTATGACAGGTGTTTCATTTGAATACTTATATTTTTCCTACAAGGTATACTTTTCAACTTTAAAATTTTATTTACTGATTGGCCTCGCCATGCAACAAGCAAGATCTTGATTGCTAGACCAGGGATCAAACCTGTACCCTCTGCAGTGGAAGCTCAGGGACTAACCACTGGACCACCAGGAAATTCCCTCAACTTTTTTAGTATTTAAAACTTTTTTTCCTGTATGGTATAGTATGTGAACTTATTTTAGCACTCACTTTTTTTGGTTTCTGAACACTGTAATAAGTATTTGGTAGTTATAAACACCAAAATTAAATAAGGACTATTTGAAATTTGTGAAAGTTGCTTAGTGAAGGATCATCCAGGTGCCTATTAGAAAAAAACTTAACCTTTCCAAGCAAATGAACAGTAGTTTGTATGGAATGAATTGCCTCATAAATACTTCCACGATTATGAAATCTATAGCACATTAGTAGGTTAAACCACACGAAATTACTGTTTTGTGGGTCAAAAATGGTTGAACGTAAGTAATTTCATATGGCTTTTGAGCTACTTAGTGTTACTGAAGATGTTTTTGACAAACAGAATTCTTTGTCAATGTAAATATGATTTGAAATGGCAGTATTCAGGCAAAAGTGGTAGTTTTTATATTTTTCCTAAGATATATGTTTCTGTTTATGGTTACCTCAGATAGTATTTCTTTTATTTTTTACTCAAGTATAGTTGATTTCCAATGTTGTGTTAATTTCTGCTGTAAAGCAAAGTGATTCGGTTATACACATATACATTTTTTAAAAATATTCTTCTCTGTTATAGATTATCACAGGATACTGAATATAGTTAGTTCCCTGTACCATACAGTAAGACCTTATTGTTTATCCATTTTATACATGATAGTTTGTTTCTGCTAACCCCAACCTCCAAATCCATCCCTCCCCCTTGGCAACCGTAAGTCTGTTCTCTATGTCCCTGAGTCTGTTTTGGTTTCATAGATAAGTTCATTTCTGTCAAATTTTAGATTCCACAGAAAAGTGACATTACATATTTGTCTTCGTCTGTCTGACTGATTTCACTTAGTATGATAATCTCCAGGCCTATCCATGTTGTTGCAAATGACGTTATTTCATTCTTTTTTGTGGCCAAGTAATATTCCAATGTGTGTATGCACCACATTTTCATTATCCATTCATCTGTTGATGGACGTTTAGGTTGTTTCCACGTCTTGCCTATTGTACATAGTCTAAATGAGGAAATGGCAACCCACTCCAGTGTTCTTGCCTGGTGAATCCTATGACGAGGGGAGCCTTGCAGGCTGCAGTTCATAGAGTTGCACAGAGTCAGACATGACTGAAGTGACTTAGCACATGTTATTTTAAATGTCTTTTTCTTCTGAGGATCTTTGGGCTAAGAACTCTTTTAAAAGGTTATTTGTTAGGTGAGTGTAAACCCAGGGCTACTGTTTCTATATAAGGGGCCACAATAAAGACCGTGTTATCTGCAGCTCTGAAATAAGTGACATGTCCGACAAGTTAATTCCAGTTGACCCTCCTGACTCCTGGGACATTTTCCCGTGCACCTTCGTCAAGGTTGTATATTGTCACCTGTTTATTTAACTTATATGCAGAGTACATCATGAGAAATGCTGGACTGGAAGAAACACAAGCTGGAACCAAGATTGCCGGGGGAAATATCAATAACCTCAGATATGCAGATGGCACCACCCTTATGGCAGAAAGTGAAAAGGAACTAAAAAGCCTCTTGATGAAAGTGAAAGTGGAGAGTGAAAAAGTTGGCTTAAAGCTCAGCATTCAGAAAACGAAGATCATGGCATCCGGTCCCATCATTTCATGGGAAATAGATGGGGAAACAGTGGAAACAGTGTCAGACTTTATTTTTGGGGGCTCCAAAATCACTGCAGATGGTGACT
>NW_011494732.1:1423523-1430622 GCF_000754665.1 Bison bison bison | reverse complement strand
CAGTCCATTCTGAAGGAGATCAGCCCTGGGATTTCTTTGGAAGGAATGACGCTAAAGCTGAAACTCCAGTACTTTGGCCACCTCATGCGAAGAGTTGACTCATTGGAAAAGACTCTGATGTTGGGAGGGATTGGGGGCAGGAGGGGAAGGGGATGACAGAGGATGAAATGGCTGGATGGCATCACTGACTCGATGGACATGAGTCTGAGTGAACTCCGGGAGTTGGTGATGGACAGGGAGGCCTGGCGTGCTGCGATTCATGGGGTTGCAAAGTGTCGGACATGACTGAGCGACTAATCTGATCTGATCTGATCTCTGATGAAAACCCTCCCAAGAATCTCATTCTTCCCTGTTGTCTTAAATACACTGTAGCTCCTACTGGTGCCTCATCCTGGGTGTCAAATGAGCAGGATGTGATGGTGGGGACCATTATTTAGGTAGGAACAGTCACCATCAGCCTCCAGGCTATGATACACACAGAGTCCGCTCTGCACACCTGGGACATTTTTCATTTCTTTTCTCCCTCTCTCCATTCTTTTCTCACCCTCACCTGTTTGGATTTTAGGGCAAACTCCTGTTGGAATTTACGGCAAAACTGTTCCTTCTCTTGCTTATTCACTCATTCAGCTGGCAGGTATTTTTGCCTCCTGGGTGCCAGACGCTCCAAGGGGCTGGGGTGGTGGATGTGAGCAGAGCAGTGTTCCAGCACATGTAGAGCTGACATTCTCACAGGAAGCGAGAGCGTCAGACTTGCCAAATGAGTGGATTTCCCTTTCCACAAAAGCCTGAGGACTGCACTTGTGCATGTATTCATCAATGCTGTTATGAGGTACAATGCACAGTCTTAGTGTCACTGACCTCGTTCTCTGTTCAATGGCTCTTCTTGGTTCTTGGGATCTTTTCTTTTTTGACAGTGTGAGGCTGTCACTGGCCACGTGGGGTGCCCTAACATCTTGCAGATGTGCTGGTAGTTGCATGAGTACTAGTGGAAAATAATAATAGCAGATGTGAAATGAACCAGGGACCAGCAACTGTGGCAGGCAATTTATAGGCAAGGTGTTCTTTGTTTGGTTCTTAAGTTTCTCATTTTTGCAGTTTTCTGCCAATGAAAGTTTCTACACTCCTTGTAACTGCTGTTTAGCTGTTTGTCTCTCCTTTTTATCTCCATTTTTTGGAAAAAAATTGATGGCCTTAGAATACAGTTGATTTTATCATTTCGCCAATGTTTGGGGGCGGGGCATAGAAAGTATCTCACTGGATTCTCCAATCCCTACTGGACTCAGATGCAAGGTTTAATGTGGTCTGGTCCTCGTCGCTCATGTTTAACATACACAAAGGGAAGGATTCCATATTTCTCCCTTAAGTAAGGAGCATACGATTGGCTGTGTCTGGGATTGGTTGCTGGTTGTAAAAGTGGGAGGGGAGAAGGGAAGGCTTGGAGAAGACACAGACAAGGGAATACAAGCTCCCCTTTCTGGGTCACGCCACAGGGGACGAATCACATAAAAAAGAATCACATAAGAATCACATAATAATGCTTTTTTTGTTGACTATGCTGTGTGTGCAGCTTGCAGAACTTTAGTTTTCCAACCAGGGATCGTATCCTGACCACAGAAGCACCAAGTTGTAACCACTCAACTGCCAGGGAATTCCCTATTAATGGGTCTTTGCTCCAACATTCTTTACTGTACTGTTTGTGTAATGATGATTTTCTATTTCTACCACTCCTACATTGGTTAATTGGAATTCTACTACAAGAAGAGTTGTCTGTTTGACCCTAGTTACTTGTTCAATTATTTATATAGTTATATCAACATGGACTCATGGCTATTTATTTTTATTTTATTGGGTTGGCCAAAAAGTTCATTTGGGTTTTTTGGTGCCATCTTACAGAATAAATTTTTAAAAAAATAAATTTATTTATTTTAATTGGAGGCTAATTACTTTACAATATTGTAGTGGTTTTGCCATACATTGACATGAATCCGCCACGGGTGTACATATGTTCCCCATCCTGAACCCCCCTCCCACCTCCCTCCTCATCCCATTCCTCTGGGTCATCCCAGTGCACCAGCCCAGAGTACCCTGTCTCATGCATTGAACCTGGACTGGCGATCCATTTCACATATGATAATATATATGTTTCAGTGCCATTCTCCCAAATCATCCCACCCTCGCCCTCTCCCACAGAGTCCAAAAGACTGTTCTATACATCTGTGTCTCTTGCTGTCTCGCATATAGGGTTATCATTACCATCTTTCTAAATTCCATATATGTGTGTTAATATACTGTATTGGTGTTTTCCTTTCAGGCTTAATTCACTCTTACAAAATGAATTTTGGGCCAACTCAATATGTGACTCTGTAGCTCCTATTCCTTTTTTTGGTGCCCAAATCACCCCAGCCATGGCCATCGGAGATATTTTGAGTTGACTTCTGCATCCTTTCGATAAGCCCTCTCTATATTTTGAACTGTCTTACTTTCTGGCTCCATACCTGGTTCATTCCATGGGTACCCAGTCCCGCTTCTGGAAACACGCAATTCTTAATGAGTGGGGACATTCACATTCTTTGTCCACAAACATTCAATAAATCTTGAGCACTTCAGCCTAGTCTTCCTTTAGCGAAGCTAGTGAGCCATGTATCCTGCCCCTGAATATTAAGAAGTTCCTTGCTTCTCTCATCCATCTTGCTTTCTGTCGTTATCTCTGCTTCTCTCTCCTTCCATAAAGGAACAAGAAAGATAGGAAGCTTTGAGCTTCATTTGTTTATTTCCTGCCTACACAACTTCTTTTTTTGGATGTGAGTGGAGATGAGACCTAATAGCCAACAACCACGACTAATAGAGATTGATTGCGCTGTAAATTCCGCTTCTCACCTGTCTGTCACCATTTGTTCCAGAGCGCTGTTTTTCGGTTATGTTGATTAGATTCTGCCCTAATTGTTATCATTCTTTTTGTTCGCTTTCCTAGGTTTGCTGTTGCTTTCACGGAGTCAATGAAGGAAACGGCACAAAGACAGTGGGTAGGTGTTCCTTTCGTGTTTTGATTTGGGCAGGGCTGGCGAAGTTGCAGCGTTGGAGAATAGGAAGGCAGTTTTATTAAAGAGCTGACCACCTTCCTATCGGCACTGCCTGTTCGTGGTGGCCATCATGGTGTATTATATTTCTCATATATTGACTTTTTCTTTTTTTTAAATTTGTGTAGGTACTCTTAAACCTTCACTGATTTTTTTTTTTTCTGATGTTCTTGAATAGCAAAAATAGCCCAACACCTAGATCTTTTCATTCTTTGTCAGTTCTCCTTTTGTGTGCTCAGATGCAATGGTTTACAAATCACACTGTAAATGTTGCAGCATCCTTGTACACATTGAGAAAATCTGATTGCACAAGTAGTCCCTTAGGTGGCACCTGGAGTTTCCTAGGCTGGACTCTTATTTGAAGAGCATTAACAAACAGAGGGCTTTGTCGCTCTGCGAGTTAATGCCCTTATTGACTTTCTAAATTCACTACAACTTAGGGGACAGGTGAGAGGAACTGGTGGGAGTCTAAATCCTCTGCAGAGCCCTGGTGGAGCCGGTGTATGCAAAACTAGAGGAAAAAACCAGCCGAAATGCCACTTTCCTTGGGTGGACCGTAGGCACGAGGCTGTTTTCTCAGGTGGTGGCCCTCTGCAGTGTGCCTGGGCTACCAGGATTGCTGGCCCCTAGGCTTTGCCAGCCAATCATTGTGCTGGCACTTACACACTTACACCACAGCACTCACACCATTGTCACCTGGAAGCATTATTCCTGTTGGTGGCATTTTGCTGGCTATGTGCATTCTTTATCTGTAGGATTTCAACTCATAAAACCTTATGCTTGGAAACGGCTACAATGCAACAAGGGCAGATACAGTCTTTTGTGGGAATGGTGGTCCTTTACCAAAGCCCAGAGTACCGTGTGCACTTGAGATCCCCTACAGCCAGAGTGGGGAGAGTCTTTTTTTTTTTTCACCTTGAACTCTACAGGCAGAGAATCCGAGGGGGCATTTTTCAGTGCAATGTAATGAATGAAAAACAGCAAGCTTCCTAGCTGCTAGTTTCATGTCTGTATCAGTTTGACTGTTCATCAGCCTTATGGCAGTGATGTACCAGTGGTTCTCAAAGGGATTTCCCTGGGACTCTCTCAGGATCTCTGCAGAGTCAAACCAATTTCCTTCATAATGCTCAGACTTTATCAGAGGCATGATGAAAGGCAAAAACCTTTTTCACCATGTGGAGAGCACTGGTGAGGAAAACGCTGATGCCTTCATCCTCATGAAGGCAGGGGTACCCATGGATTATTCACCACCACCCACTTGTAGTTAAAAAACAAGAGCTAGTTTCGCTTAAGGATGTCCTCGATGAAGCATAAAAATTATTGATTTTCTCAAATATTAACCTTTGAATACATTTTTAAAATGTTTTGTGTGTTGACCTGGAAAGTATACATCAGCTGTTTCTGCTGGGTCTGAGTGAAGGATGGGGTTATCTTGAGCAAAAGCCCTGGTGGGATGTTGGGGTTGTAGACTGAACCAGTTACTTCTTCATAGGACTTTTTTTTATCTGAAAGACTGGTAGCCAAATTATGTTTCCTCAGACTTGGGTATCTGGCAGTCATTTAGTCATTTCCTTAAAAATGAGACAATTGAGTGAGTTGCTTCCAGAAACACAACGAGTAGTATTTATTGTCAATGACACCATTTGAATTTTCAAGCAAAAATTAGAATTTGGTAGAAAATCCCAAGGACAGAAGAGTCTGGCGGGCTATAGACCATGGGATGGCAAAGAGTTGGGGGTGACTGGGAGACTGAGCACACACACAAGCTGCCAAGAGGCAGACTGTTTCCCTGCACAGCCTTTCCTGATGAGATCAGCGGTCATGTTAATAAATGTGATTTTTTTTTTTTCGAATGCTGTTTAATGAAATGGTTCCACGTTAGGAAGACCTGTGTCACTCAGTGAACCAATATTTTTCAAAAGACTAATAGGTGGCACTACAGAATGATACATAGATAACAGAACCATCAAAGTGCAAGACAGATCTATGGATTTTACTATATCAGAATGTGATGTAATTTCAGGTTCCGTCTTGCAACTCACATTTAAGAAATAACCATTTGTTGAGTTTCGGTGTCATCAGTTCAGTTGCTTAGTCATGTCTGACTCTTTGTGACCCCGTGGACTGCAGCACACCAGGCTTCCCTGTCCATCACCAACTCCCAGAGCTTGCTCAAACTCATGTCCATTGAGTCAGTGATGCAATCCAACCATCTCATCCTCTGTTGTCCCCTTCTCTTCTCACCTTCAATCTTTCCCAGCCTGAGGGTCTTTTCCAATGAGTCAGTTCTTTGCATCAGGTGGCCAGAGTATTGGAGTTTCAGCTTCAGCACCAGTCCTTCCAATGAATATTCAGGACTGATTTCCTTTAGGATTGACTGGTTGGATCTCCTTGCAGTCCAAGGGACTCTCAAGAGTCTTCTCCAGCACCACAGTTTAAAAACATCAATTCAGCTTTCTTTATAGTCCAACTCTCACATCCATACATGGCTACTGGAAAAACCACAGCTTTGACTAAACAGACCTTTGTCTGCAAAGTAATGTCTCTGCTTTTTAATATGCTGTCTAGGTTGATCATAGCTTTTCTTCCAATGAGCAAGTGTTTGGTGTCATATCCAAGAATTAAACCCATAATGATCTAAAAAGGCTCAGGAAGGGCTAAGATTAAAATACTCCTCACCATTTCAACTACCTATCAGCAAGAAGCAGAATTTTCTTTCTATACCTCAGCCTAAACAACATATGGAAACAGATTGAATAGAGTAGCAAATATGAGACTCCAGCTGTCTTCTGTTAAGCCAAACATAAAAGAAGGGTTTTCCTTGTTGAAGCATATTTCTCCCCCATGAGTTCCCCCCCTTTCTCTAATTTCTCAATTTTTTTAAATTTATTTTTTAATCAGAGAATAATTGCTTTACAACGTTGCTAGGGTCCAGTCCCGGTGGATCCAGGGAATTCGAAGCGGGGACCGAGTCGGCGAGGATCAGGAAACAATTGCTTAATTAAACGTTAATTAAGGATATAAAGAGTGGCTAAATAAGGATAGCTCAGTGAGGAAATTCAGTAGAGAAAAGAGGCTGAATAATTCAGCCAGAAGGTGAGAGAAAGAACGACATGGGGAGACCAAGCTTCGGTGAACAAGGCCCGCATTTTATTTTCCAAAGTAGTTTTTATTCCTTAAGTTATGCATAGAGGATAATGGGGGAAGGGGTAGAGTCATGCAGTAAGCCAGGCTTTCTTCCTGCAAACTTATCATATGCAAAAGTTTAGGTGATTTGCATCATCTTCTGGCCCAGAGGCCTGTTAACATTTTAAGACCCTTTCTTCAGAAAACATTTTTCTCTAAAGGTGATTAGTCAGGCACCACCCTCCAAAAGCATTAGATAAAGTTGCATTCCTACAGGGCAAAGGTGTGGTGGGCTATAACAAGAAAAAGAATTAACTCAAGGGTCCAAGGTTACAAACATTAAAGCTACTACTTACATTTCTATACACCAGTTATATCAATCAATACACTGCCAGGGACACAGTAGGTAAGGGATATGGAGACTTAGCAGCAAACATTGGCCCAACAAGTGAAAAACCCTTCACCAATACAATTTCTAATCAAACTTTTAACTGCTCAAAGGAATCTGTATTTAGACAGTTTAGAACATCTCATGCCTCTCACAGTTGGGAGGCTCTGAACAATCATATGTGGTGGGAAAAACCTATTCAGGCAGGCTAGAGGACTCCCAAAGGAGTTTGTAGGTTGAAACACTATCACACCCAGGAACTTTATTAACTGGAGCTGTAAGTTAACTCTTTTTTCAGAGAGAGGGACTGGGGGACAGCCCCCTGTAAAGTCAGAGGTGTAGGTGAGAGCACAAAGCAGAAAGTAGGCAGACTCTGGTTTTGGGGGTAGATGCTCGAGAATTTCCAGGGGGACTCCTGAGGCTCCATCCCGCCTTTGCATATGCTGAGCCTCCTTCCTCATGACCTTTGCCACGGGCAGAGTTCCTCACGCTGGCTCCCGGCACAATG
>NW_011494732.1:1397076-1423423 GCF_000754665.1 Bison bison bison | reverse complement strand
TTGTTTTGTTCCCTGCCATACAACTTTGTTCCCTGCCAGTCGTAACTATATGTGTATATACATATATCCCTTCCCTCTTGAGCCTCCCTTCCACCCTACCCTCCCACCCCTCTAGATCATCACAGAGTGCCAGGCTGGGCTCCCTTAACTTCTCAATTTAAATGTCACCTTTGTCTGTAAAATCTATGTGTCTCCAAAATTGGTAGAGATCTGTTCACTGCTGTATCAGTTATTTTTTGCTACATAACTGCTGCTGCTAAGTCACTTCAGTCGTGTCTGACTCTGTGTGACCCCATAGACGGCAGCCTACCAGGGTCCCATCCCTGGGATTCTCCAGGCAAGAACACTGGAGTGGGTTGCCATTTCCTTCTCCAATGCATGAAAGTGAAAAGTGAAAGTGAAGTTGCTCGGTCATGTCCAACTCTTCTCGACCCCATGGACTGCAGCCTACCAGGCTCCTCTGTCCATGGGATTTCCCAGGCAAGAGTACTGGAGTGGGGCGCATAACAAAGCTCATCAAACATAGTGCTTTAAGACAAACATTTATCATGTGTTCTTTGTGTTGTCTGGGCATTTCTGGCTGAGGTCGGCTCAGCAAGGCTGGGTGCTCCAACGTGGCTTAGCTCACATGCTGGAGCCCCTCAGCTGGGCTGGCTGGGACACTTGCTGTCTCTCTCTATGTGCTCTATTGCCCTGTATTAAGTTCAGTGGCAGGAGAGCGCAGGCACCAGTGCATGAGTTGGCTGCACGCTTCTGCCTGTGTGATGTTTGCTCCTGTCCTGTTGGCCAGAGCAAGTCAAGAATGGAGACGTTATCTCCATCTCATTACAGGATGATTTTCAAGATAGCCTTGAAAAAGGTTGGATTCAAGGAGGGGGTAATCTGTGGTCCATTTTAATAATCTGCCACATTTAGCATTTGTCTCTCACGATTATAACACTTCTTTCCTTTACTTTTCTCTCCATGTGGCTGTGAGCTCTTTGAGGTCAGGAACCAGATATGGTTCACCCCGTTATCCCCAGAGGTAGCATAACTAACACCTCCCATTCAATACATTTTTGTCCAGTTGACTTTGTCAGGAATGGATCCTTCTTTAAAAGTTTTTAATATAGAAATATCCAAGCATGCACAAAAGTAGCAATAATAGTCGGGTAAAAATCTATATACATACTGTCTACTTACCATTCTCCAATCCTTATTCAATCTGCTCTCATTCTCTACTCACAACTCCTACACACACACACACACACACACTTCTTTTTTCTGGACTATTTTAAAAAAATCACAACCACCATGCCATTTTATTGTTTTAACTTTCCAACCCAGCTTTTATTCTGAACAACTAATTGCTGTAGTTAGCTTCCAATTTTTGAGTCTATAAACCCCTTTGGGTGGCCCTGATAAAAGTCCCCTAAGTAGCATTACAATTTGATGAACGTTTTATGTTTCATTATTTTTTTTTAACTTTTTATTTTGTATTGGAGTATTGATGATGAACAATGCTGTGATAGGTTCAGGTGCACAGCAGAGTGCCCATTCCATTTTATCTGTGCATATATGCCATTTACCTGCAAATATTCCTTGGGTAAAAGCTTTTTTTTTTTTTTTTTAACATAAGCTCCATGTTATGGATCCATTTGTGGGCAGGAAGATCATAGTGTGTAAGGAAGAATTAAAAAGGGCTCAGGGATGTTAACATTTTATGAATAAGTTGGAAGAACTTGAGTCAAGGAGTTTAGATGAGGAAAGGGAGGAGTATGTAGCCTTTGAGTTGGAGACACATTGAATTAGAGACAAAGATGGAACCTGAGGGGTAACTATCCAGCTGTGGTCAGAAAGGAGTGCAGCTGGAGATAACAGATGTAGGAGTCACCAGTGTCAAGGTGATACTTGAAGTGTAGAAATGATTATTCTTAGATGGGATTAACTTTTAGACGTGATGATGAGAAAGCGGTGTTAAATGCATAGTTCAATTACATTTGGGGCTGACTTTGCAGTCCTGGTGATAATAGCTAGCAGGATCCTATATGAAGAGTCAATTCTTTTTTTTTTGGCTGGGCCGAGGGGCTTGCTGGATCTTAGTTCCCCTTCCACTGCGGTGAGCCCTGAGCCACTGCAGTGCAATGAGAGCAGAGTCCTACCCACTGGACAACCAGGGAATTCCTGGAAGGATCATCTTACATTTCAAGATTAAGTTGGCCATTTGCCTGCCACCCAGGAGGTCAGTCACACTCTAATCCTGGGTTAGCAGTCTTTGTTTTCAGAAAGATACTTTCCCGAATATAATAACAAGGCATTTGAAGAAAAATGGGAGAAGTCAGCAAAATTTGTTTGGTTTTGGATGATGATATCAGAGGCAGTATCATAAAAGCTCATAGCAGAAAGGATGAATTTATTTTTATAGTTTAAAGTGGTGGAGTTAGTTATTAAATTTGAAGGTGAATCTGTTTTTTATTTTTTTAATACAGCTTTTTGGAATTTTTTTTTTTTTTTGGTGAATGATTTTTTGATAAAGTTAGCTCAATATCTTTATTTGGTTTTTAAAAATAAAAACTATATAGAAATAATATAAAGGTTAACTGTTCAGCCATATCTTTGGAATTCTTTTTTTTTTTTTTTTTAAATTTCACAATATAATGTTGATAGTTTACCATGAAGAAATTAAGAAAAGAGAATAGTTTCTAATGTTTATTCATGTATTGACTGTTCGTAGTGCTCTTTACTCCTTCCTGTATTTCCAAGTTTTGTTTTGATATTATCATCATTCATAAAGGACTTTATCATTTTTTATAGCTCGTGCATGCTTCCTTAGCTTTCATTTCTCTGAAGGTGTTTTCACCCCCTTTGAGATGGATTCTTTGAGATGGATTTTTGTGGAAAGACTGTTTATAGATCTGTGTTCTGAACAGTGATGCAGTTTTTGAATAATTAAGGTTTGTTCTTCATTATTGAACTGCCAGCTTTTGTTTTTAATTCTTTCTTCTTTATTTTGGTGAGCAGGCTTGACTCAGGTATAAATATAGCTAATCCTTTCTAATTATTATCAGACCAGAATCAAGTTCCAATAATCCCAGATTAGAAAGAAAGATTTACAGCCTTTGCTTCTTACCGCTTTTGTGATTTCATTAGAGTCTGTGTAGATAAATACAGTTTTGAGCATAAAAGCTGGCCTAAAACTTATATTTTCTCAAGCTTCATTTGTATAAAAATACATGCATGCTCTTAAAAAATTTTAATTTTATTAAAAAAAATCTAATTTTATTAAAAAAATTTTTTTTGCCTCTGCCATGTGGCATGTGGGATCTTAGTTCCCTGGTCAGGAACTGAACCCGTGCCCCCTGCATTGGAAGTGTCCTCACACCACTTAACCACTGCATCACCAGGGAAGTCCCCATAGGCACTCTCTTGATACTAGTACTAGAAGTTCAGTGCAACCTACAAAGGTGAGCCATGGATCTAATTTAAAATTTTCTGGTAGCCACATTTTAAAAAGTAAGTGGAAACAAGAAAAATCAGTTTTAATGATCTGTTTGACTTAATCCACCTCCTGGAGTTAGCCAATCTGTGAAAGATAAGCCAACCTGCAAAGACTGCCCTCACTTTTGACATCAACTCCAAGTTCAGGGGGTCCCCAGAACCAGCCTCAAGTTTGAGAATTTTCTTGCAAGATTCAGAACTCACTGAGTGTTATTATACTCACAGTTATGGTTTATTGCTGGGAAAGGATACAGACTAAAATCAGCCAGAGGAAGAGACACAGGGGCTGATCCTCCATGGCCTTCTCTCTGGTGGAGCCAAGACTGTGTGCCCTCTGGTTATTCACCTGTGGTTATTTTAACCTCCAGTTATTTTAAAACAGATTTTATTCGTGTATAGTTGCTTTACGATTTTGTGTCAGTTTCTGCTGTACAACAAAGTGAATCAGCTGTATATATACATGTATCCCCTTTTTTTGGATTTCCTTCCCATTTAGGTCACTACAGAGGACAGAGTAGAGTTCCCTGAACTATGTAGTAGGTTCTGATTGGTTACCTGTTTTATACATAGTAGTATATATACGGGACTTCCCTGGTGGCTCAGACAGTAAAGCGTCTGTCTACAATGTGGGAGACCCGGGTTCGATCCCTGGGTCGGGAAGATCCCCTGGAGAAGGAAATGGCAATCCACTCCAGTACTATTGCCTGGAAAATCCCACGGACAGAGGAGCCTGGTAGGCTACAGTCCATGGTGTCGCAAAGAGTCAGACACGACTAAGCGACTTCACTTCACTTCACTTCACTTCACTTTAGTATATATACACCAGTCCCAATCTTCGAATTCGTCCCACCTTCCTTCCCCGCCTTGGTGTCCATATGTTTATTCTCTACATCTGTGTCTCTATTTTTGCTTTGCAAATGAGTTCATCTGTACCATTTTTCTAGATTCCACATATATGAATTAATATGCGATATTTCTCTTTCTGACTTCACTCTGTATGACAGACTAAAAATAGAACTACCATATGACCCAGCAATCCCACTTGTGGGCATATACCTGGAGAAAACCGTAATTCTGAAAGATACATGCACCCCAATGCTTATTGCAGCACTATTTGCAATAGCCAAGACATGGAAGCAACCTAAATATCCATCAACAGAGGAATGGGTAAAGAAGATGTGACACATATATACCATGGACTATTACTCAGCCACAAGAAAAAGAAATCGTGCCATCTGCAGAGATATTAATTAACTTCCAGTTATTGATCTGAGACGGTATACACAGAGTTTTGCTAGCCCAGGAAGCTCACTCGAGTTTGGTGTCCAAAGTTTATTCTGGGGCTCATTGCATAGACTTGATTGACTGACTACATGGTTGGATCCAGTCTCCCAAGTGGACTGATACCACTTGATCCAAAGGCCCCACCTTCCATCACGTGGTGGTCTTCCTGGCTTGCCAGTCCCCACCTCAGACTGTTAGCTGCGGCTGGCCCCACCCTAGGCAATACATGCCCCTTAGGAATCACATAGATTATTTCCCAGAAGCCTAGGGCATGAGCAGGACCTGTCTTGGCCGAGGCCACGTTCTTTTTTTTTTTTTTTAATTTGGTTGCATCAGATCTTAGTTGTGGCACACAGGCTTAGTTGTCCCATGGCATGTGGGATTGGATTTCGATAAAGAAAGTTTTATCTCTTTTAATTGGAATGCCTTTGTTTGGGCTGGTCATTGTTTTTTTAATGTTACTTATGTCAGCCTTAATGTGACGTCCTGCCTACTTTGTAAGGAAGCACTGTCCCAGGGGGCTTTTTACTAGGTCTGCCTTAGTATTTACCACCCAAGTTCAATATTGGTTATGTTTTGGGATAGTACTACTCTGTTGTTTTGTGATATTTTACCTTTGATTTGGTGTGTTTAAGAATTTGATTCACCATACATGTCTAACTGTGATCTAGGCATTGTACAAATTTAAAACAAAGTACAGTTACTGCCCAGTAACAGACCTTCAGAATGCAAATTTGGGCACTTCTAATTCTAGTCCGTGTTCAGAATGCTTTCTCTAAACTCACCAGGCTTTTACCAGAAAATGTAACTATTTCACCAGAATAATTAAAAACAAATTCGGTATGGATATAGTCTTAACTGAAGCCTTTTCTCTCTGCAGAACCAATGAGTGTGGTTTAATTTGTCTCCATTGAGTTCAAAACACCACAGGCCTGTGTAAAGTTTAACTGCACTGTTCATGTACTTTTTTTCTAGTAAGTACTCAGCTAAGAGGACTTTTTCTAAATTCAAATATTTGTTAACTATTTTTACAAAATCGTGAGCTTGAGTCAATATTGCTTGATGCAATTATCAGATTCAGAACAACCAACATGTCACATGGGTACTCTTTGCTGAGTTTAGTGCTGAGCTAAGTTTCCTGGCATTGTTACTTTTTAGTGGGTTTTTTTTTTTTAATTATGAAACTGAGTCCCTGACTCCAGAGCCCTCGTGTATCTACCCTGCCTTGGCACTCCTGAAAGAAAAATAACTTTCTGGAAGCAGTTAGGCGATACTTAAAGAGTAATTTTCCTTTCATTGTGTACCTATACTCATCAAAGTTCTTTTGGAAGTTAAAATACAGAAAGCCAGACAGATCTCATTGGCTGTCATATGCCCGGTTCATGGCACAGGTGAGCTCAAAAGGCCAATGTCCGTGTGAGTTCTGTTCTAATCTGAATGGGCTGCCTCTTGCCTAATCGTTGAAGTTCGTTGTCCTGAGAATTGCTTATTTCTTCTTCTTCCTGCATGGCCTACTGCTTTATATCTGATCATCTTTGAAAAATCACATCGACAGAAGCTGCACAGACCACATCTTTTATTATAGCTTCTACTACAGTGGAAACTTAGGAAACATTTGCTTCCTTTGTTTCATCTCTGGAAACCCTAGTTTGTAATGCTGGCCCTCCCTGCAAATAGGCTGCAAAGGAAGCTCCAGGGACTGGTCATATCCTAGGGAGCTAATCATTTCTAATAACTTCTATTATGATTGGCTTCCCTCAGAGATTTCTTGATAGAACTGCAAGTGTTCTTTGCATTTTTCCCCCATGTGAGATCCTTGGGAATTGAAAAATTTTAAAGTTTTTCCAAAGAATGGAAAAACTCATCAATTTCAGAGTATAGATTCTGAGTTAACATTTCCCATAACCTGGGGCACAAACTTTTGGAATGATCTGAAGTATTGCTTCTAATTCAAAAGATTACTAAGGCACTGAATGGTAGGGGAAGCTCCTGAATAAAATCAGCAATGTGTGCATGAATAAAATCATCTATGCATATGTGCTAAGTCGCTTCAGATGTGTCCGACTCTTTGCGACCCTGTGGACTGCAATCTACCAGGCTCCTCTGTCCATGGGATTCTCCAGGCAAGAATACTGGAGTGGGTTGCCATGCCCTCCTGCAGGCAGATTCTTTACCACTAGCGCCACCTGGGAAGCCCCAGATCACCAACGATTCCACGTTATTTACTCCATAGATTTAACTGTATTTTTAAAAAATCTTCCTGGGGATTTTCCTGTTGGCATTCCTATTTCTTGAATCGCTGGACTACATTACCTGTTACACGTTCATGCCTTGATTTTTGCCCAGGGTTGTTTTAGTTTTATTTTTATTGCCTGTTCCAGATTTGATCCCCTGAAATCAGACCCCAATTTAGTTTTCAGATTTCTCCCCCATATCATTCGTGGATTTTTTTCCTTTTCTTGAAAAGTCTTGGCTTGGTTCAGTTGTAAGAATTCCGTGAAAAGGTCGTGTCCCCTCCTTTTTATTTTTATTTATTTATTTATTTATTTTTTTTTCTTTGGGGTATTTTTTTTTTATGATCAATTCCAAACGCATAGTACAGGGAAGATGGAATGAGTAAGAAAAAAAATTTTATTTCCCCATTAACACCAAGTCATATTATTCAAAATGTGTTTCAGAATACTTAGCCAGATCACCAAATCCCAGCCACTGCCTTAGTTCAAATGTCCACTAATAGTCAAGCAACAGAAATCCACTGAGACTTTTATACAGAGAGAAGAGCTACATTGCTATATATAATTTATTAACTTGGTTTAGTTTCTCGATATTTAGCAAGTTTGCATAAAAATGACTATTCCCATTGGTTCATAGTTACATTAATATAAATGCATAATTTCAAAGCCAATATTCCTTTCACTGTGAATATAAAACTTCTTAAAGAGAGTGTGGATTGGGACAAAATAATGACTGGCTGCTGGGATAGCACTGTTCAAAGCCAAATATACTGGCAGGATCAGAAAGCATAAATATATATACAAACTCTCAGGATGCTACTGTTTTCCACGTTTTTGCAATACATACTTATAGTATGGTATGAATTATTTCCTCTAACTTGAAAAAAAAGAATACTACATTTTAATCTTCATTTCAAAATAACTCATTCAAATGAAAAAGAATTTCATTTGTTAATTCTGTTCAAAAGGTGGATTTAAATATTTTCTTCACTACATGTACAATTTTTTTTTAACCTAAGTGTCTCATTACAACCAGCTCAGCAATAAGACCTCTAGTGCTTTGTTAGAAAACTGCATTCAGTAGGTACGACTGTAAAATCTATGGTTGAATCCTTCTTAAGACACTGAATTATAACCAAGTCCAAAAAATGTATGAGCATTCAACAATACCTTTAGAACCTGTGAATTACTGCAAAAAAATTTTACATGTCCATATAATTCAAACATAAACTTTGTGGAGAAGGGGTGTAAAATAAATACTATAGTATTTTCCAACTCTATTTAAGTGCTACCTAAATGGTTAGATGTGAAGATTAATATTACTAACATTATTAGTCAAACTATTTCAAGGACTGTTTTCCAAGTAGTGAGAACAATTTTGCAAAGCAAAGATAAGCAAGAGCCTATGCCAATACATTTTTTCCTGTAGTGTAATGTAATTGCTAATATGAGGTATAGTCTGTAAGCAATTAATACACATATAAATAGGTATAGGTCACCACTAAATCACAGTCTGGCGAAAAGCTTCTCAGGTATGTAGTTTGAGGAGGGAGTAAGGGAAATGGAGAGAAGGGAAGGACAGGGCAGGTTTCCACTGGGAACATCATTTACACTCTTCATTGTTATCACTATGTTGTATGTAACTATCCACTGATGCAGAAAGGTAAATCCTTTCTAAGTATGCTGGTCTAGAATATACTTTGTGTAGCATAGTAAGATTACTTAAGTATTACTGATGCTTTATTTGCATTTATACTTGGATATACACATAATTATATGTATATCAAAAACTATAAACAGAATTTAAAAACTTTTATCTCAGTTTAGAAAACTTATTAAGATAGAACTATGTGCTACAGAATTTCCTAGAATCCCAGGTATAAAACCAAAGGAAAACATTACTATGTCTTTAGTATAAATGGTTTGTGTGAAACCTCAAGCTCACTCATCTTTTTATAGATGCGTTTATTTGATGAGGATTGTGATCCAATGATTGTTTAGCAGCAATTTTACCAAACTGTAAATTCTTTTATTAACAGGCATTATAAACATAATACTAATCTTATTTAAAAACCATGAGTGCCACACAAGTGAATATACAGCTCATGAATAACTTAAAAAGTATTTCCCATTTTAAAAGGCAACACTCAGCATACAAAAACCTATACTAAACAAAGAAGCTATAATATGGGTACATGATTGATGTGTATAAAATGATATATATACAGTACATAATTAATGTTAATTATGTGATCAGTACGTTTTTTTCTATATGATTCCCTTCATGCTTCACTTTCCCCAGAAACTGAATTCTGAACTTCTTCTTCTAAAATTGGTACAATCAGGTTATCCTTGGACATCAAATTATATTTCATCACAAATTTAGTAAACCGATGACACAAAAATGTTTCATTTTCATATTCATCAAATATCTGCCGGTGATGAAAATAAGCATGTGAAAATATTCTGTAAATCCTACGGCATACTGATCCTAGTTTTGCTACAGATGATTCCTTTATGCTAACTCTGCTGGGAAAATATTTATTGCTATTCAGAAGACATGCAGCACCATCAAGTGTGTGTCTAGTGTAGTCTATAGCAGGACACTCTTTCGGTGTTTTATGAGCTGCACAAAGAAAAATCCACTGTTCAGTTGCTGTCATCTGAGTGCATGTATCTGGATGGCATTCACTCTGAAGTTTGACAGCAAGTCCATTTAGCTCAAGACAGAATTGCCTTAAATGTTCATACTTCCACACACCTTCATCTTGGCCTTCAGGTGGTTCAAGAACTTTGTCAATATTGGAACAATCTGCCCTTATGTTCTGTTGAATATACTGCTGAACAGCAAGTGTACTGTCCATTTCATCAAAGGATTCATCAGGCCAATTATAGAAATCCTGAGCCTTAGTACCCGGCCTGTTCCGCCTCAGCACAGCCGTCCCCTCCGCCATGACCATAGTGCCAGAGTCTGGGTGGCTGGAGTCGGTACCCGGATGTAGGGGACGGCTGCCTGCGCCTCCTTTTTATTTTTAATTCTTTTTTATTTTTTAGGCTTGCCTCTCAGCTTACAGGATCTTAGTTCCCCAACCAGGGATTGAATCCAGGGCCCTATCAGTGAAAAAGCTGAATCCTAACCACTGGACCATCAAGGAATTCCCTGGACATTATTTTCTTTTCTTGCTTAAAAACAATTTTTGAGGGGAAAAAGAAAAAGGAGAAAAGAAGAGACCTGTGTCACCTGAAAAGTGTCCAATTTCTGTGTTTTGTGATATATTTTGAGAGTTTTACACTTATTAGTCATGATTTCTTTGAACTCAAATCCATCATTAGAAGTTGTATTGAAATTGAAAATAAAAATTAATGGTTTTTGCCACCTGTAGAGGATGAAACTATGCACAGATTTTTAAAAATAATATTTATTGTGCTTTCCACTTAGCATAAAGTTTAATTTCAGGTGATATTAATCAAAGAGTGGGAAATCTTTTTGTTGTTGCCATCTGTCTGGTATTCCATTATACTACTACTACTACTAAGTTGCTTCAATTGTGTCCGACTCTGTGCGACCCCATGGACTGCAGCCTACCAGGCTCCTCCGTCCAGGGAATTTTTCAGGCAACAATACTGGAGTGGGGTGTCATTGCCTTCTCCCGGTATTCCATTATATAAAGGCATAAATGAGTATTTAAGTTTGTTACAAAGTCCCATATACATATAAGTATTTATCCAAAAAGGCCTTGGCTTTTTATATCTAGTAGTGGGTCAAATTAAGTAATGGTTTCACACAGACATTAAAAATGGAGGAAAAAAAATGGAGAATCTTCCTTTTCCATCCTTCCTACACACACACACATATACACAGTCTTCTTTTTCATTTTATGCATCAGTGAGCTCATCTTGCAAAGGAAATGATATATATGTAAGGACTTCAACTCATGTTATTTCAAGGCAAGTGAAACAATAAATATTGAGCAAAGAACACTGATTTGTATTTAGAATATTTTAATACAGAGAATGATTTTCAAAATCAATATAAGCCAATTGGCTTTTGCCAGATAGCTTTTTAGTGATTGAAAATAACTCAGATGCAGATTTCTTTTATACCATGCCTCTATTTTCTTGATTTGCCTGGGTAAGATCTTCAGATATCATTTATGACATGTTTTAAAAGCTTATGTCAGACTTGAGGGGGTTCAATAGATTCTGGGGAAATAATCCTCATAGACATAGGTAAAGATTAGCAGATAGACCCAGATGTTTCTACATAGGGTCAATTTATTCTGTTTATTGAGTTGAAATACTCATTTAATTAATTAATCTTTGTTTGTGCCCAAAAGAGATTTCTTGAGAGGAGCTTTTGGGGTATATTTATTTATTTTTAAAAATCCTGCATATCTTTTTAAGAATAAATGTTTATTTATTTATCTGGCTGTGTTGGGTCTTACCTGAGGTGTGCAGGCTTAGTTGCCCCACGGCATGTGGGATCTTAGTTCCATGATCCCTCAGCAGGAATCGAACCCACGTCCCCTGCATAGGAAGGTGGACTCTAATCACTGGAACACCAAGGAAGTCCCCAAAGAGGTTTTCTGTATTTCTAATTGCACAGCACAGTTCTAACGAACTCCATGTTGCCGGACTTTCATGAATCGAATTTATATAGAATTATATTGAATGTGTTTTTGTCAAACACATTGTATTACCTTTAAAGTTAAAATGCCATCTGGGTGTATTTTTTTTACCATGCTTCAATATCCTTCTTATAGACATTTTCTAACCCAATGTTGTAGCCTTTAGGGCTGGTTAAAGAAGAGACGCTCTTAAGCCTGTACCGCATTCCAATGCAATTTTCTTCAGTTTTCTAATGAAATTATAATTAAACAAAAAGGAATGTTTTAGGGCTTTGAGCTAAATTCTGACATCAAATGGTTACTATTATCCATTTTTTCCCCATTTAAGTTAACATCTTTTTTAACTAGTAGAGGTTTTTGAAACGTGTGTGTGTGTGTGTGTGTATTTTGGAGGCTTGCTATTTTAAGGGTTTTTTTTGTTTTAAGGATGCCTCTCTGCTCTATGGTGAATTGAGGAGGATACACAAGACTTTTAGAGGTCTCAGATGCCTCTGATGGTTAAATGTAACATATCATGCTAAGGTGAAAAGCGAAACGAGACTGGTCTCCCTGTACCAACTTCCGATCAGCTGTTGTCCTAGCATGGCTGGAAGGTACCTCTCCCAGAAACTTCCTGTCCAGTAGGGAGAGGGCAGGGTAACCTCTACTTCTTCTCATCAATTATCTCTCCCTTCTTGGGACTGCCTCACCTTGCATTTGTTTCCTAAAACATAAAACTGATTTGAGGATGAAGGTCAAGTGGACCAGCAGATCACATGCAGAACGTGGGCTCCAGGTCACCTTAAGGACCTCTCGGAGCACCCCCCACCACACACACACATTCAGAGCTCAGCGTGGGGGAGACTTCTGGGGTGGCCACTCTTTACCTAGGTTAGTCACTTCATGCATGGAGCTAATATTTAGGCCTCCTGGCCAAAAAGTGCACCTTTTAAGACTTTTTCACCCAGGTGACCATATCTTTGGCTACTTACGAGAAACACCCATCGGAACCTACTTGACCCTGCCGCCCTTTACAAGCAGATGTCTCACTTGGCTCCTGCAGCTTCCGTCTTGGAGGTCTAACCCTGATTTTAAAAATATTTATGTCACTGTTTCAATATGAGCTCGAGAAATGGATTCTTTTTCTTTCTAGCAGTTTTGTGAAGTTCCACCAGAAAACATCACCAGGAGTAGTGAGTTTATCTCTGGGGACCCATATCTAGGTGATCATGCAAGTATTGCCTTGTCCCTTGATGTCAAAGAGGCTTTTGGGGAAGTGCTTTACAGGGTCCTTGAGACCAGTCCATTCAGCTCATGGAAGAATCTGCCCCCCTGATGCCTGTCCTCCTGTTTCTCAACGTATTTGGTTCCCTTCCTCCATCTCCATCTTCTCCTCCATCTTTGTCTTCATCTCCTTCTCACTTCCTCCTCCTCTTTCTCCTCTGCCCCTTCCTCCTTTCTTCTCTAGAGGTGGGGAATGTACTCTCTCTTATTCAAGGACTTGTATCCTCAAACCACATTTCCCCCCAAAACTTCGACCTTCAGCCTCAGCTCCTGATGTGCACTTGATGGGCTTTATCCCTGGCATGTTTTCTGTCTGAGCTTCATAACTCTTTGACTAACATAGCAACTATATTACAAGATATTTGTAATGATGCATAATGCTTGATTTAAGGGACATCTTTGTGCTTCTTATCTTAGAAATGCTGCATTTTTTAATGGGCTAACTCCCATTAAAAATAGGATTATAAAAATTGCTCTTATAAAGTTACTAGTCTGTGAGCAGCTGTGTAGATGATTATTTTCGATGTTTGCCAAGAGGATATTTTTATGACCTTCATTTTATTTCTAAGAAACAATGAGAATGGATTATCAAATTTACTTTTTTTTTTCTCTTTCTCCCCTTTTCAAAAGCCAAATGCTAAGGATAAGATCTATGTCCAGAGTCAAGGTAAGAAATTTAAAATATATATATTTGGGGAAAAAAAAAAGTCTTTTATCTTTTAGAGTCATGTACTGAAATGGAATAATATGATGTCTGGGATTTACTTGAAAATAGTAAAATGGGTACATTTTTATTATCTTTATCATTAAGATAAAAAAGGAAAACCTTATAAAAGAATAATTTAAAATGCAGATCGCAGATCACTTAACAGAGTACAAACACTCTATCAGTGATATGTTTACAAAAGGAAAAGGATGAGCTTCTCCATTTATGTTGAGTTGAGATGGGGGCCCCGGAACCCTCTGCCTCCATTCCAACTCTTCCTGCCCTCCCCAGGGTCCTGCTCTGGTTGTGATTTCTGACATCCTTTCCTGAGACCCTCAGGATCTCCTAAACACAACTAGTAAAACATTGACCCACACAATAGGGAATCAACAGTTCCAGGAAGAACACAGCTTAGTCCAAGCTGAGATTAGAACCAATGCTGAGCTCAGGGTCACAAGTTCAATTCCACATTATACACATCACATTGTTGTTATTGTTGTTGTCGTTCATCCGCTAAATCCTGGCCGACTCTTTGTAACCCCATGGACTGCAGCATGCCAGGCTTCCCTGTCCTTCATCTTCTTCCAGAGTTACACATTTCATTGTCCCGGTATAAATGCAGTAGTGGTGTCAGGGATAATTTCAGAAGCAGAATCACTCATCAAATACACTTTTTCTTGGAGCCCTCATTTTAAAATGATGCGCTGACTCAGTGTGTATAAAAGGAGTGTGTCCATGTCGGGGCAGGCCTGGAGTTGAAGCTCCCATTCCTCCTCCATGGCCCCTGGTTTATAGACACAGAAAACAGTGGTGCAGCAGGAAACACACGGGCTTTGATGTAGCACGTGTGTTTGGACACAGCCTCTAACACCTACATGCTGAGTCATTTTGGATCCGATTAACCTCAGTGAGCCTCGGTTTCTAGCCAGATAAACTGGAGGAATCAACCTGCTTAACAGGACTTAAGGGTTTCCAGGAGGGCGTGGAACATACCCACCCAGATTCTGTGCCAGAGCCAGCATGGGGTGGGCACCCCTTAACTAGCTACTGTTTGTTTAGTCAGTGTGAAAGGCCATCTTAGAGGTGTCTTGGAGAGATGATTCAATGACGTAATTTATACTCCATAAATTTTTAAGTCTTTTCTACTCTCAAGATAAATGTTGCCTCTGGATTTTCAAACATTTTAGTGTTCATTTTTTCAGAGCATTTTAAACGAAAATCTGCCTGAAGAAGTCACACAGCTAGCAGGTAGTCATGTATGATTTAGAGGGATGAGATAAGGAATTTTAAATACAGATATAATTTCTGTGTAATTTTTTAAAATATAATTTTATTTATTAATTTTTGGCTGTGCTGGGTCTTCTTTGCTGTGAGGTCTTTTCTCTAGTAGTAGCAAGTGCGGACTACTCTCCAGTTGCATTGCACGGGGTTCCCACTGTGGTAGCTTCTCTTGTTGCGGAGCACAGGCTCTAGGGCGAGAGGGCTTCAGCAGCTGCAGCTCCCGGGCTCTAGAGCACAGGCTCAACAGTTGTGGCACACGGGCTTACTTGCTCCACTGTGCGTGGGATCTTACTGGACCAGGGATCAAACTCATGTCTCCTGCGTTGGCAGACGGATTGTTCACCACTGAACCACCAGGGAAGCCCTGATAATTTCTATTAGAGTTTAGCTGGTAGTGGTTTGGATACTTGTTACCTAAGTGAATTTTTTTTAGGAACTCAAGCTTTCTGTATCTAGAGACAGTTTGACCCAGGAATGGGTGGTGGGGTTGAAAGCAATGTATCTTTTCTCCTTGGGAGCTGTGGGCTCATTTTATTCTATTTTTAATTTAATTTTTTTTTTTTTTTTTGCCACACCATGAGGCATGCGGGACCTTAGTTCCCCTACCAGGGATCAAACCTGTGCCCCCTGCAGTGGAAGCATGGAGTCCTAACCACTGGACACCAGGGAAATCCCTCATAGGCTCATTTTTAAACCTCAGGGGCTTGGAGAGATTAGTGGAAATTCAATGAAGCCCTCAGAACTTTAATTCTGTATGAGAGCCAAGTGTGACAGTTTTTAAAATGTCAACACAAAATAACCGGCTATGTTTCAACAACGTGAACTTTCCTCTGATCTCTTTCCTTTGACCCAGGAATTGCAACAGTGCCGAACACCGCCTTTAACTGGAATACTTTTCTTCAGTGTTCAGGTAAGAGATGAGATCTGCCAGTAGGACTTTGACACGTGCATCTTGTCAATGCATCAGTTTCTTGCTAGGTTCATGTGGTTTTGAAGAAGGAGCTGTCAGGTCAAATAAACTGGGTGACACAGTGGGAAGGGGCAAGGCACAATTAGAACAAGCTTTGTTTCTCCCCATCAGTGGTCTCATCCCCATGAACCTGGGGATGCAGGTGGAATGCAAGAGGAAGAGTAACACCAGCCTTTCTGATGGTGCTCTTGGGACAACCCCTCAGATGTTTAGTATCATGTGACAGCTGTTCTTATTAAGGATGCCGACCTCCTGTATTCATTTAATTCATCCATCTTATAGGTTGATGTATCTGTAGTTCTTCCTTTTTTTATTGTTGAGTCTTATTCCACTGTTCCTTGTATGGATGTGTCACAATTTGTTTCTTCATTCTCCTATTGATGGACTTTTGGGTGGGCTTCCCTGATAGCTCAGTTGGTAAAGAATCTGCCTGCAATGCAGACGACCCTGGTTTGATTCCTGTGTCAGGAAGATCCCCTGGAGAAGGGATAGGCTACCCACTCCAGTATTCTTGGGCTTCCCTTGTGGCTCAGCTGGTAAAGAATCCACCTGCAATGTGAGAGACCTGGGTTTGATCCCTGGGTTGGGAAGATCCCTTGGAGAAGGGAAAGTCTACTCACTCCAGTATTCTGGCCTGGAGAATTAAATTAATTTAAATACTAAATTAAATTCTAGTCCAAGAGTGTTGGGAAGAAACTGACCTGTGTCAGGAAGAAATGGACCCCCTCTGAGGGCTCCATTTGGAATCTGATTCAAAGAAAACAGATCCCCCAACTTCATATTGTTAATTGAGCCTCAAGTAAAACTCAAGTTTCCTGATGTCCTAATCTTGTGTGCAAAGTATCTTCAGGTCAAGAGGTGCTGTACTTGAGGAACCACTTCTTGGGAGTTTAATCTACCCTTGGACCTGATTTAGATATTGAAGTTCAAGATTGTCCTGATGCCATAGTGGATTGAGACTTTGCAGGTCTTCGGGAGGGCACAGTGTAGTCTGCATATGGGAATGATGTGAATTGTGGCCGGAGTGAAGACTGTGTTACATTGTATTATCCAAAGATTGTCACAATAATACTTCCATTCTCACATGATTTTAAATGAAAAAGTAATAAAATTAAAAAAAAAAATTCTAGTCCATGGGGTCGCAAAGAGTCGGACATGACTGAGTGACTTTCACTTTCTTCCACTTTGGGTTGTTTTCCATTTTTAACTGTTATAAATAAAACTACTCTCCACATGTTTGTACAAGAAATCTGGTGACATTTGTTGGGATTTCTCTTGGATAAAGCCTGTAAGTTCAATAGCTTGAGTATAGGGTGGATACATGCTTAACTTTATAAAAGAACAGTCAAATACTTTTTGAAAGTGTTTTATACTTTACACTTTCAAAACTATTTTACACTTCCACAGACACTGGTGAGAGATCTACTTATGGCACATCCTTGCCAACAATTGGTGATTTCAGACTATTCAATTGTAGTTATCCTAGGTGATAATGAATTGGTATCTGACTATGGTGTTGGCCATTCATGTGTCTTCTTTGGTGAGATGTCTAGCCAAAACTTTTGCCCAAATTTTTTAGCATGTTGTCTTTTAATCCTTGATCTACAGATAGTTTTTTAATTTATTTGTTGTTGTTGTTCTGGATAAAAGCTCTCTCTTTCTATATATATATTTTTTAATGTTGACAGATTTGTCTTTTTTTTTTTGGTTGTGCTGGGTCTTGGTTGCTGTAAGGGGGCTTTCTCTAGATGCAGGAAGTGGGGGCTACTCTAGTTGCAGTGAGCAGGCTTCTCACTGTGGTGGCTTCTCTTGTGGTGGAGCCAGGCTCTAGGTGTGCAGGCTCAGTAGTTCTGGCACATGGGCTTAGTTGCTCTGCAGCTTGTAGAATCTTCCTGGACTAGGGGTTGAACCCACGTCCCCTGCACTGACAGGTGATTTCTTAACCATTGGACCACAAGGGAAGCACATGGGCACAAGCTTTCTGTCAGAAAAGATTGTGATACATAGATTGTGAATATTTTCTTTCATTCTCTGGTTTACCTTTTTGTGTTCTTAACCATGTCTTTTGAAGAGCAGAGGTTTTAAATTTTGTTGAAGTCTAGCTTATCAATTTTTTCTTTAATGGTTAGTCTCTTGGAGTCCTATCTAAGAAATCTGCTTACCCTAAGGTCAAAAAAATATTTTCCTTATTTTCTTCTCCAGAAGTCTTAGCTTTTCCATTAGGATTGTAATCCTTCTGAAATTAATTTTTGTGTTATGGTAGGAGACAGGGATTGAAATTAATTTTTTTCCTATAAATTCCGGTATCACTGAAAATGCTTTTCAGCGAATTGCTCTAGTCCCTTTGCTGAGAATCAGTTTACTGTATGTGTTGCTTTTATGTACCTGTATGTTGTTGTTAGTCGCTCAGTTGTGTCCAATTCTTTGTGAGCCCATGGACTATAGCCCACCAGGCTCCTCTGTCATTGGAATTCTCCAGGCAAAATACTGGAGTGGTTGCCATTCTCTTCTCCAGTGTATCTGTATATACCCACTCTGACGTCAGTATCATGCTGTCTTGTTGCTGTAGATTTATGGTACGTCTAGAAATCAGGCAGTGTTAGGCTATGACTTTGTTTCAGAATTGTTTTAGCTCTTCTAGGTTTTTTGCATACCCATACAAAAATTTTAGAATTATCTTGTCAGTTTCTATAAAATCTTGTTGCACTGAATCTATAGATCATTTTAGAAAGATTTGATATCTTAGCAATTCAGTTCAGTCACTCAGTCATGTCCGACTCTTTATGACCCATGAACTGCGGCACACCAGGCCTCCCTGGCCATCACCAACCCCCCGGAGTCCACCCAAACGCATGTCCATTGAGTAGGTGATGCCATCCAGCCATCTCATTCTCTGTCATCCCCCTTCTCCTCCTGCCCTCAATCTTTCCCAGCATCAGAGTCTTTTCAAATGAATCAGCTCTTTGCATCAGGTGGCCAAAGTATTGGAGTTTCAACCACAACATCAGTCCTTCCAATGAACACCCAGGACTGATCTCCTTTAGGATGGACTGGTTGGATTTCCTTGCAGTCCAAGGGACTCTCAAGAGTCTTCTCCAACACCACAGTTCAAAAGCATCAATTCTTCGGTGCTCAGCTTTCTTTATAGTCCAACTCTCACATCCATATATGACCACTGGAAAAACCATAGCCTTGACTAGATGGACCTTTGTTGGCAAAGTAATGTCTCTGCTTTTGAATATGCTGTCTAGGTTGGTCATAACTTTCCTTCTAAGAGTAAGCATCTTTTAATTTCATGGCTGCAATCGCCATCTGCAGTGATTTTGGAGCCCAGAAAAACAAAGTCAACCACTGTTTCCACTGTTTCCCCATCTATCTGCCATGAAGTGATGGGACCAGATGCCATGATCTTAGTTATCTGAATGTTGAGCTTTTAGCCAACTTTTTCACTCTCCTCTTTCACTTTCATCAAGAGGCTCTTTAGTTTTTCTTCACTTTCTGCCATAAGGGTGGTGTCATCTGCATATCTGAGGTTATTGATATTTCTCCCGGCAATCTTGATTCCAGCTTGTGCTTCCTCCAGCCCAGCATTTCTCATGATGTACTCTGCATATAAGTTAAATAAATAGGGTGACAATATACAGCCTTGACGTACTCCTTTTCCTGTTTGAAACCAGTCTGTTGTCCATGTCCAGTTCTAACTGTTGCTTCCTGACCTGCATATAGGTTTCTCAAAAGGCAGGTCAGGTGGTCTGGTATGCCCATATCTTACGGAATTTCCCACAGTTTGTTGTGATCCACCCAGTCAAAGGCTTTGGCATAGTCAATAAAGCAGAAATAGATGTTTTTCTGGAACTCTCTTGCTTTTTCAATGATCCAGTGGATGTTGGCAATTTGATCTCTGGTTCCTCTGCCTTTTCTAAAACCAGCTTGAACATCTGGAAGTTCACAGTTCATGTATTGCTGAAGCCTGGCTTGGGAATTTGTCTTAAAATCTCTGAACACGATATATCTTTCCATTTGCTTGGCTCTTATTTATCTTCATAATGGTTTGTAAAGAAACATAATAGTTTCTTTCATGTCTTTAAAAAATATTTGTAAGAATTTTATTATTTTTGATGTATTATGAAGATTTTTTTAAATTTCAGTTTTGAATTTTAGTTGTTGCTAGTATATAGAGGTACATTTGGTTTCTGTACATTGGCATTATATTTTGAAATCTTATTATTTATTTATTCTAATTACATCATGTTCTTAATTCCTTTTTTGTATTTAAAATACTATAAATGTATCCAAACAATCCTTTTTGTTGGACATTTAGATTTTTATTATTTATTAAATAATTTTATTTATTATTTTTATTTTTGTTTGCCCTGGGTCTTTGTTGCTGCACAAGGGCTTTCTCTAGTTGCAGTGAACGGGGGCTACTCTTTGTTGTGGTGCAGGAGCCTCTCGTTGCGGTGGTTTCTCTTGTTGCGGAACACAGGCTCTAGGCACACGGGCTTCAGTCGTGTCAGCACTTAGGCTCTAGAGTGTGGGCTCAGCAGTTGTGGTGCACGGGCTTTAGCTGTTCCATAGCATGTGGAATCTTCTCAGACCAGAGATAGAACCCATGTCCCCTGCGTTGGCAGGCAGATTCTTAACTACTGTACCAGTAGGGAAGTCCAGGGCATTTAGATTTTTTAAAACCTTTTTGATATGCAGTGATGAAAGTGCTAGGATTTTATTTTATTTTTTTTTTGCAAGTTTAAAAATTCTTTATTTGAAGTTTAGACAAAGAACAAGTATTGCATCATAAAGACTTGCTTAAAAGCATATCATAGCCTGCTGTCATTGTTTCTTTATGTGTTGAAAACAAAACAAAACAAAAAATTTAAGGGAGAAAATGGTACATCTTTCCTCCACATTTTAACCCATTCTTAACTGAGCACCGATACAACCTTACAAAGAAAGTCCTGGTGAAATGACATCTCTGATGCTCTCTCCTCGGGTTCTAATGGCTCCGCGGGAGAAGCACTATCGGTCTCAGACTAACCATACTGCCAGTGTGATGACAAGTGACAAGTATCTCTAAGGCCAGTAGTACAGAGCAGTTTCCATCTAAAGTTCTATTTCCCCACTATCTCTCATGAAGATGACTGACCTAGAAATGAGGGCTGAGTGTGAGTTAAAAGGGTCCAATATACATCTGTTGCGAAAGTCAGCCCACTAAACTGTCTGAGATGATCCTGCTGGGCAAGACGCCAAGCCTCCAGGTCTGCTTGTTGACTAATGGTCAGCAGCATCACTGGGGGCAAGCAAGGTGCTAGGATTTTAATCTTTATATGTCTGCCCAAATGTTTTCTTAGGAGCAATTCCTAGAGAAAGAATTGCTGAATTAGATTATGCATTTAACCAGAGCTTTCATATATTTTGTGTGATGGTCCCTTGGAGAGATGCCATCAGGGTGCATGTCCATCAGTGAAGCTCTGAGAGTTCCATTTTCCCTATGTATGGTGCCATTGTGTTTTTTGTGCTTGGTATGATCGAAGCATAATCATGGTATTTAAGCAAAATTTTATTGTACAGGATCTTTAAGTGTAGAAAGTTAAGTTGTCCACAGATGAAGCCTATAAGCATAAGCTGCTTGGGATTATAACTGCCTTACAGGCTGATCAGCCCAGTAATTCTGGTGAAGGTGCTAGAATAGCTATAATAATCTCAGCAAGGACTTCCCTGGTGGTCTAATGGTTAAGAATCCACCCTCCAATGCAGGGGACATGGGTTCAATCCCTGGTCAGGCAACTAAGATCCCACATTCCGCAGGGCAACTAAGCCCACTAAGCCCATGGGCCACAACTAGAGAAGCCCGTGCATTGCAACCAAGACCCGAGGCAGCCACAAAATTAAAAAAGAAAAAATAGAATTATCTCAGGAAATGCAATTTGAAGCCTAAATAAAGATTCATCTCTTTTAACCTGAAATGCTTCTCCTTAAAGACAACAATGCAAGGGTATCTTTAGAGGGAGCTGAAGTTGCAGGTCCTGCTATAAATGTCAGAGAAGAGCGTGAAAATGCAAAATCAGTGCCCTACCCGCAGCAAACAGGAAGACACCTCGGCCTGTTATTACTCTAAAAACTTCAAACAGAGCCTCCACCACGTACTCCATTCCATTCCCTTGAATTCCATTCCCTTGAAAAGAAGAAATTTTCAAGCATTTGATGAGAAATAATTTTCCAAGTGTTTTACATCAATCTCGGCTACAATGGCAGAGCTTTTGTCAGCATTACAAATGAACCCATGCGGTCCGATTGCTTTATCATGTCAGGAAGTGTAAGCCATTATTCAGAACCTGGGGGCCTGTTTTAAATCGCCTGCTGTAAGGTTATTCCATCATCTGTATATCACAGGTCACCGTTGCGGAGTAACTAAGATTCATAATTTCCAAAAAGAGGGTGATTTGTCATCCAGTTCTGTAGCCTAATGTTTGCTTGTTTCATCGGTCTTACTGTTGAGTGATTAACGGAACAGCCAGGAGATTTTAAATACTCCTTAGACAACATTCCCTCTGGAGACCTGCTCGGCTGCAGTCCATTCTTAATGTGTGCAATTAGAAGGTGTAAATGTATTCAGAATAGATGGGCTTAGGGGAGCTGTGGTTGTGGCTGCGGGAGCTGACTGTTGGATAATGGCTTAAGGATAAGATGGAGAATTCAGCAGCGACTCTGGGTTTTATGATCAGATGTCTGTTCTCATTTGTATGGTCGTTCATCTTTGTCAGTTCTGGAGTTCAGACTCCAGAGATGGAGCATCTTTCTCACCCATCTTCTGTCTTTAACGCTGTCCTCTGGAGAATTCAAAATCTGTGATTGTGTTTTGTCACTTCCACCCTGAGACAGTGAAAACAGAATTTACAGTGAGCGACTTCTCTGGTGGTCCAATGATAAGGCCACTACACTTCCACTGCAGGGGGCATGGGTTCGATTCCCAGTCGGGGATCTAAGATCCCATGTGTGCTGCAGTGCTGCCATTAAAAAAAGGTTGTAATGAATTTGATGAAGACTGTGAGTGATCAGTTACTCATCTTCTGGATTCCTATGAATTATTAACCTTAAAATCAAAGTTTTTGTTTTTTTTTTAACTCTTTATTCTATATGGAAATGTAGCCGATTAACAATGTTGTGATAGTTTCAGATGGACACCTAAAGGACTCAGCCATACATATACATGTATCCATTCTCCCCCAAACTCCCCTCTCATCCAGGCTGACACATAACATTGAGCAGAGTTTCCTGTGCTATACAGTAGGTCCTTGTTGGTTATCCATTTTAAATATAGCAGTGTGTACATGTCCATCCCAAACTTTCCGTCTCTTCCTCCCATTCTTCCCTACTGGCAACCACAGGTTTCTTCACTAAGTTCATGAATCTGTTTCTATTTTGTAAATAAATTCATTTGTGCCATTTTTTTTCAGATTCCTCACATACAGGATATCGTATTTCTCCTTCTCTGACTTACTTCACTCAGTATGGGTGGGTTGGGAAGGGTCTTAATGAATGCTTGGTTTAAATAGGCAGATAGCTGATTAATCCCCAGGGTTTATAGTCACCTTCTTAAACATCTGATGTCAATTTTAGGATGCATTCTCCTTTAAGGTACACCTTAGGTTTGCTGAGAATGTTCAGTTATATTTCTAAATCTCCTTAGTTTAAAACATTAAATCAGTTTTATGCCAACCAGATTCCATGTTAAAATAGGTCAACAAGGAACAAATAAAGAATAAAATAGAGTAAGGGCACTAAAGAAAGTGAAATGTTAGTCGCTTAGTTGTGTCCAACTCTGCTACCCCCATGGACTGTAGCCTTCCAGGCTCCTCTGTCCATGGGATTCTCCAGGCAAGAATACTGGTGTGGGTTGCCATTCCCTTCTCCAGTGATCTTCCCAACCCAGGGCTTGAAACCAGGTCTCCTGAATTACAGTCGGATTATTTACTGTCTGAGCCACCAGGAAAGCCTAAAAGGCACAAGTGGCATTATTCACGTGATAGTCACACTAGCACTTCTGATCCAGAGGTATGTGTTTAGACATCAAGTTAGTGACCTGGACTTTGAGTTTTCAGGTACATCTTGCATGTTGGTATGGTTCCATCATCCATGATTTTTGCTTTGATTTTTATCTATTTGTTTGACTGCACCAAGTCTTAGATGTGGCGTGTGGGATCTTCAGTCTTGGTTGCACCACGCGGCTTAGTTGCAGCATGTGGGATACAGTTCTCTGACTAGGGATCGAACCCAGGCCCCTGTGCTCTGGGCGTGTAGTCGTTAAGCACTGGACTATGGGGGAAGTTCTAATTTTTGTGTTTCAATACCAGTAACTAATGCATGTAGAGTAACGGTGCCTCGAAGGCCATCAGTCCTGAAACTATAAACACTTGACCTGGCCACACCTTCTTGGGTTTTATTCTCACTTTATTTTTATTTTCGTTGTTTATTTTTCTCTCTCCTTTAAAACTCAGTATTCCTATATGGATACTCTAATATGCCAACTCAGATGGTCATATTTTCCTTCCTCAGGCTGCTCTGAGGAAAACTCACTTGTTTTTCAGGTGGAAAATTCCTGTTATTAGATCTCCTTCTGCATTCACAGCCCCCCAAAACAGATTTTTCAACTTAACATTCACTAAGTCTGATCACTCGGCAGAAGTTCTTGAATTTTTTTCAAGAACAACAACAACAACAAAATAAGAGCTGCTGGAATAGAAAGCAGCAAAGAAAGTGACTTTAAGAAGGATTGGGTTCTGTTCTGGAACAAACTTAGAGGACTTGGAGTGTGGTGCTTAGTCTGTCGCGACCGATATGGTGTCAGACCATGAAAATGACACATTTTGTTTAGAAGATAAAAATACCATTCTCCAGGAAATGGTAATATTGGAAAGACATGTAAATGGGTGTTTAAAGGATGAGTTCAAACCTTGGTTCATGTGAATCCTGGATCTTAGAGGAAAAGTCAAGAGAAGAAAAATAAGTTTTGGGTTAAAATGAGGAGATGAAATCCACTGAAAAGTTTAGGTGGGTCTGTGCCTGATCTCCGAGCCTCTACAGGCCAGTCTGTTTTGTTCTTTTTTAAAATCAGAGAATGAACATAGAACATTTCCCCAGGAGAGGCTGAAATGGAATCACTCCAGATTAATGCGTTCCCAAGGGGGGCCTGAGACCTTGGTTGTGTGATCAGGATTTTTGAACTTCATTTCCTGAAAATGATGTTGGTATATCTGAAAAATGCACATAAGCTCTCAAACCCAGGTGCTGTCTCTGCATTTAATTTAAAATTTGTTTTTAGAAAATTCCTAAAATAAGACAAAGCATTTGATTCTTTATTTGATCCTGTTCTAATGTCCTTTTCTAAATTCTTGTGACATTTAATCTTCAGCCCAGGAAGAAGTGGGGGAAGAGAAGCAAGGGGATATGGGATTAACTCTGTCTCCTTCTAGAGTCTAGTAGGTCGGGGAGGAGAAGGGCCAGGAGGATTCCAAACTCAGTTCAGTGAATTGGGCACCAGCACTTTTAAAAAATGAAGTGAAATGGAATAGAAAGTATAGAGTGCCTGGTATATAATAAGTCTAAATGATTCTTTGAGACTGTACTGTGTATGTGTGTAGCTGTGAGTGTAAATAATTATATCTCATGGGTGAAGGATGGCAATATAAGTCACAAAGCATTCTAAAGATCAGTGTTATCGATTATGGATTATTTTCTTACAAGGTTGGCTTTCCTAGGGACCCTGGGGTACAGATACATCGAAGATCACTTTTTTTCAAGGGTCTTCCGAATCTGCTTTTCTTAAGAGGTTTAAGGGTTTTCTAAGAGGACATCTGAATCTTAACATTTCAGTTAAGATTTTCTCCAGAGCTAGTTATGCATTATTATTATTATTAGCTTTTGTGATTGTGTCGGTGTGCTCTCAGTGTATCTTATTATATTTATTCTAATTATGTTACTAAAAAAAGCACAAAGGAGGGATTTCCCTGGCAGTCCATTGGTTAAGACTCTATACTTCTAATGCAGGGAAAGCGAGTTCAATCTCTAGTTGGCTAACTAAGACCCCACAAGCTTCAAGGCATGACCAAAAGATTTAAAAAAGAAAAAGAAAAAAGTCACAGAGGAAATGAACTTGTTTCCATTGAGAATTCGATGAATGAGGGGACTTCCCTGGCGGTCTAGTGGTTAGGACTCAGTGCTTCCACTGCAGGGGACACAAGTTTAGTCCCTGGCTGGGGAGACCCCAGACATACCCACACACCCATACCATACCCAGCCATACCCGCATACCCACATACCCACAAAGCATGCAGTGTGGTCAACAAAACCAAACCAAACCAGAAGAGTACAACAAAAAAAGAAGTGGATGAATGAAATGAAATGTATGAATGAACACTTTCTCCTTGCATGGCTTTATGTCCAGTTATATGCATTTGCAAATGATGACGTTTTAGGCTCACTGGGGTTAATGATACTAATACTGTCT
>NW_011494732.1:1360375-1396976 GCF_000754665.1 Bison bison bison | reverse complement strand
TATGATGACTTAAAACAACCACAATGCATTTCGTGGGTCGGTGATTTAGACTTGGGGCTTTCCTGGTGGCTAAGATGGTAAAGAATCTGCCTGCAGTGCAAGAGACCTGAGTTTGATCCCTGGGTTGGGAAGATCCTTGGAGAAGGGCATGGCAACCCACTCCAATATTCTTGCCTGGAAAATCCCATGGATGGAGGAGCCTGGTGGGCTACAATCCAAGGAGTTGCAAAGAATCGGACACAACTGAGCGACTTCACTTTCACTTTCTTTTCACTTTCCAGTATTCTTGCCTGGAGAATTCCATGGACAGAGGAACCTGGTGGGCCACAGTCTATAGGGTTGCAAGAGTCAGACATGACTGAAGCGACTTAGCACACACGCGCAGTTTGGACTTGGCTCATCTCTGCTTCCTCTGTGTGTATTGGGCTCACTTGTAAGTTAGGCTGAGGCCTGAAAGGTCCTGCATGAGTGGCTGAGTCTCTCTCCACCAAGTATACTTTTAAGGAGGCAGCCCAGCCTATGAGGCAGCAGTGTCCCAATGGGTGGGGGCTTCCCAGGTGGCTCGGTGGGTAAAATATCTGCCTGCAACACAGGAGACGCAGGTTCAATTCTTGGGTCGGGAAGATCCCCTGGAGGAGGGCATGACAACCCACTCCAGGATGCTCGCCTGGAGAATACCATGGACAGGAGGAGCCTAGCGGGCTACAGTCTCTAGGGTCACAAATTTGACGCAACTGAAGCAACTTAACATGCATGCACACATGTCCCAATGGGTGAGGGCATTGGACTCCAGCCTTCAAGACCAAGACTTGGGAATCACTTTCACTTGCTCTGTTATTTTTTTTTTTTTAATATTATTTCTTTATTTGGCCGCACTGAATCTTAGTTGCAAAATGTGGGATCTAGTTCCCTGACCAGGGATCAAACCCCGACCCCCTGTACTGGGAGCTCAGAGTCTTAGCCACTAGACCACTAGGGAAGTCCCCCCTTGCCGTGTAATTAATGCAAGTCACCAGGTGAGCCCAGCATCTAGGGGTAGGGAAATGGGTTCCACCTTTTGTTGAAAGGGACCACAAAGAATGTGTTTTACTTGTGTGTGTGTGTGTGTGTGAGCTCAGTTGTGTTCGAATCTTTGTGGCCCCATGGACTGTAGCCCTAGGAGCCTGGTGGGCTACAGTTCATGGCATTTCCAGGCAAGAATACTGGAGTGGGTAGCCATTCCCTTCTCCAGAGAATCTTCCTGACCCAGGGATCAAACCCATGTCTCTTAAGTCTTCTGCATTGGCAGGCTGGTTCTTTACCACTAGAACCTCCTGGGAAGCCCCAGCCTTACATGATAGCTTTCAAATGGCAAACCAAAACTTTTCTCTATCTGTGGGTGTGTGTATGTACTAATATATGAACTTAAGAGGACATTCCTATATAAACCATTTTTCTGGTTTCATAAAGAAGACATTCTTCTTAACTGGAATTTCACTGAAATATTTTCTATGACTGATGGCTGACGTTTCAGTAATAACTGAGTCAGTTCTCTGTTGCCCCCTCCCCTGAATTGCAGTGGGAAGTACCTTTATGTTTATTAGGCCAGGCTCAGCTCGGGCGAGCCATCAGAAGAACTGTTAGTTCATGCAGTGAAATGAAAATAAAGGTTTGGTATGGGCACACCTGGCTGAAAGGTCAGAGCCGAACAGCCTCTGACCTTTCTTGTCATCAAGTCATGGAGCTGCGTTCTCTCCTTTGAATATATCCTGAACTCTTCTGTTGCAGAGATTAACCAAAGTGCTGACAATCTACACGTGTTTCTCCTGATCTGTGGACTCAGACAAGTGAAAGACCCTCTCTATTTGGTGGATGCATTCTCCGGTATGTGTTCTTGGGTGACCCCTCACCTGCGGGATTCCACTGGGGTTCCCATCTTCGAAGGTCTCTCCTTAGGACTGTGAGATTTCTCATTTTTTTTGCCCACCAGCAGAACTGTTTCTAGATTGTTGCTTTGGAAACAACCAGAAAAATAATCGCACTGTGTAGTCATTTCAGTTGTTTTCTACCTTCCTGTAACCTCGGCTTCTGTTTTGCTGTTGTTGTTTAGTCTCCTAGTCATGTCTGACTTTTTTGCAATCCCGTGGGTTCCTATAGCCCGCCAGGCTCCTCTGTCCATGGGATTTCCCAGTCGAGAATACTGGAGTGGGTTCCCATTTCTTTTCTCCAAGGGATCTTCTCAGCTTCTGAGAAAATTGTGAAAAATAGCCAATAATGACAAGGCTAAAATAATTTTACCTGGAAATAATTTACACATGCCAGTTTATATGATACATTTGGAGTTTTGTTGCACTGCTTAAGTTAGTCTATAGACTCCAGTGCATCCTACTGCTGCTGCTAAGTCGCTTCGGTCGTGTCCAACTCTGTGCGACCCCATAGACGGCAGCCATCCCTGGGATTCTCCAGGCAAGAACACTGGAGTGGGTTGCCATTTCCTCATCCAATGCATGAAAGTGAAAAGTGAAAGTGAAGTCACTCAGTCATGTCCGACTCTTAGCGACCCCATGGACTGCAGCCTACCAGGCTCCTCCATCCATGGTGTTTTCCAGGCAAGAGTACTGGAGTGGGGTGCCATTGCCTTCTCCAATATGCATCCTAACTACCTAATAAATTAGATATCTGAATAATATGCAATGGTCTAGAAAAAAAGTTTTCCTTTAAACCATAAAATGTCCAATACTTACATTTCAAATAATTATAAGTTGCTAATATGAAAGCAAAATGATATGAAAGAATTTATATTGTAGCACAGTTAATACTGAACTGACTTATGTTTTCAGCTGTGACTTAAAACCATTTTAAAAGTCTTTTTTTTTTCTTTTTTCTCCCCAAGAATGGCATCAAGAAGAGCCCAACGTTTACATGGTTATTGTTGGTCCTGAAGTAAGTTGATTTGCTGTGAGCCTTGATCTCATCTCTATTTTCCTCCATTCTTTTTAGACATTTTATAAAATTAGTTACTTTTCTCACCCATATTTGATTTCTTTCTTAAGCAAATAAAGCCTGTTTGCCTTCTAAAAAATGAACACCAGACAAGGTTAGAGATGATGACACTTTATAAGTCTTTACAATTAATTTAATGCTACAAAGGGTAAGTAATGGATTCTCTTGGGACTAGAGGCATATAAAGAAAGTTTGTCTAAGTCAGTATATAAGATAGATGTTACATGTGGTCCAGATCATCTTTGAAACTCATTGGAAGTACTCAACAGACATGGAGCTGTTCACCCAAGCACTGGATTAGGTAATTGACATGCAGTTAGAAGCCAAGTAGGGTGGAGAATAAGAATCCATAAGCACGAGCATCCCCCTTCACTGGGGGATGTCCTTGGCTGACCGTGGCCATCGTCCAGGGAACAGAGGTCAGTGGAAGGGCTTGGGGGTGCGGCCTCTCATGTCCCTGGGACTCCGGACACCCCCACTCCCCATTGGCAGATCTGGAGGAAGCAGGTGATCTGTTACAGAGTCGATTCTTTTTTTTTCAATTGTTACCAAGGCTGTGTTTTTTTTGTTGTTGTTTTATTTTATTTTTGGCCATGCAGCTCTTTGTTGAGCTCTTCTTTTCTGCATGGACTTTCTCTAGTTACTGTGAACAGGGGCTGCTCTCTAGTTGTGGTGCGAGGGCTTCTCACTGCGGTCCTCCTTTGTTGCAGAGCACGGGCTTAGTTGCCTCATGAAATGTAGGATCTTGGTTCTCGCACCAGGGATCGAACTCACGTCCCCTGTGTTGGCAGGTGCACTCCCAACTGCTGGACCACCAGAGAGGTCCCCCGCTCGCAGAGTCAATTCCAAGCTCACAGGACTCAGAGAGTCTGGGTGGCAACACTGGTCATCTCATGAAAACAAACGTTGAGTGGCTCTGTCCAAGCAGTTTAGAAAACAGAACCCTCGTCCCGCCAGTTGAGATGTAACCCTGCAGGAAGGATGTCTCGTCTTCTCTTCATGGGGTGTCTGTATCGGGGCTGCGTCTTGTTCCCATGAATGACATCTCCCACTGCCTTTCCCTTCCGCCCGGCAGGCTGACTCTGGGCCTGTTAAATGCCTTCGTGACATCCTTGTTCTATTCTGTAGTTTCTCATCTTGTCAGTTTCCTGCTTCCCTAGGGACCCATGAGGTATGCAGTGGAAGTGGCAAGCTTTTCTCAGTATTCTAAAGACCTCTGGAAATACTCCATTTACCTGGAGAAAGGCCCGCTAGCCTAAAACATATACCAAGAGCTAGAATTTGTAGGGCTACACTGGTTGTCACACGGAAGATGAATCGCTCCACCATCCATGTTGTTTGTTGGTATAACAGGCACTCACATATACACACCTGCATGCACACACACACATCACACACAGGCTCAGGGCCAGGCTTTAGATGGTTAGCAAGAGAATTCCCAGTGCACTAATGAATGTTAAGTCACATAGTGGCAAAGCTATTACTATTATTATTTTAATTCTCTTATATCCTTCTGTTCGAGCAGCATGATTGAAAAAGTTTTAATTTGATACTGAGATTCTTGCTAACCAAGAGAGAAGACTGCAAGCTTAGAGCCATGGCAGTAGCAGTTATCTTGAAAGAATTTAGTAATGTGGCTTTCATTTTCACTGCTTTTGGTTTTATGGTTTGGTTCCATTTATGATGCATGATACTGGTTTTCCAACTCTGAAAATTTCCTTTAAAAATCAGTTGATTAAAAAAACGAATTTATTTCACAAATGTATTAAATAAACAATAGTAGAGAGGGGGCACCGATGTGATGAATTGTGAAAGTACGCAAATAGCCAGTTTGGGAAGCAGTTTTTAATGAAGAGTCAGTGTGCCTAGGAGATGCAGGTTTGAACCCTGGGTCAGGAAGATCCTCTGGAGGAGGAAACGGCAGCCCATTCTGGTATTCTTGCCTGAAAAAAATCTCATGGATAGAGGAGCCTGGTGGGCTACAGTCCTTGGGGTTGCAGAGTTGGGCATGGTTGAGCATGTGTGTGCACACACACACACACACACAGTATATCTGGAGGCAGAAATACCAAAAGAATAATACTTGGTGGAGAAACATGTTCACAAACAACTCTGGCCTAATGATGACCTGATTTCTCTGTTTGACTTTTTCTGTCATGCTTCCTTTTAAGGAAACCTGGAGAGAGGTGGCAAACTTCAAAGTATAGCACTAAACATGTGCCAGAAACCCTTTTCCAGGAACATAAAGACTGAGGTGGTATTTTAGCTGGTACCGGAGTCAGAGCAGAGGGAGAGGCTAGAGCGCGTGTTGTTTTCCCGCATCTATTAGCACCTTCCTGTTTAACTCACTTGCCTACAAGTGAGGGACGCCATTTGCTTCATAAAGACTTTCTAAGTCATGGTCTCTTAGAAGAGGCACTTCTTTTGTTTTTGCTTTCTTTTGGCCGTGTCAGGTCTTTGTTGTTGGGGCTTTGTTATGGTGTTTGGACTCTCAAGTTGTAGTGCAGGGCTCAGTAGTTGTAGCGAGAGGGCTTAGTTGCTCCGAGGCATGTGGGATCTTAGATCTCCAACCTGTATCAAACCCACGTCCTCTGTATTGGAAGGCAGATTCTTAACCATTGGACCACCAGGGAAGGCCCAGTTGTTTTGTTTTCTAAACAATTAGGAAGGCTTTTTCATCCCCAGGGGAAAGAACCGTATTTTCCCATTTGTTTTTGAAACATACAAGCTTCCCTCTAACTTTAGTTGGCCTACTTTTGAAAGAACAGTGAGTGTAAAAAATGTGTTTCCTTCCTCCTAATTTCACTGCAAAGAAATTAGACTCTTGGGCTCTGGGTTGGGAGGCAGTAGGGGAGGGTGGAGACTGTGGCAAACCGTGGCATCACTGACTGGGAGCATGATTCAGCCGCAGCAGGGTTTACATCCAGAGATGCAGGCTCCCTTGTCAACCTTCCAAGAGAAGTCACAGCCCAGAGGCCTTTTTTTTTTCCTCTTTTGAAAAAAATGTATGTGTGTGTGTGTGAAATTTTTAAGTGCTCGCAACTAGCTAGACAAACATTCGTGTGTGGCCACGCTCTGTCTCTCTCTCTCTCTTTGTTCACCTTGTCGGTCCTACAAAATGCATCTCTGTATTTTCTTTCTTTTTTAAAAAGTTGTATTTATTTATTTACCTTGATCACACGAGTCTTCATTGCTTCACATGGGCTTTCTCTAGTTGCAGCAAGCAGAGGCTACTCTCCTGTTGCAGAGCGTGGGTCCCAAGCCTGAGGGCTCAGCAGTTGCGGCTTGAGGGCTCAGTAGTTGTGACTTGGGGCCTCAGTTGCCTTGTGGCATGTAGAATCCTTCTGAACCAGGGATGGAGTCTGTGTCCCCTGCATTGCCCAGTGGATGCTTAACCACTGGACCACCAGGGAAGTCCCTGTATTTCCTTTTTTTGTAACTTCCAGAGGGAGGCAGTGACTTTGACTCATGACTTTCCTGATGAGAATCAGGAAACAGATGGTGACTTGAGCTGGCCGAGACAAAGCAGGTTTACAGGGACCCTGGGAAAGTCGTATCTTGGGAAGCTTTAGTGCTTTCACAATTTCTAGTGGAATTTCTCCTTTCCCCCTTTCTCCTCCCCTTTTCCAAGCTGGTCTAATGCATCTCTGACATACCTGAGGACATATTTCTTCCTGAGCCAATGCAGGTCCAGAATAAGTCTCCTAGAATGCCCCACCCCCGAGGCCCTTGGAGGTCCCTTCTGAAGCTGCATCTTCAGCCACTGACTTAGTTTGTGTGAGTGGAGCCAGGAAAGCAAAGCAGCAAGGGAATAAAAGAGAAAGAGGAGCCTGGAAAGGGAGCTCTTGAGTGAAGGGCCGTGAAGGATTATGATCTGAGAGTTACTGGTCCTTAAGTTCATTGCCATGAATTAGTAATAATTCTCAGGCACTTCTTCCACAAGGCGCTCCACTATCTGTAATTAAAAACCCTCTAGGAAACAGAGAAAGGCATCTTGGGTTGCAAATTTGCCACTTGGGAAAACCAGCTGTAAGCACCTGGCACTGTGCCAGGGCCACACTCAGTCTGGAGATTTCCTGGGATCTGCTCACTTCTCCACCAACCAGAGAAACTGGATCTTCCAGATCTAACTCTGCCTGCGAGATGTGGCTGCCTTCTCAGGCTTGCACAGACCTGAATGCAGAAGCGAGCGTTTGGGACCTGACTCCTGTTTCTTTGTCTTGATCCATCTGGGTGGCTATAACCACGTACCGCAGACGAGGTGCCTAAGAAACAACAAATTTATTTCTGACGTTCTGGAGGCTTTGAGTCCAAGGCGAAAGTGCCAGCTGTGTCATTTTCTTCTGGGGTACTCTTCCTTTATCTTTTTTTTTTCCTTCAATTTTTTGGCTCTACTGGATCTTCATTACTGCATACAGACTTTCTCTAGTTTCAGCGGGCAGAGGCTACTCTCTAGTTGTGGTGCCCAGGTTTCTCACTGTGGTGGCTTTGCTTGTTGCAGAGCGGTCTCAAGGGAGGGCTCAGTAGTTGTGGTGCACAGGCTTAGCTGTTGAGGCATGTGGAATCTTCCCAGACCAGGGATCGAACCCATGTCCCCTGCACTGGCAGGCGAATTCTTTACCACTGGACCACGTGGGAAGCCCAGAATCAGCAAGCAAGTCTTGCTTGCTGAGTCCTCGGAGCTGTCTGGGATCTTTTATCAGAATGCCAGTCCCATTCATGAGAGTTCCTGCATCACTTCCCAAAGACCTATGCTCCCAAATATCATCACCTCGGGGATTAAGATTTCAATTTGTGAATTTTAAGGGGGATACAAACATTCAGCCCCTAGCAATATCCCTGCCTTCTAATGGGTCTTTATCAAATCTAAAGAGAATCAGTAGCCACCATCACAAACACCTTGCTGCTGCTGCTAAGTCACTTCAGTCGTGTCCGACTCTGTGCGACCCCATGGACTGCAGCCTACCAGGCTTCTCCGTCCATGGGATTCTCCAGGCAAGAACACTGGTGTGGGTTGCCATTTCCTTAGTAGACAGAATAATTTGAGTTTCTGAAATACTAAGGCAGCACTGAATATGATTAGTCACAAATTCAAACCACTTGTTTCCTTCTTGGCTCCCTCTTCCCTACAACAGTTTTCTTTTCTTTTTTTTGGTTACACTGCCCAATTTGTGAGATCTTAGTTCCTCAACCAGGGATTGAACCTGAACCCCTAGCAATGATAATGCAGACCACCAATGAGTTCCTCAGAAGATTTAAAACCAATATTTTGATATGTAGACACACATTTCATATCCTCCAATAATTCAGATAAGCTAGTATCTCTTAAGTGTTATGTTTCTTCGCTTTTTCTCCATAACCAGTGGTATGCTGGTCAGTATTGAACAACTGGTTCTGTTGGGATGCGCAAGGTGGTAAACCCTATTTTTTTTTAATTTTTTTAATGTGGACCATTTTTAAAGTCTTTATTAAATCTGTTGCAATATTACTTCTGTTTTATGTTCTTTGGGTTTTTTTTTAAGCTCCCTGACCAGGATTGAACCTGCGCCCTGTGTATTGGAAGGCGAAGTCTTAACCATTGGATCAACAGGGAAATCCCAAGCTGTAGTTTATAAATAAAGCCTTATTTGCCTATTTCTGTAAAAATGTTTTCCCATGGCCAGTTTCAAATAACCAGACAGCAAGTAAAGCCAACTCCAGCACATTTTACATGGTGACCCATCACACACACACACACACCCCAGAAACAAGCTTAATTAAATAATCCTCTTGATTCGTGTATGTCACACAGTCTGTTTTTCTTTAAAAACCTGTTCTATGCCTCTGCTTTGATATTTCATGTCATTAAAACAGTGCCTATTTTTATTCCAAGATTGATTTCATGATGTGCTTCATGATTTGAAGTTTGGAAAACACTGACTTGGGCCACACTGGATGGTTGTGTGTATGTGTGTGTGTGTGGCCCCTAAACACACTCCCTCTTGAAAGCCAGTGAGTTGGCTGCTTCCTTAATGAGATTCCCTCCCCGGATCGTGGCCTGGCTTCGATATGCTTCTCGTGACCACTCAACTTAAACAAGCTCTTCCCTATTATCCTTGCAAGATTTCTAGGCATCTATCAGTTTTCAGTGTCAAGAATTCAATTTAACACCATTTTGGAATACAGAAGTAGGAGGAGACTAAAAGGGTTTTACACTTGACATTGAATCTTTGCTACAATGTTATGGGTTAATACACTGATCTTTTGGAAATGAATTTGAGAAGTGGGTCAGAGGTCAAATCTTGGGACACATTACAATTCATCTTTTAACCATTATCTCTTAGAGCGGATTAAACACCCCAAGTACTACAATTATTTTTGACATCTGATGTGAATACACTCTTCTTCCATTCATTTTTTTTTCCTTTGTTAACTGCTAAGCTCAATGACTGAATAAACGCTTTGTCTAAATTGAACCCTTTAGGAGGACCGTAGCCTTTCTGGGTCATGTGCAGGTCCTCTTAGAACAAAATTGCATTGACTCGGTTAGTGAATATGTCTTGAGAAAGAGCTCAGTCTGTTTTTAGGGAGTGCTCACAGTGCATTCAGCAGTGATTCGTGCTCCCTTTGTCAGTGTCTCTGCATGGAGCCTGGTCAGATAGGAGACGCCAGTGAAGAAGCTACACAGCTCAGCCTGTGCCCCTGGGCTGCAGCCTCAGACCAACTTCAGCACAAGGACATGTATTAGGAGATGATAAGAGCTTCTAAGAGAATTGTTGGGGAGGCTGAAGATCAGGTTTGACTACATCTGTTTCTTAGTCTCTGGGTCATTCCCTTCAAGGTCCATGGTCTGCCATGGGTTACCTCTGCCATTTTGTAAGGAGAGGACCAGGCACCTAATTCCACTTCCATCAGACCACACCCAGTGGGCAGAAGTGAGAAGATGCACAGGGGAAGCAGAAGAGGTGAAGTGGATGCCAAATATTCAAAGCAGAAAACTGATGATAGTGGCGTATGCAAATCACTGATTTGTTTGTATGAACGATCAGACAAGAACTGAATACTTTTGTAGGTCACTTAATGAATGTCAATGTGGCCCTTATGTTTAGTCCCAGAGAAAAGAATAGACTTGGCCCCTGCCTGAGTGGACATGAGGTCTGGTTAGGAAGAGAGACGACAGGTAACTCTAGACTGGAGGTGTATCTGCCAGGACAAGGGAGCCCACGGGCTGGGCTGCATACAGCATTCACGTTTGTTCCTACCATGTTCCATGGTCCAGCTCAGAAGGCAGTTATCACCCTCCCTTTGGAATATTATTGCTCTCCTTTTTAATCAATGCTCATCTCTCAACCAACCATTTATAAAATACTAGAGAGAGAGAATGTTTAGGAGAAGGCAATGGCACCCCACTCCAGTACTCTTGCCTGGAAGATCCCATGGATGGAAGAGCCTGGTAGGCTGCAGTCCATGGGGTCGCTAAGAGTCGGACATGACTGAGCGACTTCACTTTCACTTTTCACTTTCATGTATTGGAGGAGGAAATGGCAACCCACTCCAGTGTTCTTGCCTGGAGAATCCCAGGGACAGGGGAGCCTGGTGGGCTGCCGTCTATGGGGTCGCACAGAGTCGGACACGACTGAAGTGACTTAGCAGCAGCAGAAGCAGCAGCAGAGAGAATGTTGGGCTTCCCAGGCGGCACTAGTGGTAAAGAACCCACCTGCCAATGTAGAAGACGTAAGAGACGCAGTTTCGATCCCTGGGTTGGGAAGATCTCCTGGAGGAGGGCATGGTAACCCAGTCCAGTATTCTTGCCTGGAGAATTCCATGAACAGAGAAGCCTGGCAGGCTGCAGCCCACAGGGTCGCAAAGAGTCGGACACAACTGAAACGATTTAGCACACACGCAGAGAGGGTGTTCTTAGATTGCTTTAAAAAAAATGGTGATGCTGTGTATGTTACACAGCTAAAAAATAAAGTGATCATTCTTAACAAGAACATTTCAAAAAGCGAGATCCCAGTCCCCTGTTAAATCTACTTAATCCTTCATTACTGCTTACTGCTGGCAAGTTTGTTAACATCTTTAGAACAAGATCGAATCATCCCTGTCAGGCAAAGGGTAGTTCTGCATGGCTGGGTAATAGAGTGATTGCATGCTAGCTGGGTACCCTTCACTGCTCTGGGCCTCAGTTTCTCCATCTGTAAAGTGGACATGACTCAGAAAACACTACTCAGAAAACTCATAGTTTCCTATGAGGCCAAAATAAGCGAATACTTGGCATAGCACCTGGTTCATAGGCAGCATCATAGGGGCGTTTAATTAAAGAATGAAAGAACTTTCTGTGCTGATGTTTCCTTTGTGTGTTGACAGGCTAAGATTCTGTTTTAGCTGCAGGATGGTTTGAGTTAGATGCTGGTTTTCTATTAAAGCTTCTTTGATCTCTCAATCCAACCATTTTGGCAAAGCATGTGGTTTCTGCTTGCAGGGCTGTATGGAGTGGGTGCATTTTATGGTTCTCTTTGATAATCAGTGTGGTAGGAACATTCAGCTCGTGCGTGACAGCTTAATGACTTCCCATGATAATTTCTTATATCTAAGATGATTTTCCTTTAGCCTGGGAGTTGAGACAATGTATTTTGCTAGAAAGTAAATAAGCTTAGAAGGAGGAAATAGAATTTTCTTTGCTGCTTGCCATGCTCTCGCTTTTTAAAATTTCATAACATGCGCTTTCATTAAATAAAAATATCTACCCTTCTTTTTTTTTTTTCTTTATCTTGTGTTTTGTTCCCCTTGGTTTCACTAAGAGATTTGAAAATGAACTGATGTGGAAGGCAAGCCCAGAAAAGTTTAATGCAGTTTGTACTTTCAACTTGAAAGTTGCTGTTACACCTTTGGCTAAATTTTAGTTAAAGGGTTATGTTAGTTGCTCAGTCACGTCCAACTCATTGTGACCCCATGGACCAAAGTCTGCCAGGCTCCTCTGTCCCTGAAATTCCCTAGGCAAGAATACTGGAATGGGTAGCCATTCTTTTCTCCAGTTAGGTATTTCAGCTATCTTTTACATTTTTTTTTTCCTTGATGAAATCTTTTCCCCTAATCATGAGAGAAGAAACATGTTTAAAAATTAAAAACAAGAGGAATTTCTGTTTTTTTCTAATAAGAAAAAAATTTTTGGCCACACCATGGAGCATGTGGAATCTTAGTTTCCTGACCAGGGATTGAACTGGTTCTCCTTGCTTTTGAAGCACAGAGTATTAACCACTGGACCACCAGGGAAGTTCTGAGGAATCTGTAACTAAAAATTATCATAAGTAAAGCATGTATGTCAGAATTCATGGTGGTAGTTGTTTAGTTGCTAAGTCATGTCTGATTCTTACGACCCCATGGACTGTAGCCTGCCAGGCTCCTCTATCCATGAGATTCCTCAGGCAAGAATACTGAAGTGGATTGCCATTTCCTCCTCCAAGGAACTGAACCTGGGTCTCCTGCATTGTAGTGGAATTCTTTCCGCTGAGCCACCAGGGAAGCCTCATCAAAATTCATAAGTGTTAGTCGCTCAATCGTGCCTGACTCTTTGCCACCCCATGGACTGCAGCCCACCAGGCTCCTCTGTCCATGAGAGTTTCCAGGCAAGGATACTGGAGTGTGTTGCCATTTCCTTCTCCAGGGGATCTTCCCAACCCAGGGATCGAACCCAGGTCTCCTGCACTGCAGGCAGATTCTTTACTGACTGAGCTGGTCAAAATTCATATGTAATGCCAAAAGAAGGCTTTCATGAAATTGTTTACCTTTTCATGATGAGATATTAGGGTTATAATATAATCGAATGGCTTAGGATAATTCAAGTGAAAAGAATCAAAAGTAGGAAACAGAAAGGTAGAACCAGTTGGAGATCATTCATTTAGCAAATATTATCCAGCACAGAACTAGCATGACCTTGGGAGGAAAATGAAGATGTATAAAGAGAAGAGTTGGACAAATACCCAACAAGTACCAAAAAAAGTAGGTCCATGTTTTGTAGGAGGTGGTAGAAAAGTTTGAGAGGAGACTTTACTTCCTGTTTGGATGATCAGACAAAGTTTCTCAGAGAGGGAACTTTTGCCTGTGCAGTGGGGGATGAATGGATTTTAAGGATTGAGGTTGGCCTTCCTGGTGGAGAAAAAGACATGTAATTAGGAGAGAGGTGAGAAGCAGAGAGTAAATGTTACTGAGTCCGAATTCATACTGCCTGCTGCACGACAGGCCAATAAATCAAGAAATGAGTTGTTGGGGTAAGAAATAGCAACTTTATTTTGGAAGGCCAGCAGACTGAAAAGATGGTAGACTAGTGTCCCAAAGACCCATCTTCCATACAGATCTGCATCTACAGAGCACAGCTCTGTGTGCTTGGCAAGAGACAAGTGAGGCATCTGGTTGTCTTTTTAGAAGACACCAGTCTGTGGAGAAGGCAATGGCACCCCACTCCGGTACTCTTGCCTGGAAAATCCCATGGACGGAGGAGCCTGGTAGGCTGCAGTCCATGGGGTCGCTAAGGTTTGGACATGACTGAGCGATTTCACTTTCACTTTTCACTTTCATGCATTGGAGAAGGAAATGGCAACCCACTCCAGTGTTCTTGCCTGGAGTCCCAGGGACAGGGGAGCCTGGTGGGCTGCCGTCTATGGGGTCGCACAGAGTCGGACACGACTGAAGTGACCTAGCATCAGCAGCAGCAGTCTGTGGGCAATTCATGCCAAATGTGCCACAGTTATGCCAAAGGACATTCATCCAGCATGTTGCATACACCGAGAATATCCCTAAGACCCTACTAGGACAGAAAACATTTCACTCCTTAAAAAACAAAATTATCTTCCCGTTTGATATTTCTAAATGTTACATTTTTCCCCCATGGGGTCAAAAGCTACCTGTGTAATTTTGAGTGGAAAAATAGGGGGCAGAAATCAGGGGTCACAATTTTTCCATTTCCATTTGTTTGAGAATAGTATTAAAAGCAGAGACATTAACACAGGTCAGAATGTTTCAGCAAGCAAGTTTCAGAAGTTGAATTTTATAACAATAAACCTGTTAAAATATTGCCAGCATTTGGATTTTCTTAAACAAATGTCTTTAACAATTTTTTTTATTGATATGGGTGTACCTATGGCTCGTAAAAAGCCTCTTGATGAAAGTGAAAGAGGAGAGTGAAAAAGTTGGCTTAAAGCTCAGCATTCAGAAAACTAGGATCATGGCATCTGGTCCCATCACTTCATGGTAAATAGATGGGGAAACAGGGGAAACAGTGTCAGACTTTATTTTTCTGGGCTCCAAAATCACTGCAGATGGTGATTGCAGCCATGAAATTAAAAGATGCTTACTCCTTGGAAGGAAAGTTATGACCAACCTAGATAGCATATGAAAAGCAGAGACATTACTTTGCCAACAAAGGTCCGTCTAGTCAAGGCTATGGTTTTTCCAGTGGTCATGTACGGATGTGAGAGTTGGACTGTGAAGAAAGCTGGGTGCCGAAGAATTGATGCTTTTGAACTGTGGTGTTGGAGAAGACTCTTGAGAGTCCCTTGGACTGCAAGGAGATCTAACCAGTCCATTCTAAAGGAGATCAGTCCTGGATATTCTTTGGAAGGAATGATGCTAAAGCTGAAACTCCAGTACTTTGGCCACGTCATGGGAAGAGTTGAGTCACTGGAAAAGACTCTGATGCTGGGAGGGATTGGGGGCAGGAGGAGAAGGGGACGACAGAGGATGAGATGGCTGGATGGCATCGCCGACTCGATGGACATGAGTTTGGGTGAACTCCGGGAATTGGTGATGGACAGGGAGGCCTGGCGTGCTGCAATTCATGGGGTCGCAGAGTCAGACACGACTGAGTGACTGAACTGAACTGAACTGATGGCTGATTCTTGCTGATATATGACAGAAAACCTCAAAATTCTGTAAAGCAATTATCCTCCAATTAAAAAAACAGAGTGGCAAAAAATTTGTTATTGAAATATAGTTGATTTACAAAGTTGTATTTCAGGTATACAGAACAGTGATTCAGTTATATATATATTCTTTTTTAGGTTCTTTTCCATAATAGATTAAGTGATTCAGGTATACACACACACAGACACACACACAGACACACACACGCACACATTTCCCTGGTGGCTCAGTCACTGCACTGCCTATAGTACAGGAGACCTGGGTTTAATCCCTGGATCAGGAAGATGCTGTGGAGAATGGAATGGCAACCTACTCCACTATTCTTGCCTGGAGAATTTCATGGTCAGAGGAGCCTGGTAGGCTACAATCCATGGGGTTGCAAAGAGCTGGACACAATTGAGCAACTAACACACTCACACAAACACACATTAAATATATATTCTTTTACAGGTTCTTTTCCATTATAGGTTAAGTATTGTTCCCTGTGCTATACAGTAAGACCTGTTTATCAGTTTTATATACAGTAGTGTTTGTGTGTTGGGCTTCCCTGATAGCTCAGTTGGTAAAGAATCTGCCTGCAATGCAGGAGACCCCAGTTTGATCCCTGGGTTGGGAAGATCTGCTGGAGAAGGGAAAGGCTACCCATTTCAGTATTCTGGCCTAGAGAATTCCATGGACTGTATATTCCATGGGGTCGCAAAGAGTCAGACATGACTGCTGTTAATATATCCTTCTCTCCATGCCTTTCCCCTTTGGTAACCATAAGTTTGTTTTTTGTCAGTGAGTCTATTTCTGTTTTGTGAGTAATTTCATGTACATCATTTTAAAAATTCCAAATATAAATAGTATTATATGATATTTAAAACAAGTACGTTTCTTGTTGATGGCAACTAAGTGGTCTTTGCAGTATTTTAATCATATGGTAGGTTCCATCTGTTCAGTATACTTTTGAGTTGTTTTACATACATGTGTTTAGTGGTGTGTATCTTCTGTACTGTTCCTGCAAGTTTGCTATTAAAGTATATTAAGCTTTTAAAAAATCTAGAAATAATTTCCATTTTGTTATACACCCAGATTTGCTGTGTCTACTATCAAAGTGATGTCATGACCTCAGGGGAATGAGTGAGCTTTGCGTTACTGGTTCTTTGGGATACATCTTCAGCATATGAATATTTTAAAGGATCTGGGCCCCTCCACACATACACACACACAGTATTTCCTTGCCAGATGAAACCAAAATGAAGTTTTTGGAAAACACAAAATTATTTTAGTATGACAAACTCTAGGGATATCATCATATTCATTAAGTCGACTTGGTTTGTAATTCCTGATACCTACTGGTGAGGTGTGAATGAGAATAGAAATTGAATCTGCCTTCACTTCTAAACTCATCTGCAGTAACAGGAAGAGGTGGCAGACACTGTATTTGTAAAATGTGCTTACACCCTCATCTACCTCTATCTTTGAAGACATGTTTAGAATTTTGTCTTACACTTGCTTAAGTTTAAGAATATTTTCTCAGTTATTTTAAAATTGTATTCATTGTTAATAAAACCTGGGGAGGGATGCAGGGTAAAACCTGTCTACTGATTGTTTCATTTAATAGTTTGCAGTTGGATGAAACAGACGCGATAAACATGCACTGCAGCTTCATCCTGATAGGATTGTAGGGACCCTATGACAGGTGGAAAGTTATCCGTAAAGATCCTCTTGGTACTTCAGGAAGTAAATTTACCCGAGAAGACGTCATTGTGCATAAAGAGTATGTTAGTTTGGCTTCTGATGGTCAGGAATAAGGTGTGTTTTCTGTGGATTCTGTGATGGCCTTCAGGTGTGCAGGGTCTTGCTGAGAAGTACGGCAGTGTCACTGGGAAAGTACACGTTTGAGATGGAGTGTCTAGATATTTTTGTATTAGTGCTGCAATCTGCAGCTCTCACTCTTATGCATTCTAGCAAGGCTTTGCTATTTAACTTTTCTTCTACTACTCATATAGCAGTTACTGTGTTTCAGAAAAAGTTGTAAGCACTGAATGTGTTTTAACTATTTGATCCTCCCAACAATCCCACGGTGCTGTTATCATTCTCTTCTTATGGATAAGGAGGCTGAAGCCCAGAGAGATCCATTAATGTGCACATGGCCATGTGGCTAGAGATTGGTTTGGGAAGGATTTGACCCAGGTGGTCTGTTTCCAGAGCCTCACTCAGTCTGGACATCTACATATGAGTTTTCTTAAAAGCATGTGGAGTCAAAAAATGTTGGTATAAGAGACCAGTTTAAGTAACATTGCTATTAATGTTTGCATTAATTTAGCAAACATATTGACTACCAGGGATACAATGGGATGAAACAGGGTGCCTGGGAGCTCCACTAGTAATCCAGTGGTTGAGAATCTGACTTGCAATGCAAGAGACACTGATTCAATCCCTGGTCTGGGAACATCTCACATGTCACAGAGCAACTAAGCCCATGAGCCACAACTACTGAAGCTTGTATGCCTGGAGCCTGTACTCCTCAACAAGAGAAGCCACCTCAGTGAGAAGCCCATGCCCCACAACTAGAGAGTAGCCCCCAATCTCCACAACTAGAGAAAGCCCACATACAGCAAAGGAGACCCACCATAGCCAATAAATAAATCTTTAAAAAAAAAAGCATGGCACCTGTCTCATAGGACGTATTTCCTCTAAATATGAAATAGGAGTGAAGTGCAGACTCAAGAATATCACATTGTAACTAATTAAAAGGTTGGACTTGGCTTTTTAAAAATGGAAATATAATTTGTGTGTCATACAATGCACCATTTAAAGTATTTAATACAAAGTTTTGCAGTCATCACCTCTATCTAATTTTGGAGTATTTTCATCATCTCCCCCAAATCCCATACCCATTAGCATTCACTCCCCACCTCCCAGTGCCTAGCAACTAACCTACTCTCTTTCTTTATAGATTTGTCTTTCTGGACATTTCATATAAAAAGAGTCACAATTTAGGGCCTTTTGCAACTGAGTATTATATTTTCAAGGTTCCCCCATACTGTAGCATAAATCAGTACTTCATTCCTTTTTGTTGGCTGAATAATATTTCATTGTATGGACCCCATTTTGTTTTCCCATGTATTGCCCCATGGACGTGACTTTGCTTTAAAATTGTGTGTCTGGAAAGGCTCCATGTTAAAAATAAAATTTTAATTCAGTCAGATCTTTTATTTTAGATCTACCAAGCATTCCAACTCCTTCTGCCTCAAAGGTTTTATGACAAAATCCACCACTGTAATCAACCAGGCAAAACTTTCATTGAAGTATTATGTTTTTGTCAGATTTTCCCTTGACTGTAAATGACTTCTGTTTTAGGAGTTGGGTGGATAATTCTTGGCCTCCCATACCTGGAGCTTCACCAGGCTCTTATCTTATAGACCAAACAGGAAACAGGACTACAGTTGGCCCTGTGTATCATCAGGTTCTGTATACTCAGAAACAACCAACCATAGACTGAAAATATTCAGGAAAAGAGATTCCAGAAAGTTCCAAAAAGCAAAACTTCAATTTGCTGTGCATTGGCACCTATTTAGATTGCATTTATATTAGTACTGTAAGTAATCCATAAATGATTTAAAGTATACAGGAGGATGTGTTTCAGTTAGATGTAAATACTATACCATTTTATATAAAGGACTTGAGCATCCACAGAATTTGATATCTGAGGGGGTCCTGGAACGGTGGATACTGAAGGACGACTGTATGTGTTTGTGTCTTTAAATTTTCTCTCAAGTCCTTCTTTTCCTTATTACTTTGCCATAGCTGGACTCCGGGGTATTCTTTTGTATTTGATTTACTTTTTCCTTTTCTGAGTTGTTACATCTGGCTCTGTTGCCATGATCTGCAATCCTCTTGAGACTTAGATTCATTTCTGGCTTTTCCTAAAATTTATCTTTGTCAATTTTCAGGTTGATCCAGTCTTTACAAGGGAAGTAAAAGCCAAAGTAAAGAGGTAAGTATGGGACTTCCCTGGTGGTCCAGTGGTTAAAACTCCAAGCTTCCAATGAAGAGGATTCGGGCTTGATCCCTGATCAGGGAATGGTAAAGAACCTGCCTGCCAATGCAGGTTCAGTTCCTGGGTTGGGCAGATGCCCTGGAGGAGGGCATGGCAACCCACTCCAGTATCCTTGCCTGGAGAATCCCATAGACAGAGGAGCCTGGTGGGCTACAGTCCATGGGGTCACAAAGAGTTGGACATGACTGAAGCAACAGGGAACTGAGGTCCCACATGCTGAGTGACATGATGAAATACATTTTAAAAAAAGAGAGAGAGATAAGCATAGGGAGTGAATAGGTGTTTTGCAGGAGCGGAAGCCTAATGACTGATAAACAATCCCAGTTCCCAGCATTCACCGTGTCCGAGGCTCTGTTCCCAACACTTCATTAATAATTCCTCCTTTAATTTCCTGATGATCCTGTGAGAATCTGGGCACTATTCCTTTCCCCACTGACAAGCCAGGAAGCTGACATGCTGGGAGCATCAGCAGTTCCCTAGGGAGCAGTCGAGTGGATGCACGTGTGAAGACATACTACCTCGCTAGGTCAGGAAATGCTCAGGAAACCCACTTTGAAGTTATAATTGTCCCTTACCTCGTGGGTCAAAACCGAAAAAAAAAAAAAAAAGACTAAAAATCTGCTGGTGAGGGTGAAAATTGCAGCCATTCCTCTGGAAAGCAATTTGCCAGAGTCTTTGCTATCAATTGTGTTTGCCCGTAACAGAGACCAGGGCTTCCCTGGTGGCTCAGTGTTAAAGAATCCTCCTGCCAGTGCAGGAGATGCAGGTTTGATCCCTGGGCCAGGAAGATCCCCTGGAGGAGGAAATGGCAACCCACTCCAGCATTCTTGCCTGGAAAATCCCATGGACAGAGGAGCCTGGTTGGCTACAGTCCACGAGGTCCCAAAACAGTCAGATACGACTTAGCGACTAAACAGCAGCAACAGAGACCCAACAATGCTGGCTTACACACCCAGGGGTTTTAACTGCTCACATCAAAAAAATCTGAGGTCATTGGTCCAGGACCAGGTAAGACTTCAGAGACATTGTCTCCTGTCTCTCTTTCTTGTGTTCCCTACCTGTGACTTCTATTTCTAGGATGACTGTAGCTGTAGAACTCACACATCACTTTCTGTATTCTAAGTGGGGAGATGGGGCAGGACAAGAGCCAGAAGGATCCTCTCCCGTGTGGGTCAGCCCCCTTTTATGTGTATATCCTCACTCTCCCAGGATCCCAGCTCCTCCTCCTGGCTACTCCACCACCCAGGAGGACTGGGAAACACTGATTTCACCCCCATGTGCAATCATGGATACAGAATGCATGTATGTAAAAGTATCACCAGTTACGTGAAATGATAACCTCAAAACCGTGAGACTGGAGAGGGTTGGGGGAATGGGGACGAATGTCCGTACCGTCAGGTGAGAAAAATAAAACAGGGCAAAACCTCTGTGACAAAGGTTGTGTTACCCTCTTGGTTTTACTATTTCTATTTCTCTCTGTTTATGATACATCTATGATTATCTCTTTGAGTATCTTTTCTAATATTTATCTTTATTTATTTATTTGACTGAACTGGGTCTTAGTTGCGGCATGTGGACTCTAGTTCCCTGACCAGGGATCGAACCCAGGCTCCCTGCATTGGGAGCACGGAATCTTAGCCACTGGACCACCAGGGGACTCACCCTCTCTGAGTATCTTTTAAAAAGCATTGGGAAAAAGGCTGCATTCTTAGGAAAGGTCTGTTTTCTAAATCATTCAGAGAAAAATGGCAAGAGCCACATCTCTGACGTCCAGTATCTGAGAATCATGTGTCTTGTTGGTCAGAAGGATTCAGGATGGAAGCTGATGTGTTCACAGCCTTCGTCCCTCCATTATCAGGGCTGGAAATAGAACAGATTCTCACTCCAGTATGGTTTTCTGTACTGAACTCTTTATCAATCATGCTTCCCTGGTGATCTAAGATATTTCTCCAAAATTGTCATCTCTCCGCCCAGCCTCTCTCTGTAAGATTCCCAGCCATAGATGCTCTCTGCTCCCTGTTGTTTCAGGACCCCTGGGGTACGACTGATCAGGGAGATGGCTCAGGAAGACCTCCATGCAGTCATGAAGAATTGCTTCGCGCTGGTGAATAGCTCTGTCTCTGAAGGCATGTCAGCCGCAATTCTGGAGGTAATGATCTAACGAGCCCTGAAAGTGGAAATATGAAATTGTCGATCACCCCTTTTCTTAGTTATGGAGGTGATGCATTTGTCAATAAAGCTGTGTGCTTCTTAAAGCTAACAAGCACAGTGGCGTCTCTTCGGGAGTTCTAAAGTAGTTTTGAAGTTCTAGCTGGGATTTAAAAATACTATTTTCTTTCTCCTTGCCATTTTTCCTTGCCACTGACAAAATGAAATAAAACTAGGATAGCGTTACCTCTCTGACTCACCAAGTAGCTTCAGTGGGAAGGTGATGGAGACTATGAAGGGCTGGGACAGGATGTGGATAAAGGTGTGTTTTGTAGGAAGCCTTCTTTTGTCTTGATTTCTTCTCCCTCTTTTCAGTGTGTGCAATGATCCCAGAATTTAGGGGATAAGAAAGGGATGGGCTTGTGCACAAGACAGGGGGTGGGTGTGGAAACACACAGAGAAGTGGTTACAGATGCACAGGAGGGCGGGACTGAGGGTGGACCGAACCTCTCCACCTAGTGCTCAGCTCTGAAAAATCGCTTCCTGGACTTTCCTGGTTGCCCAGTGGTTAAGACTACACCCTCCACTGCAGGGGGCGAGGGTTCAACCCCTGGTTGGGGAACTAAGATTACACATGCCACTGTGCTGCGCAGCCAAAAGGAAAAGAAAAATTGCGTACTCTGCTTGGGCTGAATATACACATCCCAGCACAACCTTGCAGTCCATTGCTGGAGTTTTCTGCATTGAAATAAGCCCCTGCTCTTGAAAACCTGGCAGGCTCTAGTTTGACTGTATCAACTCTTGGGTAGAGGACTTAATCCAACCTTGAAGCCCTTTGCAGTCTCTTCTTACTGAGCATTTTCCATAATTGGGTGTTTACCCAGGATATCTTTTTTTTTTGGTATCTAAAAAAATGTTTTTTGGCTGTGCAGCATGGCATGTGAGATCTTAGTTCTCTGACCAGGAATTGAAACTGTGTTCCCTGCATTGATAAAATGGAGTCTTAACCACTGAACTGCCAGGAAAGTCCCAACCTGGATATCTTTTAAAACTTTTTCTGTTTTTTTTTTTGGCCATGCCCTGGAACTTCAGGGATCTTAGTTCCCTGACCAGGGATTAAACCCCTGGCCTACAGTAGTAAAAGTGCGGAGTGCCAACTGCTGGACCATCAGGGAATTCCCTTACCTGGATATCTTAGTGGCTTTGTGCTAGTGACTTGAGGTCATCACCAGTGTGCACTTAATACAGAAGGGTTTTTGCTTTCTCTTATTTTGCTGTTGGTTCATGGTATGCTGGGTTCCTTTAAGGGTGGTATTAGTAAAGAAGAGATGCCATCTGTCCTGTCATAACCAGCTTTTGGTGCTGAGTTGTCTTCATATCCCTAAATCACAAGCCATCAAATATATGGAATTTCCCATAGTTCTTTACACATGACTTGCAGACAATGGATGCCGCAGAAGTCCTATGGATTAGCACTTGATAAAACCCCCTGTTCAGTTCAGTTCAGTTCAGTCGCTCAGTCGTGTCCAACTCTTTGTGACCCCTTGCAATACAGCAAGTCAGGCCTCCCTGTCCATCACCAACTCCCAGAGTTTACTCAAACTCATGCCCATGAGTCGGTGATGCCATCTAACCACCTCATCCTCTGTCACCCCCTTCTCCTCCTGCCTTCAATCATTCCCAGCATCAGGGTCTTTTCCCTGGTATGAGTGAGTCAGTTCGTCCCATCGGGTGGCCAAAGTATTGGAGTTTCAGCTTCAGCATTAGGCCTTCCAATGAATATTTAGGACTGATTTCCTTTAGGATGGACTGGTTTGATCTCCTTGCAGTCCAAGGGACTCTCAAGAGTCTGTCTCCTCCAACACCACGGTTCAAAAGTTATCAATTCTTCAGCACTCAGCTTTCTTTATAGTCCAACTCTCACATCCATACATGACTACTGGTAAAACCATAGTTTTGACCAGATGGACCTTTGTTGGCAAAGTGATGTCTCTGCTTTTTAATATGCTGTCTAGGTTGGTTAAAAATTTCTTCTTCTAAGGAGTAAGCGTCTTTTAATTTCATGGCTGCAGTCACCATCTGCAGTGATTTTGGAGCCCAAAAAATAAAGTCTCTCACTGTTTCCTTATCTGTTTGCCATGAAGTGATGGGACCAGATGCCATGATCTTAGTTTTCTGAATGTTGAGTTTGAACCCAACTTTTTCACTCTCCTCTTTCACTTTCATCAAGAGGCTCTTTAGTTCTTCACTTTCTGCCATAAGGGTGGTGTCATCTGCATATCTGAGGTTACTGATATTTCTCCTGGCAATCTTGATTCCAGCTTGTGCTTCCTCCAGCCCAGCATTTCAAATGATGTACTCTGCATATAAGTTAAATAAACAGGGTGACAATATACAGCTTTGACTTACTCCTTTCCCGATTTGGAACCAGTCTGTTGTTCTATGTCCAGTTCTAACTGTTGCTTCTTGACCTGCATACAGATTTCTCAAGAGGTAGGTAGGGTGGTCTGGTATTCCCATCTTTTGAAGAATTTTCCAGTTTGTTGTGATCCACACAGTCAAAGGCTTTGGCATAGTCAATGAAGCAGAAGTAGATGTTTTTCTGGCACTCTCTTGCTTTTTCGATGATCCAACGGATGTTGGCAATTTGATCTGTTTCCTCTGCCTTTTGTAAATCCAGTTTGAACATCTGGAAATTCACAATTCATGTACTGTTGAAGCCTGATTTGGAGAATTTTGACATCACTTTGCTAGCATGTGAGATGAGTGCAATTGTGCAGTAGTTTGAACATTCTTGCCTTTCTTTGGGATTGGAATAAAAACTGATGTTTTCCAGTCCTGTGGCCACTGCTGAGTTTTCCAAATTTGCTGGCATATTGAGTGCAACACTTTCCTAGCATCATCTTTTAGGATTTGAAATAGCTCAACTGGACTTCCACCACCTCCACTAGCTTTGTTCGTAGTGATGCTTCCTAAGGCCCACTTGACTTCACACTCCAGGATGTCTGGATCTAGGTGAGTGATCACACCATCGTGGTTATCTGAGTCATGAAGATCTTTTTTGTACAGTTCTTCTGTGTATTCTTGCCACCTCTTCTTAATATCTTCTGCTTCTATTAGATCCCTACCATTTCTGTCCTTTATTGAGCCCATCTTTGCATGAAATGTTCCCTTGGTAACTCTAGTCTTTCCCATTCTGTTGTTTTCCTCTATTTCTTTGCACTGATCACTGAGAAAGGCTTTCTTATCTCTCCTTGCTATTCTTGGGAACCCTGCATTCAAATGGGTATATCTTTCCTTTTCTCCTTTGCCTTTTGCTTCTCTGCTTTTCTCAGCTATTTGTAAGGCCTCCTTAGACAACCGTTTTGTCTTTTTGCATTTCTTTTTCTTGGGGATGGTCTTGATTACTGCCTCCTGTACAATGTCATGAACCTCCGTCATAGTTCTTTAGGCACTCTGCCAGATCTAATCCCTTGAATCTATTCGCTTTGAATCTAATCCCTTGAATCCCTTGAATCTATTTCTACCCCCTGCAGAAAAGGAAATGTTTGGCCATTGGTCCTCCAAGTCTTTGAATCACATTTCACATCCACACTCTCATAACCCTAGTTTTTCACTTCAAGGTCTACTTAATTAGAGCAATGCTATTATTGTATCATAAGTTGTTTGTAACATCCATTTATTCCTTTGGACACTAGTTGAATTTACTGACCAAAGGTACAATTTGTGAATATTGATGTTTCAGAGGTCATGGTAAATAATTAAAGCAGGAAAAAAAAAATGATGCTCCGTAAACTTAAGCAATGACTGATGTTGTATGCCTAATATTTTCTGCAAATGTGGCATCATTTAAAAAAGCAAACATAAAAAAATAAAATACTGTGGGCTGGGATAGAAGCTATATACTGACGCCTGTAATTCTCGTGTTCGGAAGCTTTTAGAGCACAGAGCCTGGATTTGTGACATGTTCTTCTTCATCTAGATGTTGAATGCCTCAATATCTCAATCTGAGCTTAATGATTAGCATTAATCTCCATTGTGGTTTAAAATCAGCTTTCAACTAGAATCACTGGAGCAGTACATTGTACTCTTCATATTAGCTTTAAAAATGTACATTCTTAAGAGTACCAGTCCTCAAGCCTTGGTGAATTGCTCCTTTGTATGTAAATACACATTTCCTCTCCCCCACCTTCTTAAGAAAAGGTAAAGTGGATTTGGGGAATGATTTTGTAGCCAGCACATACAGCATTTCATTGCAGATGAATTGCTGTCAGATCTCATTTACTTCAAAGGAAAGGCAGCTCTGAGTAATTCCATCTGCTTTCAGATGCCGACACTGTGTTCCTTTTGAAAACTCCAAAATAACCTTTGGGATGAAGGTTTTGAATGAAACTGATTTTAGAGGAGCCATGGAGGGTGGATTTCATTAAAATCAATTCAAAGATCCAAAATGGTTAATCACAGAATAAGTGCATCTCACTTTGGAGGGAGGGGATTTTTTGACCTTTCAGAATTAGCATTGTTTTATTATGCATGGGTGCATGCTAAGTCGCTTCAGTTGTGTCCCACTCTTTTCCACCTTGTGGACTGTGGCCCGCCAGCCTCCCCTGTCAATGGGATTCTTTAGGCAAGAATTCTGGAGTGGATTGCCATAACCTCCTCCAGGGATTCTTCCCAATACGAGGATCAAGCCCAGTTCTCTTACGTATTCTCCATTGGCTGGTGGGTTCTTAACCACTAGTGCCACCTGGGAGAAGTGCCACCTGGAGAAGGCAATGGCAACCCACTCCAGTACTCTTGCCTGGAAAATCCCATGGATGGAGGGGCTTGGTGGGCTATGGTCCATAGGATCGCAGAGTCAGACAGGACTGAGTGACTTCACTTTCACTTTCATCCATTGGAGAAGGAAATGGCAACCCACTCCAGTGTTCTTGCCTGGAGAATCCCAGGGACGGAGGAGCCTGGTGGGCTGCCGTCTATGGGGTCGCACAGAGTCGGATATGACTGAAGCGACTTAGCAGCAGCAGCAGTGCCACCTGGGAAGCCCTTGTTTTGTTTCAGAGGCATGTAAAAATCCCATATGATAAGACACATTTCTTTTAAATGTGAACTGTCACCCACCAGGCTCTCCTGTCCATGGGATTTCCCAGGCAAGAATACTGGTGAGGGTTGCATTTCCTCCTCCAGAGGATCTTCCCGACCCAAGAATAGAACCCATGTCTCCTGCATTGGCAGGCTGATTCTTTACCACTGAGCTACCTGGGAAGCCCAATATAGACACCTATATAAGGCACCCTTCAAAAACTCACTTACTGTGTTGATACAGAGCCCTGGTGGCTGTGTTTCCAAAGACTGTTCTGCAACGTAGACTGGGGGGTCATGTCTCTGAAAACCCTTATCAGCCCGGCTGAGGATGGTGCACCAGAGACAAAGCTTTTAAATTTATTTTTATTTGTTCATTGTTTGGCCACAACGCCCGGCGTGTAGAATCGTAATTCCCCAACTGGGGATTAAACCCACACCGCCTGCAGTGGGAGGTAGAGTCTTAACCACTGGACCACCAGGGGACGCCCCAACGAAGCTTTTTTAAAAGTTCAAATGTGAAGCTTCCACCCACTTGCTGGATGCTTGAAGAGCTCATGGTGGGCAAGAGAAATCCAGCGACTGCAAACTTGACTAAGTGTTTGGTACCTCTTGAGCTCTGATGTTTCCTCTTCTTAGTCCCCAAATGGGGCCCCAGGCACCAGATTTGAGCTGATTTCTGCTCCAAGTGCCCCTCCCCAACACTGCCCCTTTCCCGGATCATGACCTGAAGGGGTTCAGAGGGTAAGCTCGCTCATCTCCAAACACCATCTCCCCAAGACATTCCCAGGCACTGTGTGCATCAGGACCAGCATCACAGCACAGTCATATTCTGAGACTTTGCCTTTTTGAAGAGGTAACTTTACACCTAAAGAAAGTGACTTGAGAATCAACCATCCTTAATGTCACATCTTGGCTGAATGAAGATAGCATTTCCATATGCTTTTTAAATGACATGTTTTTTTTTCTTTCTCTTTTATTGAAGTATAATTGATTTACAATATAATATTAGTTTCAGCTGTACAGCAAAGTGATCCTGTTATATGTATGCATCTATATTCTTTTTTTCCAATTCTTTTCTATTATAGGTTATTATAAGATATTGAATATACAGTTGCTTATGCTATACAGTAAATCCTTGCTGTTTAAGATGAACTTTGTCTCCCCAAAATTATAGTGATGAGGAATGGATTTGAGACCCGCTGTGTCAGTCGAGAGCAAAGCTCCCACCAGGGAAAGACCACAGTTTTGTGATTCTTGGACTGTGGTCTTTTCCAAAATGCCAGATGGTGCTCACTGGAGGTCGGAACCCAAGGCCCAAACAGTGGGCTCATAAGGGGGCTGTGACCCTAACGCTGAGATGCAGAGTTACTTTCTGCCCGTGCTGCTGAGTTTTCTTGTTCCCAAGTGTAATGAGAGTTGTTGTTCAGTCGCTAAGTTGTGTCCATCTCTTTTTGACCCCATGTACTGCACATGCCAGGTTTCCCTGTTCTTCACTATCCCCTGGAGTTTGCTCAAACTCATGTGTTGAGTCAGTGATGCCATCCAACCATCTCATCCTCTGCCTCTCTCTTTTCCTCCTGCCCTCAGTCTTTCCCAGCATCAGGATCTTTTCCAATGAGTTGGCTCTTCGCATCAGGTAGCCAGAGTATTGGAGCTTCAGCATCAGTCCTTCCAAGGAATATTCTGGGTTGATTTCCTTTAGGATTGATTGGTTTGATCCCCTTGCAGTCCAAGGGACTTTCAAAAGTCTTCTCCAACACCACAGGTTCAAAAGCATCAGTTCTTTGTCGCTCAGCTTTCTTTATGGTCCAACTCTCACATCCATACATGACTACTGGAAAAACCATAGCTTTGATTCTAATGATAGTGGAGGGTCCCAATCTTTACCCTATAAGATGAGAAGGGAAATTTATGACTTGGAGACTTTTATCATCATGAGGAACCCCATGCTGGCTGATCCCAGGCATTTGAGACTGGAAAGGTTGTTTAGTGGGTAATCAGGTGATAAATCTTATTCCACCTTACGTCTGTATCCATGCCAAAGGGATGTGTACAGACCTGGTGGCAATCATATGGCTGGTGCTGAAAGAAAATTACCCATCAAGGAAAGTGAGAATGATGATAATTAAAAATGTATACTCCAAGGACTTCCCTGCTGCTCCAGTGGCAAAGTCTCCATGCTCCCAATACAGGGGGCTGGGGTTCGATCCATGGTCAGGGAACTAGATTCCACATTCCACAGCTAAGAGTTCACATGCCACCATGGAGATCCTGCGAGCAGCAACCAAAACCCGGTGCAGCCAAATAAATAGGTAAATATTTTCAAAAAGTGTACTCCAGGCTGCCATTGAAGAAGGGTGAACTGAACATTGGAGAAAGAGAAGGTTTCTTTGTGATGTTGCAGTAAGATAGGCCATTACAGTATATAGTTTGCCAACGCTTACAAATATAGTCAGTCATTAAGATTCAGTGTGTAGTTGGAAAATCCGGGATTTGTGTTGGGAAACCACTTTGGGCAAAGTTTTGGGGTGATTTTTTGGGTGGTGCCAGAGCTCCAGTGAAACTAAGGAGTCATTCTGTCACAGATTGGCTCATCTCACCACACAGACTCTGACAGTGATCGCCCACCTGTCTCCTTTGCCCTTTACATCCTTTCAGGCAATGGATTTGGAAGTTCCGGTGTTGGCGAGGAACATCCCTGGAAACTCTGCGGTGGTGAAGCATGAAGTTACAGGATTGCTGTTTTCAGACCCTCAGGTAAAGGAGAGCGATTTCTCTGTATTCACCTGGTCTGAGTCGTTTTCATCCGCCTGTGGTTCAGATAGTCTGTAATTTGCATCTTTGTGATTAGCTCTCAGTGTTCCCTTTACACAGTAAGTCCCCTACAGACAAACAAGCCCAATTCTGAGAGCACATTCATAAGTCCAGTTTGTTTGTAAGTCCAGCAAAATTAGCTTGGGTACCCAACTAACACAATTGGCTATACAGTACTGTACTGCAATAGGGTTATAATACTTTTCATATAAATACTACATAAAAAGCAAACAATTAAGAAAACATTTTTAATCTTACGGTGCAGGACCTTGAAAAATACAGTAAGACAATTGACATACAGGGCTGGCAGTGAGTGAACAGACGAGTTCACTCACTGAGTGAACTGACTAGAGGAGGGAGAGGAGGTGGGAAAAGGCAGAGCTGAAGGATTGTCAGCAACAGGAGACGGAGGGCAAGCTGCAACTTCACTCACGCCTGATGTTGATGGCTCAGGTTCCGGTTCCTTGCTGGATTTAATTCTATCGACCCTCTTAAAAAAACAATCCAGTGATGTCTGGGTAGTAGCTCTTTTTTTTCTCATCATAGATGACACAGTAGCACTGGATTGCTTTCTGAACGTCTGCTGCAAGCTTCATGTACCATTCGACATGAGGGCCCTGTGCCTCAGAACCTACCAGTGCCTCCTCAAGTAAAGAAAACCCCCAGGCCATTTCCTGCATCATGAGTCTCTTCAGTTCTTCAGTTACTCCTTCTGCCTCTTGTCTCTCTTCATCCTTTCTCCGCCGCTGCTCTCAGGCTTGTTTCTGGGCATCCTGGACTTGAAATAAAGATGCTGTACTCCTGTACTGTATACAGTGCTGAGCAGTAAAGTACACAAAAGCACAGCCACTCGTAGAGGAGGCACGTGACAACGTGCGCCAGTGGTGGTGGTTTAGTTGCTAAGTCCTGTCTCGTTCTTGCAACCCCTGTAGCCCACCAGGCTCCCCTGTCCTTGTGGTTTTCCAGGCAAGAATACTGGAGTGGGTTGCCACTCCCTACATGATTGGACTTGCGAATGCGAATTAGCATCTTTGAAAGCTAGCAACTTGAAGGTTTACATGTAGGGGACCTACTGTAATCAGTAGAAGAGTATATGGAACACAGGGTCACTTGGTCACATGGGCAGCCTCCTGGACATGTCACTAAAAGAAACCTAGGGACTTTCCAGAAACATGAGACCTGGGTTCTATTTCTGATGCTGCTGGTGTTGATTACCATGACCTTGAGCAAGTCACTTCCCTTCTTAGATGCTTGAATTTCTAGTTTCTTTTTTTAAAGTTTATTTTATTGAAATATAGTTGATTTACAATGTGTTAGTTTCTGCTGTATAGGACAGTGATTCAGTGATATATGTATATACATGTATGCATTCTCTTTCATATTCTTTTCCATCATGGTTTATCACAGGATATTTAATATAGTTCCCTGTGTTCTACAGTAGGATCTTGTCATTTATCCATGCCATATGTAGTAGGTTGCACCTGCTGCTGCTGCTGCTGCTAAGTCGCTTCAGTCGTGCCCGACTCTGTGCGACCCCATGGACGGCAGCCCACCAGGCTCCCCCGTCCCTGGGATTCTCCAGGCAAGAACACTGGAGTGGGTTGCCATTTCCTTCTCAAAAAGTGAAGTCGCTCAGTTGTGTCCGACTCTTCGAAATCCCATGGACTGCAGCCCACCAGCCTCCTCCGCCCATGGGATTTTCCAAGCAAGAGTACTGGAGTGGGGTGCCATTGCCTTCTTATCTACTAACCCCAAACTTCCAAATAGATTTCTGGTTTCTGATGCAGGTGTTCTTCAGGTATAATCCTATGGTTCTGGAATATCCCCCAGTATTCAGAAGATTGCCATATATCTGATCCCTTGCAGTTCTTCAAAACAATGTACAGAAGAGGCAGCATGGTTGTGTTCATACATGTATGTGTCTGATACATGTGTGCATCTGAAATTAAAATAAAGGCCAGTGCAGTTGACATTGGGCACAGATGATGGGCACAGTGCCATCCAGGGCACACGTGTGTGCCAGGACCTTCCAGGATATGTGTGAGAGGGTTCCAGCCCCAAGGTCTGAAGTTCCAAGGATGTGCCTTTAAACCCCCGGGACCCTGTGCAGGGCGTGTAGCCTTAACCTGAGTCTCCAAGCTCCATCTTCTCCTCGGGACAAGTGGAACTAATTTTAACAGCGCATAGAGGTTAAAGCAGCTGATGATATACAGGGCTGAGCCGTGGGTACGGCACTCAGCCCAAGGCTCTGGGTACCGTTATCAGCAAAAGGAGAGCCCTTGATGCCCTATAGCTCGTGTTGTTGTTGTTTAGTCAGTAAGTTGTGTCTCACGCTTTGTGACCCCTTGGACTGTAGTCCTGCAGAATCTTCTGTCCATGGAATTCTCCAGGCCACAATACTGGAGTGGGTTGCCATTTCCTCTTCCAGCAGACTTCCAGATCCAGGGATCAAACCCACATTTCCTGCATTGCAGGCGGGTTCTTTATCACTGAGCCACTGTGGAAGCCCTTTCCTTTGAATGTTGTTGTTTGAGGAGGGCGGGGCAACCCACTCCAATATTCTTGCCTGGAAAATCCCGTGGACAGAGGAGCCTGGAGACTACAGTCCATGGGGTCAAAAAGAGTTGGACACAACTGAAGCAAGTTAGCATGCACGCAGTGCACATGTTATTTTTTAGTTGCTAAGTCATGTCTGACTCTTTTGTGACCCCATGGACTGTAGCCTGCCAGGCTCCTCTGTCCATGGGATTCTCCAGGCAAGAATACTGGTGCAGGGTGCCATTTCCTTCTCCAGCGGATCTTCCCAACCCAGAGATCGAACCTGCGTCTCCTGCATTGCAGGCAGATTCTTTACCACTGAACCACTGGGGAAGCTGAGCCATCGGGGAAGCCCTTTCCTTTGAATAGTAACCCCTAAAAGCCAAAACAATACCAGGAAATGAAGAGTGTGTAGTGGTTCCCTGCTGATTCTCTAGACAAAAGCATATTGCTTTTTACCACGTTCTGCATCTCTCCACATTAGCACCAGCCATGCCGGAGGTCATAGGATATTGTCTCCCCGTGGGCAAAGAGATTTTATTTTTATCTTCCCAAACACACTATTTATTTTATAGCTCAATTTCAAACCACTGCAGTTTTATCAGCAAGTGTCTGAATAGCCATCACTTACAAATGGGTGTATCAAGTCCAGTGTTAGAACAAGAACAGTTTGGCTCTCCTGACTTCACTTCATGTTCCTTGTAAGACATTCCTTTTAATATTTGCAAATAACGATCCTGTCACTGACACATCCAAGTTATTTCTGCTGGTTACCGGCTTCCTGTGAGTTATCAGACACAGCCCCGAAGCACTGACAAAGTTAAGGCTTGGGCCTATTTTGATTCCAACTCTTTAATGTTACTTTTACAAAGGATGTTAAAAAAAAAAAAAAATAGAACGGCTCTATGTTTCAAACAGGAGGAGGCTGTGGTTTTTTTTTTTTTTTTCCTTTTTAATATCACATTTTGAAACATGTGCTAGACACAGATATCACACGTGGCTTTGTTTCATAGTCATGATCAGACTCGACCTAGCATGGAGTGGGAGCTGTTGCTTTAAAAACAAATGTGCATTTTCCACAAGTCAGTGGCTGCGGTTGCTGTCATCTCGGTTCAGGAGCTCAGATGAAATTAACCACTGACTGGTTGTCAGTGTTTGTGAGATTTATTTCAAATGTGTATTCAAATATGTCCTCGAAGCTCTGTCTCACTTATTAAGGGACTTCCATGCAAGGGTGTCAGTTTCATAAAGTTAATATAGATAGATACATAGAAACACAGATGGATACATAGTTACATATATACATAGATACATACATATGTACACACATGTGCATTTGCTCTGTCCTGTCCAACTCTTTGCAACCCCATGAACTGTAGCCTGCCAGGCTCCTCTGTCCATGGGATTTTCCAGGCAAAAATACTAAAGTGGGCTGCTATTTCCTACTCTAGGAGATCTTCCCGACCCAGGGATCAAACCCTCGTCTCTTGTGTCTCCTGCATTGGCAGGCAAGCGGACTCTTTACCACTGAGCCACCTGGGAAAGCCACATACATACATATAAAATGCAAAAAGTCATATTTTGGATTTTCAACAAAATGATGATTAAAAATATTCAGCTGTGGTAGGAACAAAATAACCTCTGTTTTTATACACCTCAACCATGGAAAACCTTAATTTACATGAAGCTTTCCAAACCTACTAAACATTGATTTTTTTGTTGTTGTTACCTCGACAATCTCATTCTTTTTCTTTTTAGGAAGAAAAGAGCTGAGCTATTTTATGGCACCATTTTATAGCTTCAGAATTAAAATCCATTTGACATTTAGTAGAAACTGTGAATCTATATTCTTTCTCAAGGACAGACTTTTGAAGTGTGGTCCAAACTAATGTTGCTGGGAGGTTCTGTTTGTTTTTTAGGCAACTGTAAAGAAAATCATAACTTTTGTAATAATGATGATGACAGCTAACATTTATCATGTATGTATTTTGTTCCGGCCTCTCTTCTTTGTGTTCATCATGCACTTTTACTAAGACTGTTTGATTTTCAAACTTTGATAGTCAATCCAAAGTTTCAGGTTTGGAAGAAGTGAGGCATGTCGGAGACATAGCAGCCTCCTTCAGGCTGTGTTTGGAACTTGAGTTTTCCACTCGAAATATGAGTGATCCTGGACACATTTCTTCTTCCTGCACTCAGTCCTTGACCCTTAAGATGGAGATAATGATGTTGGTCTTTGGGGAACAGCAGAAAGCACGTGGGGTTGAGTTCCGTCCTTGGTCTCAGAGGAGAGCTGTGTGGATACAGAGTTAATCATATTCACGGTGCTGACCGCTGGGTGATGTCATTGGCTGCCCCCTGGGAGCTATATAGTCTGCAGAGCTCTGGAATTAGGTTCAATACAGCGAGACGTTCTCCTTGTGAGATCTGGCCAGCGTCATGCAAAATATCATTTCTCTTTTTATTCAAAACAAGTGTTTAACTTTTTAATTCTATTTATCTATTTTCGATTGATGATTGCTTTACAATATTGGTTTGCCATTCTCTCCATTCATCTCACCCTCTCCTTCCTCTCCCCCACCTTGTCCACAAGCCTGTTCTCTATGTCTGCATCTCCATTGCTGCCCTGTGAATAGGCTCATCAGTACCATCTTTCTAGATTCCATATATATGTGTCAATATATGATATTTGTAAAGCAAATTTTTAACTTTTTAGTCAAACATTTAGGATTCTTGGATATGAAATAAGTGGCGCTGGTGGTAAAGAACCTGCCTGCCAATGTACGAGACATAAGAGGTGTGGGTTCGATCCCTGGGTCGGGAAGATCCGCTGGAGGATGGCACGGCAACCCACTCCAGTGTTCTCGCCTGGAAAAATCCCATGGACAGAGGAGCCTGGAGGGCTAGAGCCCATGGGGTCGAAAAGAGTCAGACACAACTGAGTGAACTTAGCACTAACACATGATGTATAAGCCCCCAACCAGTCCCTTCAAAATGTAAAAGCACAGATGAATGTTCACTGTTGATCGGATTTCCACTGAAGCCCAAAGGAAGCTCAGGGCAAACTCAGTTCAGTTCAGTTCAGTCGCTCAGTCGTGTCCGACTCTTTGCAACCCCACAGACTGCAGCACGCCAGGCCACCCTGTCCATCGCCAGCTCCAGGAGTTTACTCAAACTCATATCCACTGAGTCGGTGATGCCATCCAACCATCTCATCCTCTGTCGTCCCCTTTTCCTCCCGCCTTCAATCTTTCTCAGCATCAGAGTCTTTTCAAATGAGTCAGCTCTTCGCATAGGTGGCCAAAGTATTAGGATTTCAGCTTCAGCATCAGTCCTTCCAGTGAATATTCAGGACTTATTTCCTTTAGGATGGACTGGTTTGATCTCCTTGCAGTCCAAGGGACTCTCAAAAGTCGTCTCCAACAACACAGTTCAAAAACATCAATTCTTCAGCACTCAGCTTTCTTTATAGTCCAACTCTCACATCCATACACGACTACTGGAAAAACCATAGCTTTGACAAGATGAACCTTTGTTGGCAAAGTAATGTCTCTGCTTTTTAATATGCTGTCTAAGCTGGTCATAGCTTTTCTTCCAAGGAGCAAGCGTCTTTTAATTTCATGGCTGCAATCACCATCTGCAGTGATTTTGGAGCTCCCCAAAAATAAAGTCTGTCACTGTTTCCCCATCTATTTGCCATCAAGTGATGGGACCAGATGCCATGATCTTAGTTTTCTGAATGTTGAGTTTGAAGCCAACTTTTTCACTTTCCTCTTTTCACTTTCATCAAGAGGCTCTTTAGTTCTTCCTTGCTTTCTGCCATAAGGGTGGTGTCATCTGCATATCTGAGGTTATTGATATTTCTCCCGGCAGTCTTGATTCCAGCTTGTACTTCATCCAGCCCAGAGTTTCTCATGATGTACTCTGCATGTAAGTTAAATAAGGGGGGTGACAATATACAGCCTTGATGTACTCCTTTCCCTATTTGGAACTGGTCTGTTCCATGTCCAGTTCTAACTGTTGCTTCCTGACCTGCATATAGATTTCTCAATAAGCAGGTCAGGTGGTCTGGTATTCCCATCTGTTTAAAAATTTTCCAGAGTTTGTCATGATCCATACAGTCAAAGGCCAGGGCAAACTAAATCCCAAGTCAATATAACATTTATTTATATGGATTTGCCCTTTAGGGTGACCATATTGTTCATTGTGCAAAACCAGGATATCTTTGAGAGTGAAAGTGGTGTTATTATTTGTGTTTAATCTTTTGGCCACACTTTGCAGCATGTGGGGTCTTATTTCCCTGACCAGGGATTAAATCCATGTCCCATGTATTGGAAGTGCAGAGTCTTAATCACTGGACTGCCAGTGAAGTCTCAAAGAAGGTGCTATTGATAATTATGCTGAGATGACAGCTTTGCACCTGAACAAAATGACTGTCTGCTTGAAAATCTGGGATCAGGTGCATGGCTGGTATTTGTCCCGGGACCAGGGTGAGTCCAACCACGTGTAGGAGTTACAATTTCCTAATAGCCACGTTCAAAGAAAATAAAAAGAAACAGATGAAATTCATATCAATAATACAATATGTTTTATTTAGCTCCATCTAGCCAAACTTGCATCCTCTCAACATGTAATCGATATAAATATTTTTTTAAAGATTTATTTATGGTTGCTCTGGTTCTTCGTTGTTGCGTCTGAACTTTCTCTAGTTTCAGTGAACGGGGGCTTCTCTTTGTTGCAGTGAGCAGGCTTCTCATTGCAGTGGCTTCTCTTGTTGCAGAGCACCCGCTCTAGGCATGTGGGCTTCAGCAGTTGTGGCGCACAGGCTTAGTTGCTCTGCACCATGTGGGATCTTCCTGGACGAGGGATCAAACCCATGTCCCTGCATTGGCCAGTGGACTCCCAACCACTCGACCACTAGGGAAACCCGGTATGAATACTGTTTAATGAGATCTTTACATTCTTTTTTTTTTTTTTTTTTAAGTCTCTGAAATCTTGTGTGTATTTTACACACCAGCTCATCTCCATCTGGAGATTAAATTTGTATTGAACTACTTGGTTTGCATTGAGACTTCATACAGTTTGCAGTTG
>NW_011494732.1:1360083-1360275 GCF_000754665.1 Bison bison bison | reverse complement strand
GCACTCAGCTTTCTTTATAGTCCAACTCTCACATCCATACACGACTACTGGAAAAACCATAGCTTTGACAAGATGAACCTTTGTTGGCAAAGTAATGTCTCTGCTTTTTAATATGCTGTCTAAGCTGGTCATAGCTTTTCTTCCAAGGAGCAAGCGTCTTTTAATTTCATGGCTGCAATCACCATCTGCAGT
>NW_011494732.1:1354605-1359983 GCF_000754665.1 Bison bison bison | reverse complement strand
CGTTTGCAGTTGGGAAAGTAGATGCGCGTATGCAGGCTGTTCCAAATACACTTGAAAAGCTTTGCAATAGAGCACCAGTTTTAAAATTTAAATTTAAGTCCACTCAAGTGAATAATTAAAAATGCGGTTCCTCGCCCGCACTGGCCACACTTCCAGAGCGCAGAGTGGGTGGTGGGGCTGCGTGCCTGGTGGAACTGCTCTCAGGAGAGGGAGTGAGTGATGGGGCAGGTGGTCCCTGCCTGACCTCCTCCGGGTGCTGGGTGCCCTTGGAGGAACTGTGCCCATTTCTCTTATTATTTCTCACGAGTACCCCACACAGGCTGGAGGTGGTGGGTCGGGGACTCGAACCCGCAGCCTGATGGCAGAGTCTGCTCAGCCGTCCCTGAGAGCCTTTGCACAGGATTCCTCCTGTGGCCACCTCTCCCTTTGTCTGTCTCTCCTCTGCTTCCATGTCTCTGTTTGTCTTGCACTCCCTCTGTCTGTCCTTTCTCTGTCTCTGTTTCTCCTTCTGTCTCTGTATGTCCTTGTCTCTGCCTTTGTCTCTGTCTCTCACTCTCTGACTCTCCCTCTTCTGTCTGTGTGTGTCTCTCTCTCTCTCTGTCTCTGGGTCTGTGTCTCGGGATCCCCCTCCACTCTGTGTCTGTGTGGGTCTCTCCTGCTCTCTGTGTCTCTCTGTCTCTCCTTTATCGCTGTCTGTTTTTGACTTTGCCTCTGTTTCTGTCTCTCTCCCTCTATCTGTGTCTCAGCCTCCCTGCCACACGTCTGTGTCTCTCTTTCAGTCTCTGCCTCCCTCTCCAACTCTCTCCCTCCCTCCCCTTCTCTCGTCTGGGGAGAGAAGGGACACTTTTCCATAAGACCGTCCTCTAAAAGGATTCTGCTCATGATTTTGTCCAAGTCCCTGGGGAAAGCGGACGTCTTTCTAAGTCCCAGTCCTCTTTGGCTTCTTTGCCTGTGGCTGGTCTGTGGGATCAGAAAGACACAGATGGCAAGGGATGCCCCAGGTGGGCACAGCACTGAGTGATGCTGCACAGAGCCAGACTTGGCCAGGTGAAGACGAGCGCAGAGCCACCAGGTGGGGCTCAATGCTCAGGAAAGGCCAGGCCAGGCCACACAGTGGATCAGGGATGGAGCGCAGGCCCTTCCTGGTTCTGGTCCAGGGTCTTGCTTCAGGCCATCAGTCAAAGTCTGACATTCCCCTAAAATAGGAGGAATACGGGACAGTTCCCCGCCCCCCCCCCAACTGTAGAGTCTTCATTTGCCTTTCCAGGGCAGGAGAAAGCATCTCGGACTTGGCCTTCTGGCCTGACCTCTGCCGGTGGCCTGCTTCTCACAGGCTACATGTGGGCTTCTGGGACCCACCCGCTGTGCAGGTCCTCTCTGCTTGTGAGCAAGTACATTATAGTTTGGGGGCTTTATTTTTTGAAAGTGAGAGTTTTTAGTTACTTCATTAAATATTAATATATTCAATTTCAAGCCTTTGACCATCCCTAGTCACCATGATGCAGAATATGTGTCCATGTGTAAACAATACCCATTCAACATGCTTTAAGAGGAATAACTGTTTTGCAATCTATGCAACACGCAATAGAATTAGATTTTTTCTTTTTTAAAAACAAGTAACCGGGGAGTTCTCTGATGGTCTGGTGGCTAAGACTCCATGCTCCCAATGTAGGGGTTCGGTCCCTGGTCAGGGAACTAGATCCCACATGCTGCAACTAAGAGTTTGCATGTCAGAACTAAAGATCCAGTGTGCAGCAACTAAGACTAGCACAGCCAAATAAATAAGTATTAAAAAAAAATGTCATTGTAGTTAGGGGGCTTGCAGTTAGGAGAGTGGCCTTTGTGACCTGGCCTGACCACACTGAAGGGACCCTCTGTCCCCAGTGAGTGAAGTAAGTCGCTCAGTCTTATTCAACTCTTTGCGACCCCTTGGACTATACAGTCCATGCAATTCTCCAGGCCAGGATACTGGAGTGTGTAGCCTTTCCCTTCTCCAGGGGATCTTCCCAACCCAGGGATCGAACCCAAGTCTTCCGCTTTGCAGGCAGATTCTTTACCAGCTCAGCCACAAGGGAAGCCCAAGAATACTGGAATGGGTAGCCTATCCTTTCTTCAGTGGATCTTCCCCACCCAGGAATCAAACCGGGGTCTCCTGCATTGCAGGTGGATTCTTTACCAACTGAGCTATCAGGGAAGCCCATCTGTCCCCAGAGCTGCCAGCCAATTCTCTGCCCGCCACTCTGTGAGCTCCTCTTACCAGGGGCCTGGTGGACTCTTCTAGTGACTAGATGTCGGGACAGCAAATGTGGTGCACAGCTTGCTGTAGCAATCAGCCCTGTAGGTGCCTTTGAAGTTGATCCTGGAGTTCAGAGCAAAGAGATGCCGGTGACTTCTTAGCACTTGCAGAATTCAGCCAGATGGCCTGTTTAGGATCTTTGGGGACTGCAGGCACGAGGGGTGATCCTATAGGAGAAGGAAGGGGGACCCTGGCAGCCGACTAAAGCCCCCTTCCCAGGGGCTTCCACCTTTGTCTGCAGCAAGTGAGGCAGTGAGCACACACCAGGAGCCCCGCACCTCTGTATCTGTGCTGCTTCTGTCTGTCTCTCGGGCACTCTGTCCCCAGAATACTGCTCAACCAGGACTCTTCAGAGGCATGACTGGGTCTTGTCTGGATGGTTATAACAGCCTCCGCCATTCCACCTATGCACTCTCCTCCTGGCCACCAAAGGGACCTTTATACAATGCAGATCTTGGGACTTTCGAGGTGGTCCAGTGGTTAAGAATCTGCCTTCCAATGCAGGGGACACAGGTTCCATCCCTGGTGTGGGAATATCCTACATGCCACAGAGCAACTAAGCCCGTGGGCCACAACTACTGAAGCCAGCACGCCTAGAGTCTGTGCTTCGTGACAAGAGAAGCCACCACAATGAGAAGCCTGCGGACCACAACTAAAGAGTAGCCCCCACTCCTTGCAACTGGAGAAAGCCAGTGTGCAGCAAGGAAGACCCACAATAGCCAAAACATACACATAAATCTTTAAAAAAACAAATTAAAAAACAAACAAACAACTCAGATCCTGTCCATCCATTCCAGTAGAAAAGCCCTGGGTGACTTCCTGTGGCTGCAGAGAAAATGCAGCTCCCGTCTCAGTTCCCCAGGCCCCCGTCAGCCCCCTCACTCTCCTGCTCTGATCTCCCTGCCCCTTGCTCCCGCCGGTTCCACCCACATCCAGGCCCCCAGGAGCATCCTTCCCCTTCAACTAAACTGTCTCCTTCTTGAGAGGCTTTTGGTGCCCCCAACTTATCACCTCATCCCCACCCCATATTGTCTATCCCCCTACCCTGTATTTTTCCTCCATAACCCTCTGCACAGTTCAGACATGCGCACTTGCTTTTATTGTCCACAGCCTCACTTCCCCACCCCCACCCCAGGCTGGATGCCCCCCAGGGTGGCAGTCATGCTGGTTTTTTCATGCAGCCCCCTCGTGATGGTTCTGGCACTGATGGGTGCCCAGTAACTAGTGGGAGACGTACTTAGACCAGGGCATTAAAGGGATCATCTTTCTGGTAAACACCTTCGGTTATTTAAGTATGATGTGACTGTACGCCGCGCGCTGTCTAGGTGTGATTGAACTACTGTCTTTCCCTGTTTTCTTTGCAAAGTAGCCGATGACAGCTTTGGCCCCTGAGCTCTGCATGGACTTTGAGGTGTCCCTCCTTAGGTGGTTCTTCCCACGTCCTCGCTGAAGTCAGCGATCCTTGGGTGACACTGTCAAAGTCATGCTCATGGCATCTCCCCAAATCATGACCAGGATGACTTAATTGCAGATTAACTTGCACATTTCTTCTGGGTTTTGCTCTTTCCCTCTGACATTTGACTGCTGGTAACGTGTCCACCAGAACCATCTCCGGAGCTCACCTCTTCTCTCCAAAGCCGTTCCTCATTTTCTTCCCTTTCCTTCCTGCCATCCTCCTCTTTCCTGCCTCCAGAGCTGCCAGCATAGCAAGGGCAATGTTCTGCCAGCTTGTATATTTGAGCTGATGCTCTGAGAGGAATCTGGGAAGCAAGAGAGAGAATGTCCACCATCCTTGGCTTTAGCTTCCTCAGTAGGTCCCAAGTCCCGTGGATCCATGGACTTACTCCATCCTGCTGTGAAGCAGCCTTGGCTCTGGGGCTGCATGGTCCAAGCTTACTTCCCGTTTCTGATACTTCCTGCTGTGTTACCTCGGGCAGGTTCCTGGACCTCTCTGTGCCCCATGTTTCTGTGAAAGGAGTTGTAGTCATAGCACAGAGTTCGTGCCCTTTTCCTGCAATTCCAAAATCCCAAAAAACGCTTGAAAAAACAATTTTATTTTTAGTAAATTGGGTGCCAAGACTTCCTTGGCAGGAAACTCCTATCTGAGCTGATGTGAAGTTATTTGTGGCTTTGTTTGTCCTGCTGGGTGGGACTATTCATAGTTTGAGTTGGAAGTTTCATTGTGTTGTTTATGGGGCTCTGTCTTAGACCTGCTGGAGGGTACTTAAGCATCTTATTGGGCTTCACGGATGGCTCAGTAGGTAAAGAAATTGCCTTCAATGCAGTAGGCGCAGGAGACGACGGTTCAATCCCTGGGCCAGGAAGATCCCCGGGAGGAGGGCACGGCAACCCACTCCAGTATTCTTGCCTGGAGAATCCCTGTGGGCAGAGGAGCCTGACAGGCTAAGATCCACAGGGTCTCAAAGAGTTGGATACGACTGAAGCAACTGGGCACACACATACGTAACCCAAAATCCTGAACGCTGAAACGTGATCAATGTCGGCTGTTGTCATTGTCAAATTCTGCCTGATTCTGGCCACCACGGAAGGCTTTTGGCTACAGACAGCAGGAGTCATTGTTGAGAAGTTAGGGAACAGGCTGGCACCTCACTGAGGTCTTCTGCCTGACTCAACCAGGCATGGAAGAGAATTGAAAGGCGGTTCACTTTCTCACCAAGCGGCCCATGGCACTCATGTATCTGAAAAGATGCGTGCACCCCAGCGTTCATAGCGGCACTATTCACAATGGCCAGGACATAAAAGCAACACGTGTCCATCGACAGATGAATGGATGAAGAAGCTGTGGGGACATACATACAATGGAATACTACTCGGTCATAAAAAAGAATGAAACAATGCCATAGCAACATGGATGGACCCAGAGATCATCAGAATAAGTGAAAAGGAAGTCAGACAAAGAAAAATATCAGGTGATGTTGCTTATATATGGAATCTATATATGGCACAAATGACCTTATTTATGAAACAGAAATAGACTCACAGATATAGGAAACAAATTTATGATTACCAAAGGGGAAAGGGGTGGGGTAAACTAGGAGTTTGGGACTAACAGATCCACAGG
>NW_011494732.1:1353855-1354505 GCF_000754665.1 Bison bison bison | reverse complement strand
CTGAAGTCAGCGATCCTTGGTGACACTGTCAAAGTCATGCTCATGGCATTCCCCAAATCATGACCAGGATGACTTAATTGCAGATTAACTTGCACATTTCTTCTGGGTTTTGCTCTTTCCCTCTGACATTTGACTGCTGGTAACGTGTCCACCAGAACCATCTCCGGAGTTCACCTCTTCTCTCCTCATTTTCTTCCCTTTCCTTCCTGCCATCCTCCTGACATTTGACTGCTGGTAACATGTCCACCAGAACCATCTCCAGAGTTCACTTCTCTCCTCATTTTCTTCCCTTTCCTTCCTGCCATCCTCCTCTTCCCTGCCTCCAGAGCTGCCAGCATAGCAAGGGCAATGTTCTGCCAGCTTGTATATTTGAGATGATGCTCTGAGAGGAATCTGGGAAGCAAGAGAGAGAATGTCCACCATCCTTGGCTTTAGCTTCCTCAGTAGGTCCCAAGTCCCGTGGATCCATGGACTTACTCCATCCTGCTGTGAAGCAGCCTTGGCTCTGGGGCTGCATGGTCCAAGCTTACTTCCCGTTTCTGATACTTCCTGCTGTGTTACCTCGGGCAGGTTCCTGGACCTCTCTGTGCCCCATGTTTCTGTGAAAGGAGTTGTAGTCATAGCACAGAGTTCGTGCCCTTTTCCTGCAA
>NW_011494732.1:1344365-1353755 GCF_000754665.1 Bison bison bison | reverse complement strand
TATATCTAAAATAGATAAACAATAAGGTCTTGCTGTATGACACAGGGAACTAGATTCAATATCTTGTAATAAGCCATAATGAAAAAGTATATAAAAAAGAATATGTATATATATGTATAACTGAATCGCTTTGCTGTGCACCAGATACTAATACAAGGTTGTAAACCAACTACGCTTCAATTAAAAAATGAGAAGCTGGGGGTTTGGGCTTCCCAGGTGGCGCTAGTGGTAAAGAACCTGTCTGCCAATGCAGGAGAAATAAGAGATGCGAGTTTGATTCCTGGGTCAGGAAGATGCCCTGGAGGAGGGCATGGCAACCCACTCCTCTATTCTTGCCTGGAGAATCCCATGGACAGAGGAGCCTCGCAGGCTACAGTCCATGGAGTCGAAAAGAGTCGGACACGACTGAAGCTACTTAGCACACACACAGGCTGGAGGTTTATGCTGAGTAATTCCAATACTATTTGTACGTTCTTATGAGTGGCCCCCACTTTACTTAATGGCAGGAGTCGAGAGAATAGCTAATATATGCAGACAGTTGGGAGTATTATGTGACCGTGTTTACATACCCATCGTTGTGAAATGTGGCATTTAGCTAGAGCTTAACACTAGACCAATGAATGGTGTTGCACATAAGAAAAATAGACTTTTCTAGATGGATCTTGAAGTGGGATTCTCATTACTGACAGTTTCCAATAAGATCAATCTATTCTGTGGCCTAATAACTTGTGTAAAATAAGGTAGGCACAGTGGTCCATCTTAGGCCAGAATCACCTGGGGAGGGGTGGAGAACTATTGGAAAACACACATGTGTTATGGACCAAATGTTTTTGCCTCCACACACTCACCCCCAAATCCACATGTTGAAATTCTAACCTCTCCTGTGATGGTGTTAGGAGGTGGGGCCTCCAATAGTCCATTAGGATGTGAAGGTGGGGTCCTCATGAATGGAATTAGAGCCCTAATAAAAAAGACCGTATGTGGACTTCCCTGGTGGTCCAGTGGTTAAGAATCTGCCTGCCAATGCAGGGTACACAGGTTCAGTCCCTGCTCTGGAAAGATTCCATATGCCGAGGGGCAGCTGAGCCCATGCAGTGCAACCACTGAGCCCTTGCTCTCCAGAGCCCGCAAGCTGCAACTCCTGAAGCCCTTGTGCCTAGAGCCTGTGCTCGGCAACAAAAGAAGCCCCCACAAGGAGACGCTGTCACACTGCAGCAAAGAATAGCCCTGCTCAATGCAACTAGAGAAAGCCTGCATGCAGCAATGAAGACCCATCGCAGCTGAAAATTAACCAATTTTTTAAAAAGGACCCCACAAAGAGCTCTGATTCCTTCTGCCACGTGAGATTATAATGAGAAAACGGCCATCTATGAATTAAGAAGCAGATCCTTTCAGCCTCCAGAACTATATGAAGTAAATGTTTGCTGTTTATGAGCTGCGCCCGACCCCCAACCCCTCAGCCTGCCCAGCCTCTAATATTCTATTGTTGTTGTTGTTGAGTCATGTCCCACTCTTTGAGACCCTGTGGACTGTAGCATGCCAGGCTTCCCTGTCCTTCACTGTCTCCCAGAGTTTGCTCAAACTCATGTTTATTGAGTCAGTGATGCCATCCAATCATCTCATCCTCTGTTGCCCCCTTCTCCTGCCCTCAGTATTTCCCAGCATCAGCTTCTCTTCCAGTGAGTCAACTCTTTGCATCAGGTGGCCAAAGTATTGGAGCTTCAACTTCAGCATCAGTCCCTCCAACGAATATTCAGGGTTTATTTCCTCTAGTTTGGACTGGTTTGATCTCCTTGCTGTCCAAGGAACTCTCAAGAGTCTTCTCCAACACCACAGTTCAAAAGCATCAATTCTTTGGCGCTCAGCCTTCTTTATGGTCCAACTCTCATATTCATACATGACTACTGGAAAAACCATAGCTTTGACTAGGTGGACCTAAGTGATGTCTCTGCTCAAACAGACTAAGACAACACTCCTGGACCCCACCCCCAACCTATCCAATCAGAATCTTATGGCAAAGTTTGAGAACCAGAGGTACAGACAAAACCTTAATTAACTGCAGGATTCCATGCAAGAAAGCCCCGGGGAAAACCACAGTCTTAATGACAGCACTTCTGTCAGTCTTCAGAAAGCTCCTTGTCAATTTCTCCCATCAGTGAGTTATATTCAAAGCATCTGCAGAAGCAGCTTTGGGGCTGTTTAATTGAACATACACCCCGAGCCTGAAATGCAGAGTTTTTATGTGATTGACTTTTGCTCTTCCAGTAAGAATAAATATGTGTCACTCACAGAAGGTTGTTGGAATGCAATGTTCTTTAAAACCAGCCCATGTTCAGTCTGCTAGCTCTCATGTTCTCTCCGCGTGGGTCATTTGTTTCTTGTTGAGGGGTTTTCCTCTGCCCCATGGCTTTCAGCTGACGTGGTTACGTGAAGGCTCCCAACAGAGGTCTAACTATCCATCCTGTGAAATGGACAGCTTCTCATGCCCTGGATCTGACAGTTGCGTCAGGGCAACAAGGCAGGTCGAAAGGATTCAGTGATTAAAAAAAAAAATTAATCGAAATATAGTTGATTTACAATATTACATTAGTCTCAAGTGTACAGTGTAGTGATTCATTATTTTTACACATTATATTCTATTTAAAATTACTATAAAATATTGGCTGTATTTCCTGTGCTGTACAATATATCTTTGTAGCTTGTTTATTTTGTAACAGCTTATACCTGTTGATCCCATACCCCTGTCTCACCTCTCCCCACTTACCTCTCCTCTCTGGTAACCACTGGTTTGGTCTCTGTATTTGTGAGTCTGTTTTGTTATATTCATTCCTTCATTTTATTTTTTTAGATTCCACTTGTAACTTACATATAGTACTTATTGTCCTCTCTCTGACTTATTTCTCAGTGAGAAGTTTTTCCACCGGTTTTTCCACCACTCAGAAAGGAAGAAAACTCTGAAAATGGTCAACAACTAATTGAATAATTATGAAAGCAAAACTATACTTATTTGCATGATTTTTTAAAAAAAACTTTTGAAACCTATAACCTATGCCAGGGTTTGCACACCGCTGGTCCTGGGATAGATCTAGTCTGCAAACATGTTTTGTTTAGTTTTGCTGTATACTTAAGATTTTGAATTAGCTGTTGATATTTAACATGGAGTGCCTTTACATAAATATTCAGAATTTCAACTTCTCTTGAAGATCATAGGAAATGTGGAGACAAGCAGAGGCCTCTATTCACCAAGGTAACTGGGGTTTGACTCTTCCCTGCCAGAGCCCAGGAGGCAGGCACCTGAGTTTCCAACTCTGATTTTAAGATGTGGGATCCTAATATTGGTTTCTATTTTCTTTTACTTGTTCTAGTGTTACAGTTCAGTGGCTCCATCATGTCCGACTCTTTGCAACCCCAAGGACTGCAGCACGCCAGGCTTCCCTGTCCATCACCAACTCCTGGAGCTTGCCCAAACTCATGTCCATGGAGTCGGTGATGCCATCCAACCATCTCATCGTCTGTCATCCCCTTTTCCTCCTGCCTCAGTCCTTCCCAGCATCAGGGTCTTTTCCCATGAGTCAGCTCTTTGCATCAGGTGGCCAAAGTATTGGAGTTTCAGCTTCAGCATCAGTCTTTCTAATGGATATTCAGGACTGGTCTCCTTTAGGATGGACTGGTTTGGTCTCTTTGCAGTCCAGGGGACTCTCAAGAGTCTTCTCCAACACTACAGTTCAAAAGCATCAGTGCTTCGGCACTCAGCTTTCTTTCTAGTTCAACTCTCACATCCATATATGGCTACTGGAAAAAACCACAGCTTTGACAAGATGAACCTTTGTTGGCAAAGTAATTTCTCTGCTTTTTAATATGCTGTTTAGGTTGGTCATAGCTTTTCTTCCAAGGAGCAAGTGTCTTTTAATTTCATGGCTGCAGTCACCATCTGCAGTGATTTTGGATCCCAGGAAAATAAAGTCTGACACTTTCCATTGTTTCCTCATCTATTTGCCATGAAGTGATGGGACCGGATGCCATGATCTTAGTTTTTTGAATGTTGAGTTTGAAGCCAACGTTTTCACTCTTCTCTTTCACTTTCATCAAGAGGCTGTTTAGTTCTTCTTTGCTATGCACCTTTTAATGCCTCATAACTTATTATCATGAGTAATTTTCAAGAATAGATCATTACACGAGTGATGAACACTCCCCTTCCCAACCAGGATTTGGCAGTCAGATGGTGAGTGTCCTGGTGAGTTCTGCAGCTGACAGGTATATAGACGCTGTGGGGCTTTGGTTGGGATGATGATGAGTTGGCATTTGTACTTGTTTCCTGGAATTTTTTGAAAAATTTTTATTTATTTTTGGCTGCATTGAGTCTGTGTTGCCACGCTTGGGCTTTCTCTAGCTGTGGCCAGCAAGGTCTACTCTCTAGTCGCGATACACGGGCTTCCCATCTGTGATGGCTTCTCTTGCTGCGGAGCACAGGCTCTAGCCATGAGGGCTCAGTAGTTGTCGTTCACAGGCTTAGTTGCTCCACTGCATGTGGGATCCTCCCACACCTGGGATCGAACCTGTGTCCCCTGCATTGGCAGATGGACTTCTAACCCCTGGGCCACCAGGAAAGACCCTGGGAGTTTTGCTACAGCTCTTATAGCATGGTTCTTTGGTCCACAGGATGAGTGTCTGGTGGTGATGCAGATGGTAGCCAGGCATCTTTGTCGAAGTGGTTTTTTGTCTTCAGGAGGCTATCTCAGGCTTCTTTGTGGGGTGACCTCGGGGGCCCATGATGGCAAGGGTGGGAGCTGTAAGCCCTTTTGAAGCTTTGCTTGGAAGTCAGACAGCATTACTTCTGACTTAGTCTGTTAGTAAAAGCAAATTCCAGGACCAGCCTAGATTCAGGAGATGGGGAAATAGACCTCCCACTTTATAGGAGGAGTGGGCAGGTCCTATTGCAAAGAGACGTTCATGAAAGGGATGGAAGGGCTGTGGCCACCACCTTGCACAGAGTGGATGACAGAGTGTGTCAACATACTTTTCTCATCGTCCGCACAAGTGTGTTCAGAATATTGCCTTCGTTGAAATGGGGAGCTGTTTCAGCCCAGAAGAAAAAAATTTCAGGGCCTCAGAGAGTGACTCTCAACATTCCAGAGTGCGATTTTCTTCTTCTTTCTTTTCTTTCAGCCAGCATCCAGGGTTCTATGCCAGTGGCGAAGACATTTCTCACTCCTTGCCCGACTCTCTCTTGCTTTATTTCAGTCTGTGTTTTTTTTTTTGTTCAGTCTCACATGCAGAGAGGAATAAACAGTGTGCTTTATCACATCCTATTCCTAGAAACTCTATCATTCAGGACTCTGTTGTAAAACGGTCATAGATTCTATAGAAATCATAAGCAGGGAGGGGGGTGAGTTTTAGCCAAAGTCTCTGTATCAGGTAAATCAAAGATATGACCAGCATCTTAAAATAATGTACCAAAGCTATAAGCCTCTAGAATAACTTTAATAAGGATGTTGTTATCCTATGAGATGAGAATAAATATGTTATATTTTTATTATAAAAAGAACACCAATTTACCATAAAGTGTATGCATACTGCTTAAAAATAAAATTCTACTCTATTGTAAATATTGCTATTTATATTGCTAGCTATAAAAATCATCCAACGTTTAATTAACAATAATTTTGAGAGTATGTGGATGTTCCTTGCAAACAACAAAGCACTGTGTATTAATCTCTGTTGTTTTATTGGAATTTACACAAGTTGGTGAATCATAATAATAATGATAGCTAAGTCTGTGCTAGGCTCTGCCCTGAATTCTATGTATAAACTCATTAAATCCTTTCAGCATGCTACAAAGCAGGTACATTTTTTTTAGTTGTTTAGTTGCTAAGCCGTGTCCAGCTTTTTAACCATCCCATGGATTGTAGCCCCGCCAGGCTCCTCTGTCCATGGGATTCTCCAGGCAAGAATACTGGAGTGAGTAGTCATTCCATTCTCCAGGGGATCTTCCAGACCCAGAGATCGAACCTCCATCTCCTGCATTGGCAGGCAGATTGTTTACCACTGAACCCCCTCCCTGGGAAGCCCTAGGTACAGTTATTATTCCTATTTTAAGGATGAAGAAACCGAGTCTCAGGTTACAAAATGCATCCAGCATCACTTCTGTGATTGTTCTTCATTAATTTTTATTGGAATACAGTTGCTTTGCAATGTGTGTTAGTTTCTACTGTACAGCAAAGGGAACCAGCTGTATGTATACATATATCCCCCTCTCTTTTGGATTTCCTTCCCATTTCGGTCACCACAGGGCACTAAGCAGAGTTCCCTATGCTACACAGTAGGTTCTCGTTAGTTACCTATTTTAACCACAGTCTGGTATGTATGTCAATCCCAATCTCCCAATTTGTCCTCAATATCTGTGACTCTATTCCTGCTTTGCAGATAAGTTCATCTGTATAATTTTTCTAGATTCCACATACACATTATATCATATGATATTTGTTTTTCTCTTTCTGACTTACTTTACTCTGTATGATAGTCTCTGGGTCCATCCACATCTCTGCAAATGGCACAGTTTTGTTCCTTTTTAGGGCTGAGTAATATTCCATTGTATATTTGTACCACATCTTCTTTATCTATCTCCTCTCGGACATAAATCACAGCAAGATATTTTTTTGACCCACCTCCTAGAGTAACAACAACAAAAAAATTAAACAAATGGGACCAAATTAAACTTAAAGACTTTTGCACAGCAAAGGAAACTATGAGATGAAAAGACAACTGTCTGAATGGGAGAAAATATTTGCAAACAAGTTAACTGGTGGCTCAGATGATAAAGTGTCTGCCTACAATGCAGGAGACCCGGCTTCAATCCCTGGGTCGGGAAGATCTCCTGGAGAAGGAAATGGCAACCCACTCCAGTGTTCTTGCCTGGAAAATCCCATGGATGGAGGAACCTGGTAGGTTACAGTCCATGGGGTCGCAAAAGTTGGACACGACTGAGAGACATCACTTTCACTTTCTTTAACTGACAAGGGATTATTCTCCAAAATATACAAATAGCTCATGCATCTCAGCATCAAAAAACAACCAACCCAACCAGAAAATGGTAGGGTGTGAATTTAAACGCAGGCCTCCTGGCTTATGAGCACTGCTTTGACTTATGTGCAAGCATAATAAATAATGCACGTTCCCTTCCTCTCTCTGAATACTCTTTAGCAATCAAAACAACTCTAATTCTTTCCAATTATGAAGGGTTTTGATTAAACCCTTAACCCTTAAACTCTTTAAACCCTTATTAAAAAGTGGTTACTTTGGGATTTCTCTGGCAGTCTTACTTTATTTTGGGCTTCCTTGGTTGCTCAGGTGATAAAGAATCTGCCTGCAATGCAGAAGACCTGGGTTCAATCCCTGGGTTGGGAAGATCCCCTGGAGAAGGGAATGGCAGCCCACTTCAGTATTCTTGCCTGGAGAATCCCATGGACAGAGGAGCCTGGTGGGCTACAGTCCATGGGGTTGCAAAGAGTCAGACACGACTGAGCAACTAAGTGTGCGGCTGGGGACTTCTCTGGCAGCCCACTGGGTAAGACTCTGTGCTTCAAATCCAGGGAGTGCAGGTTTGATCCCTGGTCGGGGAACTAAGATCCCCCCTGCTCACAGTGAACCCACAACAAAAAAATTACTTTTAATTCTTAAAAGAGGTGGCCACTTTTTCATTGCATCAGTGTCTACAAAAAGTATGGATAAACATAGAGCAATGTAGACTTCCTCGCTCTGAAGCTGAGCACCAGAAGCAAAGTCTAGAAAATTGAGGCTGGTTAAATCCCCTCTCCCCGATGGAGTCAGGGGCAGGGCAGGGCTTATCTGTCAAGTGCCCACTGCCCCTTGGGAGACGATCAGTGTGGGACTCACAGAGGTTAACTAGTTTGCCCAAAGCTGCACAGCTAAGTTACGTGTTTCAAAGAGGATTTGCACCCAGATCTGCAATAGAAGCCTGACCTTTTCCACTCCGTCAGATGATGTCCATGATTTGAAGACATGCTCTGTGCCCAGAAAAGATGAAGGAATATAATGAAAAAAAAACAAAACAAAACTGGGCAGAGGTACTATTGTCTACAATATAGGAGCTCAGATCCTGGAGTAAGACCTGACTTCATCTCCCAGCTGAGTACAAAGGAGGGAAGAAATTATGGCTCTAAGAGTCACTGTAAGAATTCAGTTACTGTAAGAAATAGTAAATTTGGGCAATCTAGAAAAGAAAGATGGAGGAAGCATAATTAATGGCTCCAGTATTTTTCCACGATGTTCACCCTTGCTCACACGTGCCCACATGTGTGTGGTTTGTGTATGTAATTTCTTATTCAGTCCCAATGTTTGCACTAACTTGCATCCCTCTGAAGGGCTATTTTTTTTCCAGAATAAGGGCGGTGGGCAAAAGAGGGACCAGGAGCAAAGGCCGACCTGGGCTTTCAGATGTGTTTGCATCCCCCATTTTACCAATTACTTACCTCTCTTTCTCCTCCACCTCCTTCTTTGCAGGAGTTTGTTCAGCTGGCAAAGAGACTGGTGAGCGATCCGGCATTAGAAAAAACAATCGTGGCCAATGGAAGGGAGTATGTGAGAAAGTACCATTCGTGGCAGGAGGAAAGACAGACCTACAGGCAGCTGGTCAGGACGCTGGAGAGAAGCCCTGAGGACTAAGAGTACCTGCCTGGTACTGTGAGACGCTCAGCCGTGGGCGGATACCCCGGACACAGCTCTGGGCAAGGGGCCTGGCCAGTACAAACCAAGCCCAGCTCATTGGAATCGTAGACCTATCAGTCATAAGACGATTCATCCAAAAACCTCTCTGTGCTTCCAAGTAACATCCCAGATGTGCTTCCAGATCATACCTCCTGGAGATGCAGTCCTCACTGGGGTGGGGGCGGGGTCACTGGTTTTAAGGGGAGTCAGGGAGAGAGTTGGATTAGCTGCTTTAGGACGTTTTAGGACTTAGCAGCTTAGCAGCAGCAGGGCCAACAAAGACTTATTTTGTAAAGCCCTCACAGGGTTAGACACCTCTCTCCTGTCTTCTGATGATCACTGCCTTCTCAAGGAGCAAAAGCAAACATCAGACATGTCAGCTGAGAGGGGTTCTGGCAGCGATTTTTAACATGGTACAGACCCTGCAGCAAATCTAGGGCTGACACATGTCTGGCTGCACCCCCAGGCTCTGCAGGTTTGCATCTCTGAACACCGGAAGCAGGGCTGTGTGTAATCGTCATGTAAGATAGCCCGGACCTCTTTAGATAAGCAGGCAGCACCACCCCCACTCCCCCACCCTGTAGGCTCCACCTACCTCCAGTCGAATTGGGTTTGAAAATCAGTTGGCACTAAGGCCGCATCAACCCATGGCCTGGAAGACACTGG
>NW_011494732.1:1341927-1344265 GCF_000754665.1 Bison bison bison | reverse complement strand
TCAGGGACTCAGCCTCAGAGACCCAGCAGTGAGTGGAGATCAGGTCACCAGCCTCCAGCCCGTCTCAGGACCAGCACGTGGGTCCTGGTGACCTTATCCAACATGGGGCGAGTTTAAGCAAGTGTCCGCATCACTGTAAGGACACCCTGGCCACACCAGTGGGCATCCCCCAAACCCCGTGCTTCTTTTCCTTGGTGGCAGCATTTGCCTCTGTTGGATCCTGAAACCCCCGCTTTCCAGTGGACATTCCATGATGACTGGGTGTGACATGCTCTGTTTCTTGTGTAAAGTTGGAAGCCACAGGATCCAAAGGAGGAGATGAAGCCAGCTCTGAGTCCATCCGAGGAAGTGTTTCCTTAGGGTTTGTTCTGATGCCCGCAGACCCTGGAGGGGGTAGAAAGACCCACGCTGTCTTTGCTTCAGACTTCACAACATCCTGGGCTTTTTTCTTTCCAACCATCCTGTCTTTATAAACAACCAAACCTAAAAGAGGAAGGCTCTGACTGAACACCTTAAACTCTGGTGCTGATGATGTGGAGATGAGAACAGCGAATTTATAGATTCTGTTCCGTGTCATTTCCAATTTAATCCTACCCCTCAATCTCACAACAGAGTACCTTCCCAAAGGCAGTTATCTGGTAAACCTGCTCCTCATGCCCAGGATTCTCTAAAAATACCATCACCACCCTCCTCCTTTTTTTTTTTTTTTGGTGGCATCTGAGGGTCATGAGAGTTGGGGCTCCCTTATGGCCATAGAGAAGAGAGGAAGGGAGAAACAGAGTCCAAACCCCTAGTGGACAGATCCATCTGAGTTTGGAATCAGTGATGCCAACCTAAGAAAAGGCCAAGTGTTGTCCTGGGTATTGACCAGTGATGCTGCTGCTGATAAAATACTGGTCATTGGGAGTCTCTGCTCTCATCCTGGTTGAATGATATTGTATGTGCTTGGCTCCACTGAACCTCAGCATAGTTCATCCATATCTTTATAGAAACATACACACATGCCTCATGCCCTTTGGGGAAGGGCATGTTTTTAAATGAATAAAGTGTCACCGTCTGCTGTACAGCAAGAGTCCCTGTGTGTTCCTTTTGTGAGCCTGATTCAACAAGAACTAGACCCACCCCACCCTCCAGTTCCTGCACTTTAAAAGCAGATATTAGTACACTGACACAATTCATTAAGAAGGGTTTAAAATACAATTGCTATTTTAATACTGAAGTATAGACGTAAAAAGAATGCTTTTCTGTAAATGTTCTAGATGCTCTCAGTTTCATACTCCGTTAACTTTATGTTTAAACATTTTGCGTATAGTTTCCAATTTGCTGATGTACAGGTTTGGATGACTCAACGAGTCAATTTCCAGATAGAACTAAGATACTATAACCTTCCCATGTGGAGGGAAATTGCATTTAACGCAGCATGGTGTTCTCTAGCAAAGAGGCACTGCTCGTACCTGACTTGCAATTGGTGTGATGGGCTGGCTGGCGCTCACCACTTCTGCCAGAAGAGCCCTCCACACCCCTTCCCCACAATTTTGCAATGAAGTTAAATAGGATAGCTTTGTTTTGATCTGAAAGGTTCATCAGATATCTTCAGGTTTCCAAAGGCAGACTGTGCAGGCTCTCCATGCAGATGGGAATGGGTGGTCCACACGGTGCCTTGCGCGCCCCATAGACTGGAATGCCCCACTAGCTAGTCTCCGTTCTGATGGCTTCCCTCACTGTGGCTCAGATGCTAAAGAGTCCGCCTATAATGTAGGAGACCCGGCTTTGATCCCTGGGTCGGGAAGATCCCTTGAGAAGACAATGGCTACTCACTCCTATATTCTTGCCCAGAGAATGCCGTGGACAGAGGAGCACGACAGAGCGATTAACACACTCATACATATTATCAGTTAGGGATGGGATTTGGAAATCCTTTGTACTCTCAGCCGGCACGTGGCTTCAAGTGTTCGTTGTATTTCTGTGTCATCTTCAGTAACAATACTTGGCATAGCTGCATAAACTCTTCCCTAGAAGCTTCCTGGTGCTTGACCTTGCAGTTCGTTAATTGCAGCCCATTAGGAGAAGGCAATGGCACCCCACTCCAGTACTCTTGCCTGGAAAATCCCATGGATGGAGGAGCCTGGTGGGCTGCAGTCCATGGGGTCGCTACGAGTCGGACACGACTGAGCAACTTCACTTTCACTTTTCACTTTCATGCACTGGAGAAGGAAATGGCAACCCACTCCAGTGTTCTTGCCTGGAGAATCCCAGGGACGGGGGAGCCTGGTGGGCTGCCATCTATGGGGTCGCACAGAGTCGGACACGACTGAAGCGACTTAGCAGCAGCAGCAGC
>NW_011494732.1:1327278-1341827 GCF_000754665.1 Bison bison bison | reverse complement strand
ATGGGGAGAGCCAGGTCTTGTCTTCTTCCTCCTCCCACCTCTCTCTCCTCCCTTTTTCACGTGCATCTCCCCATACTCCACCCTCCCACCTCCCTTCCCCTTTCTGACCCAGTCTCCTCTTGGAGAGTTAGGAGTCTGATGTGGGAATGACACGCAGGAAGTCCTCCCCAGCCAAAGCCAGCCCTCACCAGGGAGGCCAGGTAGTAAAAACAGCAGTTCCCCAGCCTCAGCTTTTATTTTTAATTTTATTTAATTTTTAAAAATAATTTCATTTATTTATTTATTTTTGGCTGTTGCTGCATGGGCTTTTCTCTAGTTGCAGAGTATGGGCTACTCTAGTTGCCATGTGTGGGCTTCTCATTGTGATGGCTTCTCTTATTGTGGAGCACAGACTCTAGGGCGTGCGGGCTTCAGTAGCTGTGGCTCCCAGGCTCTAGAGCACAGACTCAATAGTTGCACTGCGTGGGCTTCGTTGCCCTGCAGCATGTGGAATCTTTCTGGGGCAGGGATCGAACCTGTGTCCCCTGCATTGGCAGGCAAATTCTTAACCACTGGACCACCAGAGATCCCCACTGTCACTTTGAAAACTCCTGATGCTTGGGCTGCCTCTCAGACTGATTACATCAGAGTCTTGGAGGTGGAGGCATCCAGGCCCGAAGTTTCCCTGATCCAAAGTGTAGCCACAAGGGACAAGGACTGACTGAAACATCCACTTGAATATGGACCAGAATTTCAGGGAAAACAAGGACCATTGAAATAAAGGTTGGTTGTGACTTTGTATTAAAAACTGAATCCCAGCATTAAGAACATAGAGTACATTCGTCTAATGTTTACTAAGATTTATTTCTGCAGATAGAATTGAAACTCTCAGCGCAGTGCCAAGAAATATTTCACACAAACAAATAAGCAAAACCCATCCACTGGGACTTCATCAATATTCCTCAGAGCTTCTTTTCTTCCTTTGATGTTGTGGTTTTCTTTTGCAGTGTCTGCCCTGTCCTCATCCTTAAGTCACTCATTACCTGGTTCCATCCTGCCAGAGCCTCCTTTGCCTGGGTTTTAGGTAATTTTCCAGCATCCATTTCATCCATTTCAGGAAAATCCTGCATCTTCTGCAAGGTTTGCTATTTCACTTTGTAGCTGACTTACACTGTGTTGACATTTAAACATGTAGAATGTGGAACCATCATTAAGAGGGGCCAACTCTATCCTGGGTATGGGGAGTGGAAGGGTATTGTTTAGAATTAATATTTGGATATGACTGACAGAAAATCCAAAATAATAGTGGCTTAAGCAGAAGAGAAATATATATTTATCTATCAAGTAGAGACAGTAATTCAGCTCAGATTGTGTTTCTCAGGGTCAGGGACCCTCCATCCTCAGCAGGTGTTCCTCTCTACCCACCCACCATGGTGTAAGGTGGCTGCCCAAGCACTGCCATCATGCCTGAATTCCAGGCTGCAGGAAGATGGAAAGTGGGAACAAAGATTTATCTCTTTCCTTTCAGGAAAATTCCTGTTTCTAGTTACATACTGTGCCCACATCCCATTGTAATGGAAGCTTAGGATTGCAGGCTTTTCTCCCAGCAGCCATGTGCCCGGTTAAAAACCAAGTGTCTATTATTGAGACTTCCCTGGTGGTCCAATGACTAAGACTCTGTGCTCCCAATGTAGGGGGTTCAGATTTGATCCCTGGTTTGGGAACTAGATCCCACATGCCACAACTAAGAGTTCACATGCTGCAACTAAGACCCACGGCAGCCAAATAAATAAATAAAGTTTAAAAAAAAAAAAACAATGATCTACAATCAAAACAGAAGGGGATGAACAACCAGAGCAGACTATCCTAGAGCTATGGGACAGTTTTAAAAAGTGTAATATGCATAATGAGAATGCCAGAAGGAAAAGAGAGAAAGAAACAGAAGAAATATTTGAAACAATAACTCCGATAGTTCTCCAAGATCAAGGTCAGACACCAAACCACAGATTCAGCAAACTCAGAAATCATCAAGAAAGGTAAATGCCAGAAAAATATACATGTAAGCTTAACACATTCAAACTACAGAAAATCAAAAATAAAGAAAAAAATACCTTGAAAGAAGTCACGGGGGAAAAAACCCCCACTTACGTAGAGAGGAAAAAATTTACAGGAATTATATCTGACTTCTAAGGAGCCATGCAAACAAGATGAGAGTGGAGTGAAATATTTAAAGTTTTTTTTAAAAGAAAGAGGGACTTCCCTGGTGGTCCAGTGGTTTAGAATCCACCTTCCATCTAGAAAGATGGTATTGATTAACCTATTTGAAGGGCAGCAAATGGGCATCCCAAGTGACGCAAGTGATAAAGAACCCACCTGCCAATGCAGGAGACATAAGAGACGCGGGTTTGATCCCTGGCTCGGGAAGATCCCCTGGAGGAGGGCACGGCAACCCACTCCAGTATTCTTGAGTAGAGAATCCCATGGACAGAGGAGCCTGGCAGGCTGCAGTCCATGGGGTCACAAAGAGTCGGACACAACTGAATCGACTTAGCACAACAGAGATGCAGACATAGAGAACAGACCTATGGATTGGAGTTTGGGGGAGGAAGGAGAGGGTGGGACAGAAGGAGAGACTAACATGGAAACACATACACTACCATATTTAAAATAGATTGCCAGTGGGAATTTGCTGTATGACTCAGGGAGCTCAACCCAGTGCTCTGTGACAACTTAGAGGGGTGGGATGGGTGGGAACTGGGAGGGAAGTTTACGAGTGAGGGGTCAACCTATGGCTGATTCATGCTGATGTATGGCAGAAACCAACACAGTATTGTAAAGAAATTATCCTTCAATTAAAAATTAAAAAAAAAAAATCCGTCCTCCAGTGCAGGGGCACAAGTTCAATCCCTGGTGGAGGAACAAAGATCCCACATGCCAGGGGGCAAACGCTCGTGTGCTGCAACTGCTGAGCCTGTGCACCATATTTACAGAGAAACCCACAGGCTGCAATGAAAGATACTGCATTTTGCAGTGAAGATCCTGAGTGCCGTAACTAAGACTCGACACAACCAAATAAATAAATATTAAACAATAAATAAATAAATAGAGAGAAGGGAAAATGCTGATTTGGGACAGCTTGCAGTACAGTAGCCACTGTGAAAAACTGGTTTTAAATTCTGTAGTGGTTACAGCTGTATGACCTCTTACTTATCACTGAAGACCTTTTAATGCCAAGAAAAGTGTTTCCCATAAGGTTTTGATTAAGGCTTGAAGGCCATCTCAACACAGTTCACATTTTCTTCCCAAGATCTTATTTGTATACAAACCCTCAGCTGGAGCCATGTATTGATTATTACCTCAAACCCTGAGTACAAGGGTTTCCAGCTGAATCTCCTACAATGTTTCTTTGTGTGAGGTAAGACACAGTCCTGGAAGACATAATAAAATGAAATGTGTTGACTTTATATGTAATCCCAGTCTTTCCACTGGTTGTTCTCCTGGTTCCCCTGAATGAGTAACCATGGCAATGCTCATGTCGGAAGGTCTTGGGAAATAGAAATAGTTTCTCAAATGATCCATGGATCAGTTTGACTGAGACAAAACAAAAATTTGGACTAAAAACTAAGATCATGCAGTATTTGTCTTTCTCTAACTTATTTTGCTTAGCCTAATGCCGTCCAAGTCCATCCATGTTGTTGTCCACGGCGACATTTCACTTTTACAGAGTAGCAGTCCATTGCATATATGTATCACATCTTTATCCATTTGTCTGTAGATGGACACTCAGGTGGTTTCCATATCTTTGGTCAGTCTTTCTTTTTTAAAACAGAAAAAAAAATTATTTTTTGGCCATGTCACTCATGGCATGTGGGATCTTAGTTACAGAACCAGGAACCAAAAGCATATCCTCTGCACTGGAAGCATGGAATCTTAACCACTGGACTGCCAGGGGAATCCCCTAAGCCTGTATTTCTTATAGCAGTTGAGACAGACACTGCTTTCTGGTATGGATACCATAATGAACACTCCTGATCCTTATGAGAGGGGTCACTTCTTAGTGGGCTCAACCATTCACACAGACATGGATGGATGATTACAAGCAGTCAGTGAGCATGTAGCCAACGCTCAGGAAGGGATCAGATCAAAGGCTGTGAGAATATGACCCATGAGGCAGTTACGCCTCCAAAGTTAGAATGAAAACCCCAGCCAAGGCACCACAGGTCATTTCCAAGAGAATTGTTTTAGACTGTAAAGGAACTTCTGGTAAAAATGATTACAAAAAAAAGTCTATCAGGGGGAGGGTGTCAATTTAAAAAAATAAAAATGACTTCATCTTAATCTGTGGCCACAATCTATTTTAAAGAGATTATTTTACAATCTACTTCTTTCTTCAAACTCATTACTAGTCCTTAAAAATCCAGGCTGAGAGAAATATCTTCCCTCCAAATTACACAATTCTGCTAAATTACAAAATCTTTCTTCTTAGAAAAAGAAATAATAACTTCATGATGCCATTCTCAGTAGAAGCCTTCAAACTCTTTCTACAATCTTTAGAAAGCCCCAGCTATTAGGAGAGTCATGCTTCATTTAAAGTGGATTTTCTTCTTTAGCATCTAATATAAAAATATGCTAAGTATTTCCTCCAAATCAGAAAGGTTAATAACCAGGCATTTGCAAGAAGTCAGAGCATGAGGAACCAAGTAATACTAGGAGACTAGCTTTCTGACTTGGTATTTGGTGCAAATTCCCCCATTTTAGAAACAGCTGGAGAAACAACTCACAGAGTCTAAAGATCTTCTAGATTTCTGCTTGCTAAGAAGGGTTTCCTCTCTGTGTTACAGAGTCTAGGCTCATATGGCTCTCTGTACAGCAGGTCAATATATCAAGAGAGGAGATGTTGGGGCAAAGGTTAGCAACTTCATTTAAAAGACCAGCAGATTGAGAAGATGGTGGACAAGTGTCCCAAAGAACCATCTTCCTGAAGTTAGAATTCAGACTTCTTTGATACTAGAAGGGGAGAGGGTGTGGCTGGTTGGTACAAACTTCTTGGTGCAGGAATCCTTTGTTCTTGCAGCTGTCCATGTAGGTCAGGTCACCATGTTCCTATAAATGTCTAGCAAGACAAATATTATTCTCTGTTCTGAAACATTTTATCTCTGTATGGATGGAAAAGTTTTACACCTTTAAAGGTCAGAGCCTTGAGAAGGGCCCTCCTGTATATTTCAGGCTCTAGGGAACATTCTTTTACAAAAGGTGCAGGGGCAGCATGACAAGGGCCAGCATGACAGGGCCAGCATGCCAAGGCAAAAGAGCACAAGAGTTAGAGCTAAAGGAATAGATCCAACATGGAGTCAGATTTGCTCTTCTCTGTTTCATTGTTCCTTTCCTATCCTATTTCTCTGAGTGTCTAATTTAGACACTATCCAGTATCTAAATGAGTTTAGAGGCTCAGCAGGCATATAAAAAATAATACACAAGGTGATTGAAAAAAACGTCTGTGTTTATGACTTAAAATGGTGTCATTACTCCAATTTTGTCAGTAATCACAAACATTAATTGGACACTGTGTGCCGGGCAGGGTGCTCAATGCTGACGACCTTGAACTTTACCGGAGCTCTGTGTTCCTGGAAAACAGCAAAGGTTAAGAAATGCACTCCCCACGTTTATGTTCAGGGAAATGGTTTACTGTAAAGGACTTCCCTTCCCCACATGGCTTACATGAACTCACAGATTGCCTACTTCCCCCACTTCCCATGCACTTCTCCTTCCTCAGGTTCTGGTCCAGCCTTAGTCAGAGGCAGCAGAGAGCTCATCCATCACAGCCCCCCACCCCTACCACCACCAGCCTAGTCTCAGGACACAGACATCTCCCACACATCCCACTTCCCCATACCGGGCTCTTTCTAAGCCTTGTTTCCTCTTCCTAGATTTAATAAAAAATTCACTTTGCAAAATGCTTGCAAAGATTTGCTTACAAATCTTATTGTCAGAGAGTCCTCTCTATTGCAAAAAATCCTCACAAATCCACTCCAATAAAATCTCTCTTTGCTAACTCAGGATTTGCTTCTTGTTTGACAGTGCCTTATCTGCGGTGTCTCGATCCTCACCCCCAACCCCATTAATTAACAGATGAGGAAACCGAGGCTCTGAAACTGGTCCTGAGTCACAGGGGTGGAAAGAGATAAAGCCAGAAAACAGACTCAGGGCTGCTTAGACTGTTTTCTCCTCTCTCTCATTTCCTGCACCCCGCCTCCGCCCCCTCATTCTCTGTCTCTCTGTCTCATATTCTCTCTCTCATTCTCTCCTTGTCTCTCTCTCTCCAACCCTATGTGTGATTGTCTCCTTATCCCACGCACTTAGTTGTCAGCTAGACTCTAAGGAATTTAGTTTACACATGAACTAGATAACTGTTCAACCCAAGTCAAAGGGAATTGAAAAGGATCAGAGTATGTGACACCCAAATATGCCTCTTGGTCATATAGATTCTTTTGAACTGAAGTCGGTGCCAAGATGAGTGACTGAGAGTGGCACAGTTGTGTCCGACTCTATAACCCCATCAGCTACAGCCTGCCAGGCTCCTTGGTCCATGGGATTTTTCCAGGCAAGAATACTGGAATGGGTTGCCATTTCCTTCTCCAGGGGATCTTCCCAACCCAGGAATCAAAACCAGGTCTCCTATTTTGCAGGCAGTTTCTTTACCATCTGAGCCATCAGACAAACAAATTTTACTAAATAACATTCATCTTCCATTAGTTTCCCTATCTGTTTATCTTCCCACAACTGATTGCCCCTAGAATCTCAAATCCCCTTTCCATTTGAGGCAGGAGGTAGATGCCCGCCTGCCATTCCAGGGTAAAGCAATTGGAGATTCAATCCTTATAGACTGAAACTCCAAGACAAGAATACCAGAACAATTAAGAGAAGGCTAGACCCTGCCCAGATCACATGTTTCTCATTCTTGAAGTTATGAGACCTCCTTGACCACACATATGCCGAAAGTCTCTTTGGAGGTCAAAGGGGAGTGATGCTAACTAATGCCAGGCTACCCATAGGCCTTTGCAGTAGAATCCATCTTGGCTAAGAGATGCGTGCACACACATGGGAGGATCTGGAGAAGTACCAAAAATGGACTGTGAATCAGGCAAATCAAAATGATTGGCCAAAGGAAGCTAGAAGAAATGCCCTCTATAAGTGATTTAAACACGAAATGGCACCCCACTCCAGTACTCTTGCCTGGAAAATCCCATGGACGGAGGAGCCTGGTAGGCTGCAGTCTATGGGGTCGCTGAGAGTCGGACAGGACTGAGCGACTTCACTTTCACTTTTCACTTTCATGCACTGGAGAAGGAAATGGCAACCCACTCCAGTGTTCTTGCCTGGAGAATCCCAGGGACGGGAGAGCCTGGTGGGCTGCCAGACGTCTATGGGGTCGCACAGAGTCGGACACAACTGAAGTGACTTAGCAGCTGCAGCAGCAGCAGGGACTCTCCCTCTGAGTCTAACACATCCTATACTCTTTTCCTCTTAATGAATACTTTACTTGCTTCTCTACTTTCTGTCCTTGTGGATATTCTCTGCAGAGCTGAAAGGCCAGGGCCCTTGTCACTGACCACTGGTCTAGTGGCTAGGATCTGGTGTCTCGCCGTGTGACCTGGACTCAGTCTGTGGCTGGGAACCTGAGCCCTGCTTCAAGCCACTGCAGGCTGGGGCTACCAGAGATCACTTTGTCTTTTTACGGCTCCAAATATATGTTGCCCTTTGTAGAAATTGTATGTAAGTCTCTGCATCTGTAGGATTTTCACTTTTGTGAGCCTTCATATGGATGTGAATAAACTTGTTCCTCCTATTCATCCATCTTTTGTTAGATACGCAGGATTCCGGCCACTGAACCAACAGGGTAGAGGAAAGAGATGTTTTCCCTCATGTAAGTTTTAATATCAATATGTTTATTTTGAATGAATTACATAGTTAGGAGTATTGTTCTTTGTTGATCAGTAGAACCGAGATAGAATTTTGATCAATAGGTCTTAAAAATGTGTGAAAGCATGCTAAGTCCTTTCAGTCGTGTCTGACTCTTTGCAAACCTATGGACTGTTGCCTGTCAGGCTCCTCTGTCCTTGGGATTTTCTAGGCAAGAGTACTGGAGTGGGTTGCCATGCCCTCCTCCAGGGGATCTTCCGGACCCAGGGATCGAACCCACGTCTCTTATGTCTCCTGCATTAGCAGGCAGGTTCTTTACCACTAATGCCATCTGGGAAGCCCAGGTCTTAAATATAATAAGACTTTATTGTTTTTAGAATGTTTTTAGCAGCCTGAAAACAACTACGATGTTGCCTTTATTCAAAATTTTTTCCTATTTTGTGGTGGCAGAATACTACACCAATATATTAACTAAGCATATATTTTTTTGCACGCACCCATATAGGTACACACTTACATTAATTCTTTGTGAAAACTGGACCATTTTGAGCTTATTGCATATGGGACTGGAGGTAGGCATTGTCAGACCAGATTCAGATACAAAAGAGTCAAATTCTTGGCGTGAGTTGCTAAGAAGCCTTTGGAATTTCCAGAGAGAGAAAACAAGAGTCTTAAAAACCAAGGCTTTTGAATTGCAAAGCAGAGGTTTTTGAGAGAGACAGAAAGGTTCTGTTGGTTCAAAACAGAAGGTCTAGCCAGTTATCAGAGGCAAAGTCCTGAAGGACTCAAGGCATAATGTCTGTGCTTTAATGATCAGATTGGGAAGAAAACAGATGAGGACTCGGGTCACCTGGGCCTTGAAAATTTGAGGTGTAGCAAGGCAACACATCAGCTGCCATTCAAAAACACTGACTCACTGTTGCCAGGTGGAGGGGGTACATTGTGCCTTGAGGACCACAAAGGAAGCACCAGGGTACATCAGGAGGCAGAGGGAGCTGGTGAGGGGGATATGTGCATTAAGCCCACATTTTGGCCAGTCATGAGGAGCAGAAGCCTCCATCGGTTTTTTTTAATTGGACAATAGTGGGTTTTTTTTTTAATATTTATTTTAATTATTTGTTTGGCTGCTGCGGGTCTTAGTTGCAGCACATGGTATCTGGACCACCACAGCACTGGGCCACCAAGGAAGCCCTGGAACACAGTTGATTTACATTGTGGTGTTAGTTTCAGATGTACAGCAAAGTGATTCAGTGATACACATATATATTCTTTTTCAGATTCATTTCCCTTACAGGTTTTTACAAAATATTGAGTGCAGTTCCCTGGGCTATACAGTGGGTCCTTGTTGGTTATCTATTTTATATTTAGTAGTGTGTTTATGTTCATCCCAAGCTCCCAATTTATCCCTCCCTACTCCCTATTAATGATTTTAGTGCTTTTCTAGGTACGAGAAGATGTAAAAAACTGGGCTTAGAAAATGTTCTCCTGAAAAGGTCTAATTATCTGAAGGCATGTTCTGCCAGTATCTTCTAGAGCACAGAGGGCCTCCTTCCTGACTTGTGCTCTGAATTCCTTTCAGGGTGTGTTGAAGATCGGTGGCCGTAGTGACCAGTCACTTTGTCTTTGTAGAATCAGAGGGTGAGTGACAGCTTTCAGCCATCAGACCTAGGACTTGGAACTCAGGAATACTTCCAATTCAGTGTCTATTCTCCAAACTAAGGCAGTCCTATGCCCCATTTTGACAGAAAGTTATTACAGTTATAGTTGCCTTGTTGTTGTGTTGTGAAGTTGCTCAGTCATGTCCGACTCTTTGTGACCCCATGGACTATAGCCTACCAGACTCCTCCCTCCATGGGATTCTCCAGGCAAGAGTACTGGAGTGGGTTGCCATTTCCTTCTCCAGGGGATCTTCCCAACCCAGAAATCAGACCTGGGTCTCCTGCATTCCGGGCAGACGCTTTAACCTCTGAGCCACCAATCGTTGCCTAGTTCCCTAAATTAAAACTGAGCAGGTCTCTGTGGGGCTCCAGAGTACACATCTGTTCTGTGTTCTGCATTTCTTATCCGTAGGATATAGGCTTCATTCAGCCTCCTTGACTTTCCCTGAGTTCCAAAGGGTGGATTCAAACAATTGCTAATCAGGGAAGGGAGGGGATACAGAAACAGAGGAGAAACAATCAAATGGTGGTACAGCCTTGAGACAGCATCCTGGTTCCTAGTCAAAAAATATGCATAACAGTATCTTTTAGTTCTTTTGCAGAACTGGGACCCCACCCAGGTGGAGGATGGTAACTTCAGGCTGAGCACAAGATTCCTGGAGCACAGCTCTGCTGCCTCACCACCAACCAATCAAAGTCACAAACTCTGCACCCCTCATCCCAAATGTTGCCTTCTGTTTCTGGGGACCAGTGATGACCATCTGTTAGGTCTCCTGTTTGGCCCCTGTCTATTTCATCTCTGAGAGGAGCCAACAGTTTCAAACTAAATCGCTGTTATTACAAGGGTGAATGCTGGTTCCAGACAAAAAATACCTTGACTTAGATCAGGTAGAGAGAGACATCTGCTCTGCTAGGCAGGCCTACACCCATGCACAGCAGGAAGAAGTTACAGAATAAAAGAGACCTTTACCTCAATTCCCAAGAAGTATCTTGAGTATGAAGTCTCTTAGTGGGGAGTTGTTAGAGGAAGCACACTGACTGAAACCGTCCACCCTGGGCAGCCACCATAGTAACCATTTGCATGAGTTGTTTTACAACAGGAGGTCCTGGTAAGGAACACGGAACTAATAAGCCACCACCAACTGGAAGTTTGGGAAAGGTCAAAAGGAGACACCACATGTCCAACCACCTCCCAGAATCCTCTCTGGCATCCATCTTGGCTGAACAAGGCGTGGACCACCATGAAGGACTCTGAGTCAGAATGATTGGCTAAAGACAACCTGGAAACTAATCTCATCACCATAAAACCAGAGACTGCAAGCCACAGAGCTGTACTCCTGGGTTCCCTTACCCTACTGCTCTCCACCCGGTGCCTTTTCCCAATAAAATCTCTTGCTTTGTCAGCACATGTGTCTCCTCGTACAATTCATTCCCAAGTGTTAGACAAGAGCTCAGTTTCAGGCCCTGGAAGGGGGTTCCCCTTCCTGCAACATTTCATATTTAGTAGTGTATATATGTTCATCCCAAGCTCCCAATTTGTCTCTCCCTACTCTCTATTAATGATTTTGGTGCTTTTCTAAGTATGAGAAGATGTAAAAAATCAGGCTTATAAAATCTTCTCCTGAAAAGGTCTAATTATCTGAAGGCTTGTTCTGCTAGTATCTTCCAGAGCACAGAGGGCCTCCTTCCTGACTTCTGCTCTGAATTCCTTTCAGGGTGTGTTGAAGATCAGTGGCCAGTGACTTTGTCTTTGTAGAATCAGAGGGTGAATGACAGCTTTCAGCCATCAGAGTAAAGTCAGGTCCCTGCTTGGGCCCGCCTGTGCAGGTAATGAGAAAGAATACCCCAGGTGTCACCTCATATCTTTTTTTTTTTTTTTTTGAGTCTTTTTAAAAAATTATTCATTTCTTTTTGGATGTGTTGGATCTCCACTGTTGTGCATGGCCTTTCTCTAATTGAGGCAAGTGGGGCTACTCCCTACTTGCAGTGCTTCGGTTTCTCACTACAATGTCTTCTCCTGTTGTGAAGCACAGGCTCTAGGGTACAAGGGCTCAGGAGCTGTGGTGCACGGGTTTAGTTGCTCTGCAGCATGTGGGATCTTCCCGGACAAGGGATCAAACCCATGTTCCCTGCATTGGCAGGCAAACTCTTAACACTGGAACACCAGGCAAGTCCCACCCGTCTCTTTAACTCTCTCTGTTGGGATTTCCTTTCTTACACTTATTTATGATGACCCAACACATGCAGGTGAATTTGTACTGAGATGGGTGTTTTGCAGTTACCCACTCTCCATCTTCACAACTCACCAATAATTGTCCTACTCTTGCGACCTCCAATCCATGGGCATGGGTAATATCACAAATAGAATTTTCAAGGTGTTAAAAACTTAATTCTATGAATGAGACTATGTCAGGTTTCATTTAACACATTAGTGAGGGAACCAGTGGGAAATCAAAACCAGTTTAAAGGACACGAGGAACTGATGTCTGTGCATCACTAAAATTCTAAAAAGTATAAAGTAGGAGCGTGTCAAATGGTAGGTATAGTGGTTGGCTTCTCTAAATAATTTGCGTTGCACCTGGACAAAAATTATTTTTAATATCTAAATATTGAAACTTGTAACATGTCTGACTCCTAATCTATTACACACACACACACACACACACACACACACACACACACACACGAGTCTCTTCCTCAGAACTCTTAATGCTGGCTACAATTAGCTGGTCCAGGAATGAACATTCGATCCAAGATAGGCAATCAATCTTTCTCTGAGAATTTTGAGCTGGAAAGAGTGAAAACTGCAACAAATGTTACAGAAAAGAGCAGAATGTGAAATGAGAGAGAGAGTTTTAAAGAATTCAATTACCAGACTTTGGTTATTCAGGCTGGTATTTTTTGTCTTTTGTTTTAAAGGGACATCTCTTTAAAATAAATTCTCTGTTTTGCTTACATTAGTTTGGGGTGAATGGAAATGGTATTCTTATAACTACCTGAGTGCTGTTGCTGAACCAGGCTGCTTGGATGGCTGCAGAGTCATTAGTACAGGGCACCAAAAGGTCAAACTGAAAAGCTCTAAGCTGGGTCCAGCCTTTGCGGCTCCTGGCATTCCCTGGCTTTTAGCAGCGTCACTTCAATCTCTGCCTCTTTCTTCACAGGACACCCTTTGTTTGTCTGGATGCTATGAACTGAAGTGAATCAAATTCGTATGTTGAAGCCCCAACTCTGAATGTGACTGTATTCAAAGATAAGGCTTTTCTGTGTGTGCTCAGTTGCTTCAATTGCATCCAACTCTCTGCAACCCCATGGACTGCAGCCCGCCAGGCTCCTCTCTCCATGGGATTCTCCAGACAAGAATACTGGAGTGGGTTGCTGTTTCCTCTTCCAGGGCATCTTCCTGACCCAGGGATTGCACCTGAGTCTCTTGTGCCTCCTGCATTGGCAGGTGGGTTCTTTACCACTGAGCCACAGGGGAAGTCCTTTCATAGATAAGGCCTCTAGGGAGAGAGTTAAGAATAAATAGAATCATTAGAATGGGTCCCTACTCCAGCAGGACCCGTGTGGGAGATGAAGGAGGAGGGGACACCGTAGGGGAGGAGGAGCAGAAGCCAGAAGAAATATCAGAGACCTCTTTTGCTCCCACATGCTCAGAGGAAAGGCACCTGAGGACACAGCAAGGAAACCATGTGTAAGCCAGAAGATGAGTTTCACTAGAGACCAACCCTGGTGGCTCCTTCATCTTGGACTCCCAGGCTCTAGAACCTTGAAAATAAAGGTCCATCCTGTAAGCCACCCCATCTTGTATTTTACCATGGCACTTGAACTGATACACTATGTCTTCTTTTCTCTCTTCTAAAAGGACACTCATTCTTGGATTTCCCCCTCACCTTTATCCATGGTGGTCTCATCTTCAGATCCTCATCTTATTTACATTTGCAGAGATGCTTGGTCCAACAGAATCATGTTCCTAGGTCCTAGGTGAACATACCTCCTGGGAGCCTGATTCAACCAGCTTAACCAGCACATCTCATTTTTTAGCCAATTTAAGACCACTTATATATAATCCAAGGCAGGGCCTCACTGTTTATAGAATGTTATGTGCCTGGCACCCTTCTGCATTTATGCAGGGCAGTAGCCTCCTTCACAGACACATGCAGCCATTGTGAATGTGGGTTATTTAGGCAGCAGGCCACAGCGTGGCTAGGAGGGCAGCTCTGGGAAACGGTGGAGAGTGGGGCTAGTTGACATCAAATCCCTTGAGATCAATCAGAGCGCTTGTTAACTGCCTCATGGAATTAGGAGGTGGGTGCTGCGGAAGAAAGGAGAACATCAAAGCTCCGGCTAAAGATGCGAGCACTTTAAAAATCATCAAATTCTTGAGTGCTTATCCTGGAAGTGTAATGGGTGCAAACTTTCTTTAGGGCTATTTGGTTTTATATATGTTGTGTAAAAATACTGGAGGGTTGCCATGCCCTCATCTAGGGGATCTTTCTGACCCAGGGATCAAACCCACATCTCATGTGTCTCCTGAATTGGTAGGCAGATTCTTTATCACTGTGCCACCTGGGAAGCTCCATATATAAATTCAATTCAGTTCAGTTCAGTCGCTCAGTCGTGTCCGAATCTTTGCGACCCCATGAACTGCAGCATGCCAGGCCTCCCTGTCCATCACCAACTCCTGGAGTTCACTCAGACTCACATCCGTCGAGTCGGTGATGCCATCCAGCCATCTCATCCTCTGTCGTCCCCTTCTCCTCCTGCCCCCAATCCCTCCCAGCATCAGAGTCTTTTCCAGTGACTCAACTCTTCCCATGAGGTGGCCAAAGTACTGGAGTTTCAGCTTTAGCATAATTCCTTCCAAAGAACACTCAGGACTGATCTCCTTTAGAATGGACTGGTTAGATCTCCTTGCAGTCCAAGGGACTTTCAAGAGTCTTCTCCAACACCACAGTTCAAAAGCATCAATTCTTCAGCACTCAGCCTTCTTCC
>NW_011494732.1:1326841-1327178 GCF_000754665.1 Bison bison bison | reverse complement strand
AATATGCTATCTAGGTTGGTCATAACTTTCCTTCCAAGGAGTAAGCGTCTTTTAATAATCATGGCTGCAATCACCATCTGCAGTGATTTTGGAGCCCCCCAAAATAAAGTCTGACACTGTTTCCACTGTTTCGCCATCTACTTGCCATGAAGTGATGGGACCAGATGTCATGATCTTCGTTTTCTGAATGTTGAGCTTTAAGCCAACTTTTCCACTCTCCTCTTTCACTTTCATCAAGAGGCTTTTTAGTTCCTCTTCACTTTCTGCTATAAGGGTGGTGTCATCTGCATATCTGAGGTTGTTGATATTTCTCCTGGCAATCTTGATTCCAGCTTGT
>NW_011494732.1:1319827-1326741 GCF_000754665.1 Bison bison bison | reverse complement strand
ATTCCAGCTTGTGCTTCCTCCAGCCCAGCATTTCTCATGATGTACTCTGCATATAAGTTAAATAAGCAGGGTGACAATATACAGCCTTGATGTACTCCTTTTCCTATTTGGAACCAGTCTGCTGTTCCATGTCCAGTTCTAACTGTTGCTTCTTGACCTGCATATAGGTTTCTCAAGAGGTAGGTCAGGTGGTCTGGTATTCCCATCTCTTTCAGAATTTTCTGCAGTTTATTGAGATCCACACAGTCAAAGGCTTTGGCATAGTCAATAAAGCAGAAATAGATGTTTGTTCTGGAACTCTCGTCCTTTTTCCATGATCCAGTGGATGTTGGCAAGTTGACCTCTGGTTCCTCTGCCTTTTCTAAAACCAGCTTGAACATCTGGAAGTTCACAGTTCACGTATTGCTGAAGCCTGGCTTGGAGAATTTTGAGCATTACTTTACTAGCATGTGAGATGAGTGCAATTGTGCAGTAGTTTGAGCATTCTTTGGCATTGCCTTTCTTTGGGATTGGAATGAAAACTGACCTTTTCCAGTCCTGTGGCCACTGCTGAGTTTTCCAAATTTGCTGGCATATTGAGTGCAGCACTTTCACAGCATCATCTTTTAGGATTTGAAATAGCTCAACTGGAATTCCATCACCTCCACTCGCATTGTTCATAGTGACGCTGTCTAAGGCCCACTTGACTTCACATTCCAGGATGTTTGCCTCTAGGTGAGTGATCACACCATCGTGATTATCTTGGTTGTGAAGATCTTTTTTGTACATTTCTTCTATGTATTCTTGCCACCTCTTCTTAATATCTTCTGCTTCTGTTAGTTCCATACATTTCTGTCCTTTATCGAGCCCATCTTTGAATGAAATGTTCCCTTGGTATCTGTAATTTTCTTGAAGAGATCTCTAGTCTTTCCCATTCTGTTGTTTTCCTCTATTTATTTGCATTGATCGCTGAGGAAGGCTTTCTTATCTCTCCTTGCTATTCTTTGGAACTCTGCATTCAGATGCTTATTATCTTTCCTTTTCTTCTTTGCTTTTAGCTTCTCTTCTTTTCACAGCTATTTGTAAGGCCTCCTCAGACAGCCATTTTGTGTTAATTATAATGACCAACAATTCCAACAGTGCAAATATCCAGAAATAGCAAATTGATTGTTGCTGTTAGTCTTAACATGGAATAATGTGCAGCTTTTAGAATGTAAAATATAAATGATATGACTGGACAAGGAAACATAGACCGCCTTGTATGTAAAGTATGATCTCAGTTTCCTTATAAATCAGAACTTGTTCACAGGTGTGTATTTGGGTGATGAGGTTATGGGTAACATTTATTTTCTTGTGTGTTTTTTCTGTGGTCTTTAAGCTTCCCAAAGTGAACATATATTATTTTCATAGGTTAAAAATGATATTTTAAAAATTATTATGAAACAATAATAATGATTATAAAATAATAAATGAAGAAGGAAAAATAATCACAAAGCCCCAAAATCTCCATCTGTCAATGACTAGTCTCGAGTTCCATTAAATGAAAATGCTGATATGAAATGCTACACATGTTTCTGGAACAGACTAGCTGAGGCCACTACATAAAATGAAAGACATCATTCCCTCTTATTCCTAAATGTCCCACTGGAGCTATCTCTTCAAAAAAGAGTCTTAAATATCTTCATCAAGAACAAAAACCATGCTTTGTTTAAGCATTGGCTTCTGGCTTAAGACTGTATTTCAGTTTTCTTGGAAGTGGTTAATAAAACTGTAGTGAAGCAGAAGTTGGACATAGACATAGGCACATCTCAGATGCACTGCCATAGGCTTGAAAGTAGAAATGCTTATTCATCCATAGACTAGCACCTGACTTTTATCTGAGAGGGTTTATGGGGAGATTTGGAGTCTCTTTCTAGTAAACTATGGCGTGATGGGTAAAGGATCAATATGACCAGTGTTGAAATTAACCTAATTAAAGTAATGGTTCTGTCACTGTAGCTGTCAGGCGTGTCAAGTCCACACAGAGCCCACCTGGTGAAATCCTGGCATTTGTACCAAGTGCGTTCCTTGGATTCATTGCAGGCATTTGGGATGCTAGCTTCAATTCAAAGACAGCTTTGAGTGCCCTCAAAGGAAAATTCTACCAGTTGCTAAGCCTGCTTTGTTTTAGGAGCCACTATATACTTTTTTCATGTGTTAATAATCAAGATAAATTAGAATGTGACCATTTTGTTAAACTTAGGTGACTTGCAGTTCTGAATTTTTGGTTAAAGGTTTTGGCTGATGTAGAAATGTTATTTTAAATATATTTTGAATTATAAGAACAGAAACTTTTTTATAGTTTTTTCCCCCATTTAACTGGAATGATTTCCAAGTTTCTGCAAATAAGGTAATTGTAAATTTAAAGAATTAAGCATTTTTTGGTGAATAATGTATATCTTCTCATTCTGAGAAACGTAAGTGGGTCAAGTCAAAATAAATCCTTTAAAGTTTACTATGCTGCAAGTAGTTTCACAGCCATTCTCTTGTATTTATTTTTCAGTTAAGTCAAATAAAAATGATTAAGACTGAAAAAAAAAGTGGTGGCCAGAGTCACCTAAGATTTAAGGGCCAGTCCAGGAGTACTAAATTAACCAAATGTGGGTGATTACTGAGCTCTCAGAACTCATCTCTCATTACCTCATAACCTCAGTTATTTGAATTTGAAAATCTCCAAAGAAGACGCTTTATTTTTCCTGGTGGAAGTCAGGGGTGGTAAACTACACTGGAAAAGAAGAAACGAGCCCTCTTTCTATATGAGCAATTTGTAACGCAAGTCCCCTCACACACACAAAAACAACAACACAGGATTAATACTTCATTGTCACTGGATGGGAGAGTGTCATCTATCTTGGGACCTTCTGGTCCTGCCTCTGGCTGTGTCTTGACTGGTGAGCAGTGAAGCTCAGACAAGGCTGCAGTTGGGGAAAACCTTTTTGGTTAATCTTTCTCATCCATAACATTTCCATGAAAAAATAAAGAAACAGTTTGTCAAGAGCTTGTCACAAGCCATGGAGGCTTCCATGTGGAAACCAACCATTTAATGCCTCAGTGGCAGCTGCGAATTTTTCATTAAGTTGTCCAGTATAATTTCATCATTCTGGGAAGTATTCGGCTTTCTTCCGTTCTTTTGGATTGGAGAGAAGCCAGTCATTGGAAAGTCGACAGCTCTATCTAGGTGCATGGTCAGGGTGAAATTCTGGAAGCATGCTCTTAAAAATCCATTATTTACCACTTTGTTCTTAATTGATATGTGAGTATATGTTTTCATCATTTGTTCTTTCATGATGTACACTTGGTTATTATTTCTGTGTCTCCAATGACAATCCATTCTGATCTCTTCTAGCTTTGCCTGGAATGGGGTTCACCCATTTACCCATTATCTGTTCACTCCACAAGTAATCCTTGATGGTTTGTTACAGATCAGAAACTGGTGTAGACTTTGGGGAAGGTGGCTGTGAACCAAGGAGGGCAAGACTCCTACCATCATGGTGGGGTATATTCTAGAGCAGGGGTCCCCAACTTCCAAAATCTAATGCCTGATGATCTGAGGTGGAGTTGATGCAATAATAGTAGAAATAAAGTGCACAATAAATATAATGCACTTTAATCATCCAGGCTTCAGCTATACGTGAACCGTGAACTTCCAGATGTTCAAGCTGGTTTTAGAAAAGGCAGAGGAACCAGAGATCAAATTGCCAACATCCGCTGGATCATCGAAAAAAGCAAAAGAGTTCCAGAAATACATCTATTTTTGCCTTATTGACTATGCCAAAGCCTTTGACTGTGTGGATCACAATAACCTGTGGAAAATTCTGAAAGAGATGGGAATACCAAATCACCTGACCTGCTTCTTGAGAAACCTGTATGCAGGTCAGGAAGCAACAGTTAGAACTGGATATGGAACAACAAACTGGTTCCAAATAGGAAAAGGAGTACGTCAAGGCTGTATATTTCCACCCTGTTTATTTAACTTATATGCAGAGTACATCATGAGAAATGCTGGGCTGGAGGAAGCACAAGCTGGAATCAAGATTGCCAGGAGAAATATCAACAACCTCAGATATACAGATGACACCATTCTTATGGCAGAAAGTGAAGAGGAACTAAAGAGCCTCTTGATGAAAGTGAAAGAGGAGAGTGATAAAGTTGGCTTAAAGCTCAACATTCAGAAAGCTACGATCATGGCATCTGGTCCAATCACTTCATGGCAAATAGATGGTGAAACAGTGGAAACAGTGGCAAAGTTCATTTTTTGGGGCTCCAAAGTCACTGCAGATGGTGATTGCAGCCATGAAAGTAAAAGACATTTACTCCTTGGAAGGAAAGTTACAACAACCTAGACAGCATATTCAAAAGCAGAGACATTACTTTGCCAACAAAAGTCTGTCTAGTCAAGGCTATGGTTTTTCCAGTAAGTCATGTATGGATGTAAGAGTTGAATTATAAAGAAAGCTGAGCACCGAAGAATTGATGGTTTTGAACTGTGATGTTGGACAAGACTCTTGAGAGTCCCTTGGACAGTAAGGAGATCCAACCAGTCCATCTTAAAAGAGATCAGTCCTGGGTGTTCATTGGAAGGACCGATGTTGAGGCTGAAACTCCAATACTTTGGCCACCAGATGCGAAGAGCTGACTAATTTGAAAAGACCCTGATGCTGGGAAAGATTGAAGGCAGGAGAAGGGGACGACAGAGGATGAGATGGTTGAATGGCATCACTGACTCAATGGACATAGGTTTGGGTGAACTCTGGGAGTTGGTGATGGGCAGGGAGGCCTGGTGTGCTGCGATTCATGGGGTTGCAAAGTGTCGGACATGACTGAGCGACTGAACTGAACTGAACTGAATCATCCTGAAACCATCTCCCCCTAGTCCGTGGAAAAATTATCTCCCTTGAAGCTGGTCCCTGGTGGCAAAAAAAAGGTTGGGGACCACTGTAGAGGTCCGTGCTCCTCCCATTCCTGGGCATAAAGACCTATTTCTAGATGTATCAAGGCTTTAGGGAGATGTAAACCAATGTCACATCTATCTCTTTACATGACACATCTTTGATTTGTGTAATTGCCCTTCTACATAAAGGTTATTTATAGTTTAAGCTTAATTGAATCAAGCATTAGCAGATATCTGATGGGATCTGAGCAATTTTCAGAGATTACTTGTACTGCAGAATGGCCCAGGTTATTACTGGGGCCCTGGGGAAATAAAATGAGAAGCGGTAACTTTAACATAAGTGATCCATCAACATTACATGTGCAAACGGGCCCATACATGTGCACACATGCATGTCTATCTCTAAGAATTTCCTAGAGAAACATTGCAAATAGCTTCTTCTATAAATAAGCTATCATTTCTTCCCCTGTCTTTGGATTCATTATGAAACGGAAATATGTTACATGGATACCAGCTATTATGGCTTTTACTTTTTAATATATTTAAAAATATATATTTTATTTATTTGGCTATATTGGGTCTTAGTTGCAGCATTCAGGATTTTCAGTTGTGGCATGCGGAATCTAGTTCCCTGACCAGGGATCAAACGCAGGCCCCCTGCCTTGTGAGCTTACAGTCTCAGCCACTGGACCGTCAGGGAGGTCCCTACTATGTCTTTTAAATGTATGTCTCTAAAACATATGTTTAAAGGTTCCTAGGAATCAAGGCTTTTTGTTTAAATTTTTAACACTTTATTGAGGTAACACTGTTTATAACACTATTTGTTCCCCATGTACTGACTTCTGTACACACTGCAGAGCGCTCACCACCTAAAGTTTAGGTTCCCAGAGTTTCCTCGTGGTCCAGTGTTTAGGACTCTGCACTTTCACTGCAGCCGGCCGGAGTTCAATCCCTGTTAGGGGAGCTAAAATCCCACAAGAGAGAAACTAAGGAGTAATTCAATAGACCAATAGTTTTTAGTTTTCATCTGTCACAATACAGTTGAGCCCCTGTACCCATTTCACTGCCCTCAAACCCTTCCCCTCTGATAACTACTGCTCTGTTCTCTGTATTTGTGTTTGCTTTTATTCAGTTTGTTCTTTTTCTTTCCTTTTTATGTCTGCATATAAGTGAAATCCTATGGTATTTGTCTTCCTGCATCTGACTTATTTCACTTAGCATGATACTCTCAAGGTCCACGCTGTTCCAAGAGGTAGATTTCATCTTTTAGTATTCTATTCTCTCTCTGTGTGTGTGTATGTATCTCACATCTTCTTTATCTATTCATCTATTCATAGACACTTAGGTTTCTTGCATGGGATTCCCTGGTAGCTCAGCTGGTAAAGAATCCGCCAGCAATGCAGGAGACCTGGGTTTGATTCCTGGGTTAGAAAGATCCCCTGGAGAAGGAAATGGCAACCCACTCCAGTATTCTTGCCTGGAGAATGCCATGGACAGGGGAGCCTGGCAGGCTACAGTTCATGGGTTCACAAAGAGTCAGACATGACTGAGCGACTAAGCACAGCACAGCACAGCACAGGTTGCTTGCATATTTTGGCTGTTGTAAATATTGTTGGAATAAACATGGGAGCTGTGCGTATAGCATGGTGGGGCTCATGGCCCCTTGCTCCATCCTCAAGTTCAGTTCAGTTCAGTCACTCAGTCACGTCTGACTCTGCGACCCCATGGACTGCAGCACACCAGGCCTCCCTGTCCATCACCAACTCCTGGAGTTTACCCAAACTCATGTCCATTAAGTCATTGATGCCATTCAACCATCTTACCCTCTGTCAACCCCTTCTCCTCCTGCCTTCAATCTTTCCCAGCATCAGGGTCTTTTCAAATGAGTCAGCTCTTCGCATCAGGTGGCCAAAGTACTGGAGTTTCAGCTTCAACATCAGTCCTTACAATGAATATTCAGGACTGATTTCCTTTAGGATGGACTGCTTGGATCTCCTTGCAGTCC
>NW_011494732.1:1318712-1319727 GCF_000754665.1 Bison bison bison | reverse complement strand
CTCCTTGCAGTCCAGGGGACTCTCAAGAGTCTTCTCCAATACCACAGTTCAAAAGCATCAATTCTTCAGTGCTCAGCTTTCTTTATAGTCCAACTCTCACATCCATACATGACCACTGGAAAAACCATAGCTTTGACTAGACGGACCTTTGTTGGCAAAGTAATATCTCTGCTTTTTAATATGTTGTCTAGGTTGGTCATAACTTTCCTTCCAAGGAGTAAGGGTCTTTTAATTTCATGGCTTCAGTCACCATCTGCAGTGATTTTGGAGCCCCTTAAAATAAAGTCAGCCACTGTTTCCAATGTTTCCTCATCTACTTGCCATGAAGTGATGGGACCAGATGTCATGATCTTTGTTTTCTGAATGTTGAGCTTTAAGCCAACTTTTTCACTTTCCTCTTTTACTTTCGTCAAGAGGCTCTTTAGTTCTTCTTCACTTTCTGCCATAAGTGTGGTGTCATCTGCATATCTGAGGTTATTGATATTTCTCCCGGCAATCTTGATTCCAGGTTGTGCTTCATCCAGCTCAGTGTTTCTCATGATGTACTCTGTATGTAAGTTAAATAAGCAGGGTGACAATATACAGCCTTAATGTACTCTTTTTCCTATTTGGAACCAGTCTGTTGTTCCATATCCAGTTCTAACTGTTGCTTTCTGACCTGCATACAGATTTCTCAAGAGGCAGGTCAGGTGGTCCAGTATTCCCATCTCTTGAAGAATTTTCTACAGTTTATTGTGATCCACACAGTCAAAGGCTTTGGCATAGTCAATAAAGCAGAAATAGATGTCTTTGTGGAACTCTCTTGCCTTTTCGATGATTCATGGATGTTGGCAATTTGATCTCTGGTTCCTCTGCCTTTTCTAAAATCAGCTTGAACATCAGGAAGTTCACGGTTCATATATTGCTGAAGCCTGGCTTGGAGAATTTTGAGCATTACTTTACTAATGTGTGAAATGAGTGCAATTGTGTGGTAGTTTGAGCATTCTTTGGCATTGTCTTTCTTTGGGATTGGAAT
>NW_011494732.1:1311288-1318612 GCF_000754665.1 Bison bison bison | reverse complement strand
TTTGTACAGTTCTTCTGTGTATTCTTGCCACCACTTCTTAATATCTTCTGCTTCTGTTAGGTCCATAGCATTTCTGTCCTTTATTGAGCCCATCTTTGCATGAAATGTTCCCTTGGTATCTCTAATTTTCTTGAAGAGATCTCTAGTCTTTCCTATTCTATTGTTTTCCTCTATTTCTTTGAATTGATCACTGAGGAAGGCTTTCTTATCTCTCCTTGCTATTCTTTGGAACTCTGCACTCAAATGGGTATATCTTTCCTTTTCTCCTTCGCTTTTCACTTCTCTTCTTTTCACAGGTATTTGTAAGGCCTTCTCAGACAGCCCTTTTGCTTTTTTGCATTTCTTTTCCATGGGGATAATCTTGCTCCCTGTCTCCTGTACAATGTCACAAACCTCCATCCATAGTTCATCAGGCACTCTGTCTATCAGATCTAATCCCTTGAATCTATTTGTCCACTTCCACTGTATAATCATAAGGAATTTGATAAATCAAATCATACATGAATGGTCTAGTGATTTTCCCTACTTTCTTCAATTTAAGTTTGAATTTGGCAATAAGGAGTTCATGATCTGAGCCATAGTCAGCTCCTGGACTTGTTTTTGCTGACTGTATAGAGCTTCTCCATCTTTGCCTGCAAAGAATATAATCAATCTGATTTTGGTGTTGACCATCTGGTGATGTCCATGTGTACAGTCTTCTCTTGTGTTGTTGGAAGAGGGTGTTTGCTATGACTAGTGCGTTCTTTTGGCAAAACTCTGTTAGCTTTTGCCCTGCCTCATTCTGTACTCCAAGGCCAAATTTTCCTGTTACTCCAGGTGTTTCTTGACTTCCAGTCCCCTATAATGAAAAGGACATCTTTTTTGGGCGTTAGTTCTAGAAGGTCTTGTAGGTCTTCATAGAACCATTTGACTTCAACTTCTTCAGCATTATTGGTCCGGGCATAGACTTGGATTACCGTGATAGTGAATGGTTTGCCTTGGAAACAAACAGAGATCATTCTGTCATTTTTGAGATTGCATCCAAGTACTGCATTTTGGACTCTTGTTGACTATGATGGCTACTCCATTTCTTCTAAGGGATTCTTGCCCATAGTAGTAGATATAATGGTTATCTGAGTTAAATTCACCCATTCCAGTACATTTTAGTTCACTGATTCCTAAAATGTTGACTTTTACTCTTGCCATCTCCTGTTTGATCACTTCCAATTTTCCTTGATTCATGGACCTAATATTCCAGGTTCCTGTGCAATATTGCTCTTTACAGCATCAGACCTTGCTTCTATCACCAGTCACATCCACAACTGGGTGTTGTTTTTGCTTTGGATCCATCTCTTCATCTTTTTTCCATCCTCAAAACTCACAGCATATCTTCAAATCTTGCTCTCTGCCCTCTGCTTCTGTCTTCACATCTCTTCTTATGACCCTCTGTTTCCCTCTGATAAGAATTTTTGATGACACTGAGCCTACCTGAATGATCCAGGAGCATCTCCCCATATTAGGATCTTTCATTGAATCACATCTGCAAAGCCTCCTTTGTTATAAAAGGTAACAAATCTACAAGGTCCATGGATTAAGATGTGGGCATCCTTTTGCTGCTGCTGCTGCTAAGTCGCTTCAGTCGTGTCCGACTCTGTGCAACCCCATACATGGCAGCCCACCAGATTCCTCTGTCCCCGGGATTCTCCAGGCAAGAACACTGGAGTGGGTTGCCATTTCCTTCTCCAATGCATTAAAGTGAAAAGTGAAAGTGAAGTCGCTCAGTCGTATCTGACTCTTAGCAACCCCATGGACTGCAGCCTACCAGGCTCCTCCATCCATGAGATTTTCCAGGCAAGAGTACTGGAGTGGGTTGCCATTGCCTTCTCAGGGGGATCCTTTTAGGGGAGGTCATAGTCTATTAACCACACTGTCTAAGTCAAGAGTTAGGAGGGCAGAAACACAGAACCAATTTGGTTAACCCACATTCCTGGCTTCTGCAAATCCATTTATTCTAAGTCCTCCCTAAGAATTTGTCATTTTGAAAACTGAATGGCAACGTGATCAGCTAATTTCTACTCAAAGTAGTTGTTTAGTCACTAAGTCTGACTCTTTGCAACCCCATGGACTGAAGCACTCCAGGCTTCCCTGTCCTTCACCATCTCCTGGAGTTTGCTCAAACTCATGTCCAATGAATATTTGTTAAATCTTACTGATACCTACCAGGGTTCTTGACCTTCTCCAATCAATAGAAACTGATACAAAGCCAGACAAGGAATTCAGGCAAAAGTTTTATTGGGGCTCCTGCTATAGCAGAGAGGAGTGAGAACAAGTAACAGATTCTGTTGTTCATTCGCTCCCTGAATGGGTGGCAAGGTTGTTCCTTAAATGGAGCAACCAGAAGTTGGATTGGAGAGGTGGCTTAGGTGGTTTGCCCACTTCTCTGGTGGTTTTGAGGGTAGGGGCACGTTCTTGCTCCCTTCTCTTCAGAAGTGGCAGTTGCATTTTTGGTCCTTTTGTATCTTTTGTCCAGAATGCCAACTATGGGTACATGCAGTTATTTTTAGTCCCTTAGGCTTTCTATTTTGTTGCTCAAGGGGACATTTGTCCAGGTTCAAGCACCGCAGCAAAGGGTCCCAGGCCCCAGCCTGTCCCACTACAAGGCACATTTGTGACATCTTGCACTAAGTAGGTTCTTAGTAAGATTTTTGTGGAATTTATGAGTGATAATAGTGGAAGCTTGCACTCACAGTGTTCTTCCTTTGTTTCAGATCAGATCAGATCAGATCAGTCGCTCAGTCATGTCCGACTCTTTGCGACCCCATGAATCGCAGCACTCCAGGCCTCGGCCAAGAGGAGCTACCCCGCGTCTGAGGTCAGGGTGGGCGGCGGAGAGGAGATACCCAGCGTCCGAGGTCAGGGGCGACGACGAGAGGAGTTACCCTGTGTCCGAGGTAAGGGGCGGCGGCCGGAAGGAGATACCCCACCCCGCTAAGCCCGAGGCCAGGGGCGGTGGCTGGGAGGACCAACCCCACGTCCAAGGAGCCGTGGTTGCATGGGCACAGGAGGGCCTAGAGGAGCTATCCCACACTGAAGGTCAGGAAGTGCGGTGGTGGGGAAATACCCCTCGTCCAAGGTAAGGAGCAATGGCTGTGCTTTGCTGGAGCATCCATGAAGAGATACCCCACGCCCAAGGTAAGAGAAACCCAAGTAAGACAGTAGGTGTTGCAAGAGGACATCAGAGGGCAGACACACTGAAACCATACTCACAGAAAACTGCTGCTGAGTCACTTCAGTCGTGTCCGATTCTGTGTGACCCCAGAGACGGCAGCCCACCAGGCTCCCCCGTCCCTGGGATTCTCCAGGCTAGAACACTGGAGTGGGTTGCCATTTCCTTCTCCAATGCATGAAAGTGAAAAGTGAAAGTGAAGTCGCTCAGTCATGTCTGACCCTCAGCGACCCCATGGACTGCAGCCTATGAGGCTCCTCCGTCCATGGGATTTTCCAGGCAAGAGTACTGGAGTGGGGTGCCATTGGCTTCTCCGTCACAGAAAACTAGTCAATCCTTTGTTTCAGGCCCTGTTCTATTCCATTAATATATACCTGCACATTCTAGGCAGAAGGTAGTAAAAGCTCTCTCTGGAGGGTTACAGTGTTAATATATTACTGACCTTTTATTTTAGTTAAGCCTATTCACTTTTTCCATTATTTTCGCAGAGTGCAATCTATAGAATTAACTCCCAATGGTGTTGGGCTTCTAATTGCAAATTCCTTAGGTGACTATTTCCCTGGGAAGGGGAGCAAAGATTAAAATTGGGCCGGGACAGTGGGAATTTATCAGATGGCAATGAACCATCTTACTTAATAGTTCTTCTGAAAGCCTACTTGTTGTTTTTCCACACTTTGTCTTTTGTTAAAACAATCAGCAATGATTTGAGAGAGGAGCTCAGGAAGAGGAGGTAGGAGGGCTACAAAAATGACCCTAGTGTCTTGTTGGTACACTCATCTAGAGTCTTATTTTCTGGACTTCTATGATGGTCCAGTGGTTAAGAATCTGCCTGCCATGCAGGGGACACAGGTTTGATCCATGGTCAGGGAAGATCCCACATACCACGGGGCAACAAAGCCTGTGAGCCACAACTACTGAGCCTGCGCACCCCAGAGCCTGTGCTCCAAAACAAGAGAAGCCACCTGAATGAGAAGCCCATTTCTTTAGGCAACTAAAGAAAGCCTGAACACAGCAACAGAGACCCAGCACAGCCAAAAGAAACAGAAGTCTATTTTCCTACTCCCGAGTGGGAAGCAGACTGGCCTTTTGACCTGCCTTGGAGAAAAGAATGCAACAGAACCAGTGTCTTATGAGTCCTGAGTCTGGACCCAAGAAATGTTACATGCTCTTGATCAAGCTTTTCTTAGAAACCTGCAGAACCATTACATAAATAAGCCCAGGCTAGCTGGCTGGAAGAAGAGAGTCTTGGTGGAGCATAGAGAAGTCATTCCAGCTGAGGCCTCCTTAAACCATCCAGACCACAGCTGACCAGACCCCCGACCACAGAAACATGGGTGATCCCAGCCACAGACAGCCAGCATGACTTAGATCAGTGGGACCACAGATTCCTGAGCAATAATCATAATAATTAACAAATCATTACATGCTTAGTTGCTCAGTTGTGTCTGACTCTTTGCAACCCCATGGACTGTATGGAGCCCACCAGGCTTCTCTGTCCATGGCGATTCTCCAGGCAAGAATACTGGAATGAGTTGCCATGCTCTTCTCCAGGGGATCTTCCCAACCCAGGGATCGAACACAGGTAAATCATTATAATACATTATAATTCATAAGCCATGTCATATTACAGTTAATAATAACAAAACATGATAATGGAAAATAAGCCATCCACTTTCTTTCTAGGTCACTGACATTTGGGGTGTGTGTGTGTGTTTTATGCAATAATAAACAACACAGAGTTAACTTGGTGGGCACTTCAAGCTGGATCTAAAAGAATCACAGAGACATTCCTGACAGTCCAGTGGTTAGGATGCTGCACTTCCACTGAGGGGGCGCAGGTTCAATCCCTGGTTGGGAACTGACATCCTGCATGCTGCACAGCCAAAATAATAAGAATAAAAAATACAAAAGAATCACAAATATGCTGGTCATGTTTGGGTTAACCTTTTCAAGCATCATATTTTCATAGCAAGTTCTAACTCAGAGGTTGTAATGTGATCTATACAGTTATTAAAAACCAAACTGAGTCAATACATAAGCATTGAGATATTTTATAAAGAAATCCTAATTTTGGTCTCTTTCCAGAAAACAAAACATCTGTCGATGCTGAATGTGCCTTCCCCAAAGGCAACAACTGACTCTCGACTATTGCTTCTGGGGGATGAAATCTTGCATTCCCATCATCTGGTTCTGACTCCGGTTGTCAGTTGTAGTGTTGAAAACCAAACTGGATTGTGTTGAGATGTCAGGATTCCAGCACATGCCTTCTGCAGCTAGACTGCTCTGTACTGAGCCCTAGACCTGCTGTTTTCTAGCTGTGATAGCAGGTACACTGCTCAAGCCCTGTCTCGGTTTTCTCATCTGTAAAATGGGGCTATAAAGGTAACCTACTTTCTGGGTTTGTTGTGAGAATCCAATAACTATGACATGCAAAGTGATTGTCCAGTCCCTGGCACCTTGACAGCACTACACAAGTGTTTACTATTCTTATCATTATGATCTTTATTAATTTCTATTCCTTGCCATGCCCCATAGGTAGGTGAGGGTTTTTGAAAGTATTTAATTAATTTATTTATTTGGCTGCACCAGGTCTTAGCTGTGGCCCTTAAGATCTCTGATCTTCGTTGCAGTATGCAGGATCTTTGGCTGCATCATGGGGGATCAGTTCCTGATCCCCTGAACTCCTGATCAGTTCCTGATCAGTTCAGTTGACTAGGAACTGAACTCAGTCCCCATGGATTAGAAGCATGGAGTCTTAGTCACTGGACCACCAGGGAAGTCCCACTATGTGAGTTCTAAAACTTCTGCTCGAATTCCCTTTTGCTGATTTATTTCCTATTCTACTCTTCTGCTGTTAATCACCAGTGAAAAGAAAGGACAGCAGTCTAGAATATAGATTTGGGATATTGTAAGATTCCTAGGATATAGATTTTCAATTCTGTGTGAAGTTTTTCCATCGACTCCATGGTAGGAAACCTCCTAAAGGCTACATTGCTTTTAAGAACACTGCATGAGTGTAGCCACTTTGAAGGGCAGTCTGGCAGAAAATATTAAAAGTAAAGATGTGATGCCTTGTGACAGAAATTCCTCTTCTTAAAGGCCTCTCCAGCTCCCCTCCCATGGTGCATGGGTAGTCAGGATAGCAATTGTGCAAGAGGAATAAAGTTTCAAGCTAATTTAATTAAAAATTCAGTTTAGTTCAGTTCAGTCACTCAGTCGTGTCCAACTCTTTGCGACCCCATGAATGGCAGCATGCCAGGCCTCCCTGTCCATCATCAACTCCCAGAATTCACCCAAACTCACGTGCATCAAGTTGGTGATGCCGTCAAGCCATCTCACCCTCTTTCTCTGCGTATAGAGTTCCATGAATTTCAGATGTATGGATTCATGGAATTAACACCAGGATCAGGATACAGAAAATTCTTTGTGCCTTCCTTTATTTTTACAAGTCAAATAAGTAGTTTTTATTTCTAAATTGAATTTCTTTTCTAGATCTTTGCGTCCTTTATTTTTAATAAATTTTTTTATTGGAGTGTAGTTGATTTACAATGTTGGTTAGTTTCAGGTGTATAGTAAAGTGAGTCAGTTCTGTATATACATATATCCACTCTTTTTTAGATTCTATTCCCATATCGGTCATTACAGAGTATTCAGTAGAGTTTCCTGTGCTCTATAGTAGGTTCTCATTAGTTATCTATCCTATATATAACAGTGTGTATGTGTCAATCCCAATCTTTCAATTTATCCCTCCCCCTTTTTCCCCCTGGTACCTCCCTTTATAATTATACTCTCCCTCCCCAACCCCTTACCTCTGATGACCACAGTATCTTCGCCATAGGCGCAGTTTTTTTAAGGCTATCACAGAAATGGAATCGTACATATGTCATGTAAGCTTTTGAGATTTGGCTATCAATGTTTATAACAGTGTAAAACTGAAAACTAACCCAGAAGTATACCAATCAGTTCAGTTCAGTCGCTCAGTCATGTCCGACTCTTTGCGACCCCATGAATCGCAGCACACCAGGCCTCCCTGTCCATCACCAACTCCGGAGTTCACTGAGACTCACGTCCATCGAGTCAGTGATGCCATCCAGCCATCTCACCCTCTGTCATCCCCTT
>NW_011494732.1:1296195-1310947 GCF_000754665.1 Bison bison bison | reverse complement strand
AGACGGGCCTTTGTTGGCAAAGTAATGTCTCTGCTTTTGAATATGCTATCTAGATTGGTCATAACTTTCCTTCCAAGAAGTAAGCATCTTTTAATTTCATGGCTGCAGTCACCATCTGCATTGATTTTGGAGCCCCCAAAAATAAAGTCTGACACTGTTTCCACTGTTTCCCCATTTCCCATGAAGTGATGGGACTGGATGCCATGATCTTTGTTTTCTGAATGTTGAGCTTTAAGCCAACTTTTTCACTCTCCACTTTCACTTTCATCAAGAGGCTTTTGAGTTCCTCTTCACTTTCTGCCATAAGGGTGGTGTCATCTGCATATCTGAGGTTATTGATATTTCTCCCAGCAATCTTGATTCCAGCTTGTGTTTCTTCCAGTCCAGCGTTTCTCATGATGTACTCTGCATATAAGTTAAATAAGCAGGGTGACAATATACAGCCTTGACGTACTCCTTTTCCTATTTGGAACCAGTCTGTTGTTCTATGTCCAGTTCTAACTTACTTCCTGACCTGCATACGGATTTCTCAAGAGGCAGGTCAGGTGGTCTGGTATTCCCATCTCTTTCAGAATTTTCCACAGTTTATTGTGATCCACACAGTCAAAAGCTTTGGCATAGTCAATAAAGCAGAAATAGATTTTTTTCTGGAACTCTCTTGCTTTTTCCACAATCCAGCAGATGTTGGCAATTTATACCAATAGGAGAACGATTAAAAAACGGCACATACATCCTGTGAAATACCATGCAGCAGTTAAAAAAATTAGGTAGCCCTATATATGCCATCAAGGATAGAATTCCATGACATATACTATTGGGTAAAAAAATTGCCAATGGATACATTTGACATATTATCCATTTATGCTAATTTCCTCCCTCATATATAGGTTCTACATAAATGCACAGAGAGGGGCTTCCCTGGTGGTTCAGTGGTTCAGACTCCATGCTCTCAAAGCAGAGCCACGGATTTGATCCTTGGTTGGGAAACTAAAATCCTGCATGCCTCACAGCTCGACATTAAAAAAAAATGCATAGACAAAGGACTAAAAGGAAGAGCACCAAATAGATAACAGTGGGTATCTTTTCCTTTTTAACCTCACCAGATGATGTTGACGTCCATCCAGTCATTGCACTAGTTCAGTAGTTTGTCACCTTCTCTGTACTGTCTTGCCTGGAGAATCCCAGGGATGGGAAGCCTGGTGGGCTGCCATCTATGGGGTCGCACAGAGTCGGACACGACTGAAGTGACGCAAACAGCAGCAGCAGCAGGGGGGCTTTTATTTCTTTATTATTATTTTTGGGGAGCATGCTTCAGGGCATGCAGGATCTTAGTTCTCTGACCAGAGAGCCAACTTGCACCCCTACGTTGGAAGCATGGAGTCTTAACCACTGAACCACCTGGGAAGTCCCAGTAGTGGGTGTCTTGTAAGGCTAAAGTTCTCCACCTTGTTTCCCATCCTAGTCTGTCTCCGCCGCCCCCCACTGCTCTTATCTCCATCCCCTAGCCCTGGGGCTGTGCTGATATTTCCAGTTCTGTTACAAACATTGTGAAAACAGAGTTTCCAACATGGCGTCCAGTGATCCCCGCCATTTCCATCGCTATATAATTCCCCTCCCATGTAGACTAAACCTGATCTGTGTAACCTCTCAAGGCTCCAGTTGGAGAAGAGGGAGATGCTTCTAAGCCCACCCATGTGGCTGCTGATCATCCTCACTGCTTTGCCACATGGACTTCCCATCGGGCTGCCACCAGAGCCGGCAACCCAAGAGAGAGTCTTTTTTTTTCTCTTTCTCTTTAAAGAGAGTCTCTTTGAAGACCGTAGCTTTCCATTCTTGAGACACGGAAGCTACAGCCTTTTTATAACCTTTTTATAATTCATCTCTTCTGCCACATTGTATTAGTTAGAATTGGGTTGATAAGTCCAGATCACACATAATGGGAGCGGATGGCCCAGGGTGTGAACATCAGAAGCCTAGGGTCAGGGATTGGGGCGGGGGAAGCTTTAGAGACTGTGGCTACAACATCTGTAGTCACCAACATAAATGACACAAAGCAACTGTCTGAAGACATTTCACTTCCATCTTTTAGAAGCATTCAAACTATACTGGGATTTAGAAAACGGTATTTTTGTTTTGTTTTTAAAAATCTAACCCCTTAGGGACTTCCATGGCAGTCCAATGGTTAAGACTGTTTCCACTTCAGGGGACACAGAGATGATCTCTGGTCAAGGAACTAAGATCCCACATGCTGTGTGGCATGCCCCCCCCACCCCAAAATCTAACCCCTTAAATAAGCAACACATTTAAATGGTTCAAAAATAATATCCCCGTTGCCCTTCCTCCTTTTACCCCAAACAGGTCATTATTTTAATTATTTGTGTTTTATTACAGAGCATCTTCATGCAAGCAGAAGCAAGGACAAAATACATTCATATTTCCCCCATTTTTTCATATAACTAGTTGTAGTGCTATGCATACTATTATGTAACCTAAGTTTTTCCCTCGCAGAAATGTGTCTCTGTCTACATCAGTACACATTTTCCTCTTTCCTTTTTTTTTTCAGATGCACTCTTTTTGATTACATATTCTGTTGGATATAATGCAATTTATCCAACTAGTTCCTTGATGGTGGACATATGGGTTGTTCTCAATCTTTTGCTCTCACCACAAAAATGCAGCAGTGAATACTCTTATGGACATGTATTCCTGCATTTCATATATATGGGTGGGATATTTTCACAGCAGAAGAGTAGATGGGTCAAAGGTATGTGTATTTCTAATTTGATGAACACTGCCAAATTAATCCATATGGAGCTTGTATCAGCTTACGTTTCCACCCGCTACGCAGGAGCGTCTGCTCTCCCTCAGCTTTACCAGCACAGCGTGTTGCCAGGCTTTGGGATCTGTGCCAAGCTGCTAGGTTAAAAACATAATATTTCAATCTGCTTCTAGTCTATACTTGTGATGCTATGGAGTCAAGTTGAACCTTTTCCCATATGTTTGAGAGTACTTTTTTTTCCATGTCTGTTCACAAATGGCATTTTCAAGTCTCTGTATTTTCCCAAATTTTTAAATTAGAATACCTTTGCCTCCCTACAGCTGGGGAGTTCCTTAATCCCACTCTTGATTTCATGACTCATTAGAACTCCCAGAACTCAGCAAAACTATTATACTCATACTGCTGTTGTTCAGTCGCTAAATTGTGTCTGACTCTTTGCAACCCCATGGACTGCAGCACACCAGGATCCTCTATCCTTCACTATCTTAAGTTTGCTTGAACTCATGTCCATCCTGTTGGTGATGCTATCTAACTGTCTTATCCTCTGCTGCCCCCTTCTCCTCCTGCCCTCAGTCTTTCCCAACATCAGGGTCTTTTCCAGTGAGTCAGCTCTTCGCCTCAGGTGGCCAAAGTATTGGAGCTTCAGCTTCAGCATCACTCCTTCCAGTGAATATTCAGGGTTGATTTCCTTTAGGATTGACTGGTTTGATCTCCTTGCTGTCCAAGGGACATACTCATGATTATGTTTTATTAGAGCAAAAGGATACAGGATAGAATTAGCAGGTGGAAGACATATATAAGGATGATAATGAATGAAGAAGTACATTGTGGGTAGCTAGCTCAGCGTAGAGTGTAGTATTCCAACATGGGCTCTTCCAGGGATTCCTGGAAGACCCAGTTGAATTTGGGAATAGAGTCGGACATGACTTAGCAACTGAACAATAGAATTTGAGTACGAGGAACACTGGGTCAGGAATTTTGTATTAGTCAGGATGGGTTATCTGACATAAACGGTGGCTAACACAGTTTGTTCCTTGTTCATTTAACAGTTTGGAGCATGTGTATAGTAGGCATCTTCCACATGGTGACTCAGGAACCCAGATTCTTTCCATCTTGTAGCTCTGCCCTTCTCTAGGGCTTCACCGTTTAGCTGGTGGATGGGGGAAACACAGAGATCATACCCACAGGCTTTCTTTGCTCCATGCTTTAATTGGAAGATATCATTTTCTCCCATATTTCTATTGACCATGCCTCAGGCGTTTGCTTTCTTCTACCACAAGGAACCCTGAGAAATTTAGTTAAGCTGTGTTTCCAAGTGGAAAGGAAATTAGGGTTTGGTGAACCCTTAGCAGCATCTGCCAGAGTCCCTGAACTAAACAGCTTTATCTCCTTGCTTTCCCCTCACTGTTGGGTAGGATGGAGTTCACCTAAGCTCGCTAGTGTCAGAAGCAGGAGTGTGAGGTCAAGGAGGAGGAGGATGAAGGAGGAATGAAAGCACGTCAGATGGGGAGGCGGACAGGCAGCCAGGGGGGTACCCTGATGAATTCACAAACACCGGCTCCAGAGTCTTTCCTGGATCACCTGTAAGTGCCTTCCTTGCCATGCAAACTGTTGCTAAGTATTTTTAGCAAGGCCAAAAGTTCCCTTAAGCACCGTAATTATCTCCATTGGAGATGTCAGGAGAGTTTACTGTTAAAGCAGGAGTTGACTTTCCGCCAGCATGATAAGAAAGTACGCTCTGTGCTGTGTTATATCTTTGGGACAGAGCGCTCCTGCAGAGATATTACATATGGACTGGGGACTCACTTGTCCTTTGGGGGAACCAAAGAGGCATCATTTGTCTTCTGTGGAGTAGGGTAGAGTACGTTATTCTGACCCGCAACACTCCCACCTCAGGAGGGAAGAAAATCAGTCAACACTCTGTGCAAAAGCTTCCCTCGTTAGACCCAGCTCTGACGAGAACCCCTGGGGATCTTGCTGGTCTGAAGGCAGCACCCAGGCTGGATTCCACAGGAAAAAAAGAAAACACCTGAGGTTATGCAGGAGAGCTTTCTCAGAAACTGGGGACTGTGTAAAGAGAAATAGAACATGAGTGTTTGGATCCACCAGGAGAGAAGTTATCTGTTGAAATAAATGGGCTGAAGAGAGGAGGTTGATTGTGAGGATCAAGAGAGTATGTCTGGGGGAGCCAAGCCCCCCGGACCTGAGGTCAGGCTCCACCAATGACTAGCTCTGTGGTAGTGGGCAGGTTCTGTATTACCTCATACATATAAATGGGAGCCTGTAAGGTAAGTCCATGACTGGCCAGCTGAGGCTGATTATTTTCCAGTAACAACCCCCAGATCCAGAGACCTACAACCCCTGAGATTCATTTCAGGCTCATATTATATGTCTACCATGACAGAATGGCTCCTGTTCATGATGCTTCCAATCTTGTGGCGGAAGAAAAAGAAGAGTGCAGATCAGTCAGTGATGCTCTGTCTGGGAAATAGTGAAAGGCACGTCTATTCACATCCCATTGCCTAAAGCAAGTCAGTGGTGATGCCTGACCGCATGGTTCTCCCATAGAAACTGGACCTTAGGGGAGGAGCAGGAGTGACTTCTAAACAACAACCCATGGCACACGGGCTTAGTTGCCCAGAAGCATCTGGAATCTTAGTTCCCAGACCAGGGATTGAACTCGTGTTCCCTGCATTGGCAGGCGGATTCTTAACCACTGGACCACCAAGGAAGTCCCTCTCTAGTAAACTTTTTTCTTTATTTTTGAGTAGAGGATAATTGCTTTACAATATTATGTTGGTTTCGGCCGTACAGCAATGTGAATCAGCCATAAGTAAACATATGTCCCCTCCTTCTTAAACCTCCCCCTCCACCTCTTACCCCATCCCACCCCTCTAGGTGGTCACAGAGTCCTGCACTGTGCTCCCTATGTTATACATATGTTGGTTTTATTTCTCGTTTTTAAGGAACCTCTGCAGTGGCTGTATCAATGTATTCTACTTTCTGTCTCTGTGAATTTGAATTCCAGGTACCTTGTAAAGGTGAAATGATGCAGTGTTTGTCCTTCATATCATTTATTCTTCCAAGCACAGTGTTTTCAAGGTCCACCTATGTTGTAGCATTGTATCAAATGTTCATTCCTTTTAATGGCCAAGTAGCATTCCATTGTAGATAGACACATTTTGCTTAACCACTCATCTCTAGATGGACACTTGGATTGTCTCTACCTTTTAAATATTGTGAATAATGCTTCCAGGAATGTGGTATACAAATAACCTTGAGTTTCCACTTTTAATTCTTCAAAATTACTCTTTTTTTAAAAAAAAATTTATTTGGCTGTGCTGTGTCTTAGTTGCAACATGAGGGATCTTCAGTCTTTGTTGCGGTATATGGGTTCTTCAGTGGCAGCATGCAAATAGTTGCAGCATGTGGGATCTTGTTTCCTGATCAGGGATTGAACCCTGGTCCCCTGCATTGGAAGCACAGAGTCTTAACCACTGGGCCATCAGGGAAGTCCTCTTCAAAATTATTCTTGATGATTCATTACCATGCTGGAAAACTTCATAGCACACACTCTGTCTCAGAAAACCAACACACACATCTTCATATTTCTCTTACTGAACAAGTGTTGATGAATCTGCTCAATTTAATTGTCTCTACTTTCCTTTGGGGTTCTTCTGAATCATTAGTTTTCAGCAAATCACTGTCATTATTTCCAGAAATTTATATGCTCATCCGTAACTGTAAGCCATTCTCTTCCTGCGATTTTCCCCTATCTTCAGTAAAAACTTTCCAGCCTGGTGTGCCACCTCTCCAAGTCTTGCTAAATAATGACAGTCAATTTTACTGAATCGTGTCAAGAATAATGGATTAAAATCACTCCTCCCTGGGAACACATTTGCATCTGCCTAGGATCTAAAGAATCTTAACTTAGGGCAATGTCGAATGCAGGGAGTTTTGGCATCCAGCTACCATGATGGAGGGAAGGGTAATTGGAGTTTGAGGACTTTTCTAGGTTAGGAAGCCCCCTCATCACAACAACTGACCATCAATCAGGCTGTCAGCTTTGCACCAAGAAAGATGTGCAGTCAGCCCCAAAGTCTGCCTCTGCCCCCAGCCCTGGCTTGCTGCTTGCATCTGCTTTGCCAGGGAACCCTGTGCATCCTGAGAGAGAAGCTGTTTTTCACGGCCCCTCTCTCCCACCAACAGCCAGGAAATCCACTCAAAGGTCAGCTCTGTTTTTGAGAGATGTGACATTTTTTCAGTCAGTTAATGACAAACTGGGGAATTGAAGTGTGTTCGTCCGTGATGCTCAGATCAGGGGAAGACAGATGGCTCATATTTGAACTTCAGACTTTGGGTGAAAGAGTAGGAATCTGCTTCTGTGCGCGCACGTACACACACACACATACAGTCTCCCCAACTGGCCTCCATGAATCACAGCTGGTGACACACAAGTGCTGGCTGGTCCTCTCGGGTGAGTGCTTTGCCTTCCTCTAGAGGTTTAAGTCGGAGAAGGCAATGGCACCCCACTCAAGTACTCTTGCTTGGAAAATCCCATGGACGGAGGAGCCTGGTGGGCTGCAGTCCATGAGGTCGCTAAGAGTCGGACATGACTGAGGGACTTCACGTTCTCTTTTCACTTTCACGCATTGGAGAAGGAAATGGCAAACCCTGCAGTGTTCTTGCCTGGAGAATCCCAGGGACGGGGGGAGCCTGGTGGGCTGCCATCTATGGGGTTGCACAGAGTCGGACACGACTGAAGTGACTTAGCAGCAGAGGTTTAAGTTCTCTTTGTACCTTTCATGGAGACCAGCGCATTCCAGAAGCACTGCTTACATTCCTCACTTGTAAGGGGTTGGAGAGGTGAAATGGTAAATGCCTGTTATATCTTAGTGGGTCCATCCTGACTCACCCCTCTCCAGCCCATGCTGCACACAGCACTCAGAGGCATCTTGTATCAATACAAGTTGCAAACAGGATGATGGCCCAGCTGAGAGCTTCTCATTACATTGCGAAGAAAAATCTTACCTCCCAACACAGCCATAGAAAGTAGAAAAGTGTCAGTGGCTCAGTCGTGTCCAACTCTTTGTGACCCCATGGAGTGTAGCCCACTAGGCTGCCCTGCCCATGGGATTCTTCAGGCAAAAATGCTGGAATGGGCAGTCATTCCCTTCTCCAGGAGATCTTCCTTACTCAGGGATCGAACTCAGGTCTCCTGCACAGTGTGTAGCTTTTTTATTGGCTGAGCCACCAGGGAAGCCTCTAGGATGGTCCTGCCCGTCCTGTCCCTTGGGGATGCTGCACCTTGACCCCTGCCATCCTCTCTCCTGTGGCAACTCCTTCCCTACACTCAGACGGCTGACTCTTATGTCACATCCTGTACAGAGACCTCGTTGTTCACCTTCTCCAAAGAGCTGTCTACTTAGGCTGTCACTGTATCACCCAGTTTTGTTTTTTGTTTTTAAATTTTATTTATCTATTGTTTTTGTCTGTGCTGAGTCATTGTTGCTGTGCGGGCTCTTCTCTAGTTGCATCGAGTGAGGGCCGCTCTTTTTCTGCATGGATCACCCAGTTTTATCTTCTGTATGGCACCTGTCAGTGTCTGAAATGACCTTGCCCATTGATGGATTTCTTTGCTAACTGTTTGCCCCACCTCCGCCCACTGTGCCGGACCCCATGCTTATAACACTAGGCACCAGCAGGGGCGCTCCAGAGAGGCGTGAAAAATGAATGAATCCTTCAGTTGAGTTCAGTCACTCAGTCGTGTCCACCTCTTTGTGACCCCATGGACTGCAGAACGCCAGGCCTCCCTGTCCATCGCCAGCTCCCAGTGTTTACCCAAACTCATGTCCATTGAGTCCACTGATGGCCATCCAGCCATCTCATCCTCTGTCATTCCCTTCTCCTCGTACCTTCAATCTTTCCCAGCATCAGGGGCTTTTCAAATGAGTCACTTCTTCGAATCAGGTGGCCAAAGTATTTGAATTTCAGCTTCAGCATCAGTCCTTCCAATGAATATTCGGGACTCATTTCCTTTAGGATGGACTGGTTGGAACTCCTTGCAGTCCAAGGGACTCTCAAGAGTCTTCTCCAACACCATAGTTCAAAAGCATCAGTACTTCGGCACTCAGCTTTCTCTATAACCCAACTCTCACATCCATACATGGCTACTGGAAAAAACACAGCTTTGACTAGACAGACCTTTGTTGGCAAATAAAGGTCTCTGCTTTTTAACATGCTTTCTAGATTGGTCATAACTTTTCTTCCAAGCAGCAAACGTCTTTTAATTTCATGGCTGCAGTCACCATCTGCAGTGGTTTTGGAACCCAAAAAAAATAAAGTCTGTGACTGTTTCCATTGTTTCCCCATCTATTTGCCATGAAGTGATGGGACCAGATGTTATAATCTTAGTTTTCTGAATGTTGAGTTTTAAGCCAACTTTTTCACTCTCCTGTTTCAATTTCATCAAGAGGCTCTTCAGTTCTTCACTTTCTGCCATAAGGGTGGTGTCATCTGCATATTTGAGGTTATTGATATTTCTCTCAGCAATCTTGATGACAGCTTATGCTTCATCCAGCCCAGAGTTTCTCACGATGTACTCTGCATATAAGTTAAAAAAGCAGGATGGCAATATACAGCCTTGACATACTTCTTTCCCAATTTGGAACCAGTCTGTTGTTCCATGTCCAGTTCTGACTATTGCTTCCTGACCTGCATACAGATTTCTCAAGAGGCAGGTCAGGTGGTCTGGTATTCCCATCTCTTTCAGAATTTTCCACAGTTTGTTGTGGTCCACACAGTCAAAGGTTTTGGCATAGTCAATAAAGCAGAAATATATGTTTTTCTGGAACTCTCTTGCTTTTTCGATGATCCAGCAGATGTTGGAAATTTGATTTCTGGTTCCTCTGCCTTTTCTAAAACCAGCTTGAACATCTGGAAGTTCATGGTTCACGTACTGTTGAAGCCTGGCTTGGAGAATTTTGAGCATTACTTTACTAGTATGTGAGATGATTGCAATTGTGCAGTAGTTTGAGCATTCTTTGGCATTGCCTTTCTTTGGGAATCCTTGTAGACCTATAATCATATTATATACTATTGTATGTCAATTTTAAGTAGTTTATCAGTTTAAATCTCAACATTTAATCAAAAAAGATTAATGACAAATAAGACCATGGATATGAATACCAAAAAAATGAATGAATGAATGGATAAGCAGCAATTTCTGATGTTGCCAGAAAACTAAGCGACACAAGGTATATGAAGCTCTCAGTACCAGGACTGGTCATGCAGTTGGTGTCACATTAATGTTATTTATCATTATTACCATCGAGAAGTTTCACTGGAAGATAGCGCTCACAGCCTGGACCACAGGCTAACTTTGTGTAATTTGGGGGATTAAAAAAATATGTTTATATATTTATTTATTTGCCTGCACTTGTCTTAGCTGGACTGTGCAGGATCTTCAATCTTCATTGCACGTGCAGGATCTTTAGTTGTGCAACCTTTAGTTGCTACGTGTGGGAACTAGTTCCCAGACCAGGGATTGAACCCAGGCCCCCTGCATTGGACCACCAGGGAAGTCCCTTTGGAATGCTTTTTAAAAATTGAGCCACTCACAAAATGTTGGAGGGTTTACATTAAATCCTGATTTCTACATTCTTTTCCACTCTATCATCACCCTCCAAAAATCAGGAAATCTGGTGACACCAGACTCACATCTCTCATGGCAACAATGGCTGGCTGGTGCTGGACAGCACAGGCTGCTTTCCCTGGGGGTGTCTGGCCAGGTTGCTGCTGTCTCCACTGTCATTGGGACTGTTCACCTGGCCCCTGGGTGCATCTGAGTTTGCAGGATGAATAGGGACCTGGTGATCACAGTACAAACCTTGATTCCTATGGATCTACTTCTTGTAACCAAGGGCTGGGTTGAGGTAGGGGAACCGTAGTAAGCTTAAGCTCCTTCTCCTGATCCTCCAGGGCCGCAGATGTCTCCTCGGGCCCTTCATGGCTGTGTGGTGTGGTCCACAAAGATGTGATATTGGGTTTCCCTCTGCTGCAAGCAAGTCCCCCAGGGTCTCAGATCTGGCTGACTAGGCCCTGGGTGATCCCCTTCCAACCTCCAGCTCTCTGCATTCATCTTATCAGGGAGAGTGATTCCTCGATTCCCATAAACTGCAGCCTCCTTCCAGATCTCAGATATTGGGGAGTTTCACTGCCAGTAAGGGGGCAGCATCCCACCATCTAGCTCAGCCTGCAGCAGGAGAAGGGTAGAGACACATGTGGGTCTGACTGCTGGACAGAATTAATAATCAGATGCTCTGGGAGAGGCCCTGTTTCTCCCAGTTATCATCTCTGGGCAGGACCCACCACCCATTCAAATGGTTCAAATCAGCAAATAATTAAGAGCCCCATCCCTAATGTCCAGCCCCCACCCCCCACTCCCTCTCCCCAAGGCTCTGCACACAGCTTGGACAAACCAGCCTCTAACAACCAATAATCAAGTGGACTTTCTGAGCACAGGAGACTTACCAGCCCTGCCATAACTCAGGTAGGGTCTCTTCTGACACAGGAGTGGTCTACAGAGCAAGTAGGATGAAAAAGTGGTGTGGCTGCTGGTGGTTAGGAACCTTTCCACGCTGTCACCCTGGAAATGTATGTTGCTGCAGAACGTTATGCTAGGGTTGCTGGTGCCAGGGGCTCTTTGAAAGTGCCAGAGTTAAACACATCTCTCCCCATTCCATTAAAAGGGGACAGGAAGAATGGTCCCACACACGCTTGTTCTTTTATTAAGGGCTAATGGCTATAGTTTGTCAGCATAATTAGGATATGTATGGGGTCGCACAGAGTTGGACACGACTGATGTGACTTAGCAGCAGCAGCATGTCTTTCCAGGTATCTCAGGATAAAGCATTGATTGGTAAGATGCTTTCTCTGGAGCAGATAAAACTCTTTCCTGGAACTTCCCAGGCGGTCCAGTGTTGAAGAATCTACCTCGCAATGCAGGGAACACAGTTCCCCCACCCCCTGGTCAGGGAATTATGATCCCATATGCCCCAGAGCAACTAAGCCTGTGTGTGGCAACTACTGAGCTTGTCTGCTCTGGAGCCCCTGCGTTGTAACTAGAGAATCCATGCATGGCAGTGAAAGATCCTGCAGGATGCAGCAAAGATCTTCTCTTGAGGTTCACACTGGTCACAGTAAATATTTTATTTTCAACAGACTCTTTATAACATCTTAAGAGTCTCACAGTTACAGAATTTCTCCCTAGTTGATGCTTCTGATGACAAATCAAGAGGCATTTTAATCTCATCCATAACTTGTCTCCAAGCCGTATTTTCAGGAAGATTTGCTTCAGGGAGGCATCCCTACAGAGAACTAATTCCATCTGTGGAGTATGACTCCTTGTTCCAACCTTATGGATTGATTTATATCATCGCTAGTAGATTAGGGGACTCATTATTTGGGGTTCATTTGTTACTGAGTCCAAGCTCACTCTGCTTGCCCCATGAGAGACCAATGAATCTGAGAGACCAGGTGTTGTGGCAAGGACTATGACTTTATTTGGAAAGGCAGCTGACCAAGAATACGGCAGACTAATGTCTCAAAATAACCCTCTTGTGGGGGTCTGGATGCCAGGTTCCTTTATGTATCAGAGGTAGAGGGAGGTGAGGAAGCAAAGTAAAAAGGTCAGTCTTGCAAATACCTCCTAGAATGGCAAGCTTCAGGCAGGGGAATGTATTAATTTCTTCCTTTCTGCCATCTACAGATGGACAGGGTTCTGAGAAAAAGGTTTTAGCTTGAGTGGCTCAGACAGTAAAGAACCTGCCTACAGTGCAGGAGACTTGGTTTCGATCCCTGGATCAGGAAGGAGGAGGACGTGGCAACCCACTCCAGTACTCTTACCTGGAGAATCCCCATGGACAGAGAAGCCTGGCAGGCTACATTCCATAGGGTCACAAAGAGTTGGACATGACTGGGTAACTAAGCACAGCAAGCACTCAGGCATAGGGGCAGGATTCTCTGAGACAGGCCATAATATCTGATTATAATAATAAAAGTGACCAAAAACACAGATCTAGCATGAAGAGTCAAAACTGACTCTTTCCTGTTAGAATCCAACATTCTTTTGTTGTAACAGAAAATGATTTTGACTAACTTTTTCCCACCAGGTCAGCTTTTTTTTTTTTTTTTTCTATTGGAGTATGTGTGCGTGCTAAGTTGCTAAGTCATGTCTGACTCTTGTGACCCCAAGGGCTGTAGCCCATCAGGCTCCTCTGTCCATGGGGTTTTCCAGGCAAGAACATCAGAGTGGGTTGCCATTTCCTCCTCTGGGGTGTCTTCCCCGCTCAGGGACTGAACCTGCATCTCCTGCATCTCCTGCATTGGGAGGCAGATTCTTTACCATTGAGCCACCTGGGAAGCCCCTTATTGGGTGAATAGTTGATTTACAATGTTATGTTAGTTTCAGGTGTACAACAAAGTGGTTCAGTTATATATGCAAGTATGGTGGTGGTTTAGTCGCCAAGTCGTGTCCGACTCTTGCGATCCCATGGACTGTAGCCTGTCAGGCTCCTCTGTCCATGGGATTTTCCATGGACAAGTATACCTATCTTTTATGATTTTGACTAATTTAAAGAGAAATAGGCTTTATTATAAGGTAATGGGGTATCTTACAAAATAGAAAATTGGGGGGAGGGATAAATTAGGAGTTTAGGATTAACAGATACACACTACTATAAACAAAGTAATCAACAGGGACCTAGTCTACAGCACAGAGTACTAGACTCAATAGTCTGTGTCAACTGAAAGATCAGTCACAACCTGAAAGCAGAGAGCTATTTTATTTGGTGGGAATGTTTGGTACCCGAAGCCCTGGATACAGCATCTCAGTAGCTCTGAGAAAACTGCTCAGGAGGCAGGACGGGGAGTCATGCTCTATACTTTCTTGCAACAAAGCGGGGCAGGCAGTCTGAACATCAAAGATTATTGTTAAGTAGTAAGAAAACCTAGATATCAAGTGAGGAGTTTAGCGCTCTTCTGTGTATGGGAAGATGCAAGTGTCTGGGCTCACTGAATTCATTCCTTTCATATGCACCTCAGCTATCTGGGGCCAAATCCTGTTTTTTTTTTTTTTTTTAATTTCTCACATCCCCCAGGGCTCTTCAGCAATCACTGTAGCGGGGTGATGGCATCTGCTCAGGCATTATGCTCCCTTTTGGGAGCCCTCAGTCACATTTGGAGGCTTGAAGTCACTGATGGCTGTTACATCCTTGTTTATTGATATGATATTCCATTTCACATCTGTAATAACCTATATGGGAATACAATCTGAAAAATAATGGACACATGTATATGTATAACTAAATGACTTTGTTGTACACTTTAAACTAACACAACATTGTAAATCAACTATACCACAATCAGTTCAGTTCAGTCGCTCAGTCGTGTCCAACTCTTTGCGACCCCATGGACTGCAGCACGCCAGGCCTCCCTGTCCATCGCCAACTCCCAGACCTTACTCAAACTCATGTCCATTGAGTTGCTGATGCCCTCCAACCATCTCATCCTTTGTCATCCCCTTCTCCTCCCACCTTCAATCTTTCCCGGCATCAGGGTCTTTTCAAATGAGTCGATTCTTCACATCAGGTGGCCAAAGTATTGGAGTTTCAGCTTCAGCATCTGTCCTTCCAATGAATATTCAGGACTGACTTCCTTTAAGATGGGCTGCTTGGATCTCCTTGCTGTCCAAGGGACTCTCAAGAGTCTTCTCCAACACCACAGTTCAAAACCATCATTCTTCAGTGCTCAGCTTTCTTTATAGTCCAACTCTCACATCCATCCATGACTACTGGAAAAACCATAATTTTGACTAGATGGACATTTGTTGGCAAAGTACTGTCTCTGCTTTTTAATATGCTGTCTAGGTTGGTCATAACTTTTCTTCCAAGCAGCAAACGTCTTTTAATTTCA
>NW_011494732.1:1283015-1296095 GCF_000754665.1 Bison bison bison | reverse complement strand
CCATCTGCAGTGATTTTGGAACCCCAAAAAATAAAGTCTGTCACTGTTTCCATTGTTTCCCCATCTATTTGCCATGAAGTGATGGGACCAGATGCCATGATCTTAGTTTTCTGAATGTTGAGTTTTAAGCCAACTTTTTCACTGTCCTCTTTCACCTTCATCAAGAGGCTTTTTAGTTTTTTGCTTTCTGCCACAATATTAAATAAAAATTAAATTAATAAAAGTTTAAAAAGTTAATAATAGATTTCTCTGAAATAGGAAATCAGGCTGAAACCTAGACTTAAAATGGACAGGAAAGGACCAAGGGATCAGAACATCAGTATAATGCAGAAACTGAGGGCACCTGGGTGGACATCCTCTGAATGGAGGAGGCCCGGGCAACTTGACCCACAGCTTCACCAGACTGCATCCAATTGGGCTCAGTCAGTAAAGAATCTGCATGCAATGCAGGAGACCCAGTATCCATCCCTGTGTTGGAAGATTCCTTGAAGAAGGGAATGGCTACCCACTCCAGTATTTTTGCCTGGAGAATTACATGGAAAGAGGAGGCTGGTGGGTCACAGCCCATGAGGTTGCAAGGAATCAGACACGACTGAGGGACTAACACTTTCACTTTCATCTTCCTCAAAGCAAATTTGAGATGCTGTCACCAGAGAAAGTGTGATACTAAAACTGCAAAACAACATGTGACCACGATGTCCTGTTTTATCATTTTTTTTTACTTTGTAATTTTTTAGATGTAATGCAATGCCTTTCAAAAGGTAATTTTTAAAAATAAACTTAATATTAATAATGCCAAGTTTTGCTATCTAAAACTTACTGTTGCAAGTTGATACACTTCATGCAGGCATTCCCAATTTAGAAAAATGTTTTTCAAGCTTCATAGGAAAACATTTGAACACATTAAATATCACTGCAGCAATGAACAGAGATCTCATATTCCTCTGACTTCCTCCTTTTCTGATTTCTACATCTTTTATTTATCTATTTATTTGGCTGTGTTGAGGCGTAGTTGTGGCATGCAGCATCTTTTGTTGCAAGCACGTGGACTCTCTAGCTGTGGCATGTGGGCTCAGTAGTTGCAAGGGCTTCCCTGGTGGCTGAGAGGTTAAAGCATCTGCCTCCAGTGCAGGAGACCTGGGTTCGATCCCTGGGTCGGGAAGATCCCCTGGAGAAGGAAATGGTAACCCACTCCAGTATTCTTGCCTGGAGAATCCCATGGACGGAGATGCCTGGTAGCCTACAGTCCATAGGATCGCAAAGAGTTGAACACGACTGAGCGACTTCACTTTCTTTCACTTGGTTGTTCCGAGGCAAGTGGGGTCTTAGTTCCCCAATCAGAAATCAAATCCACATCCCCTGCATTGCAAGGCAGATTTTTAACACTGGACCACCAGGGAAGTCCGTCTACATCTATTATATTATGAGCAGACATTGCCAAAGAAAAGGCAATAAATTGCTGTAAACGACGACATTGATTCTTAGGGAGAAGGGATAGCAAAAATCAGCTCTTTTATGTGACCATAGAATCTCTTTATTTAATGCTGTTATTAATGTGAACTGAACCTAAAAATGTGAACATCTAGATATATATACATATTGCTTAAGTCGAGTTTTACCTGCATTAGATAAACTGCCTTTAACTTCTTTTCTTAAGGAATAATTGTGTATGTTTCTTTTCCTCAATTTCTCACTAAATGTCAAATCTTTTTGGAATAAATAGTACAGTAAGGTATTATATAAATAGGAAAAAGTTAAATACTACATAAGACATTGTAAGATGCCTTCTTTTACATTTATTTTTATTGAAGTATAATTGATTTATAATGTGTTAATTTCTGCTGTAGAGCAAAGTGACTCAGTTACACACCTATATTATACATTCTTTTAAAAATAATATCCTCTTCCATTATGGTTTACCCCAGGAGATTGGATATAGTTCCCTGTGCTATTCAGTAGGACCTTGCTGTTTATCCATTCTATATATAATAGTTTGCACCTACTAACCTTAAACTCCCAGTCCATCCTTCTCTCTCCCTGCCTGCTTGGCAACTACAAGTCTGTTCTCTATGTCCATGATTCTATGTCAGAGATAAGTTCATTGTGCCATATTTTAGATTCCATGTATAAGTGAAATATGGTATTTGTCTTTCTCTGACTTAGTTCACTTATCCATGTTGCTGCAAATGGCATTATTTCATTCATTTTTAGTATTCCCGTATTTATATGTAACACATCTTTATTCATTCATCTGTCAATGGACATTTAGGCTGTTTCCGTGTCTTGACTATTGTGAATAGTGCTGTTGTAAACATTGGGAGTGCATGTATCTTTTTGATTGTGGTCATATCTGGGTATATGTCCAGGAGCGGGATTGTTGGATTCTATGGTAATTTTATTTTTAGTTTTTTAAAGAGCCTCCATACTGTTCTCCATAGTGGCTGCACCAGCTTACATTCCCACCAACAGTGTAGGAGGGTTCCCTTTTTTCTACACCCTCTCCAGCACTGGTAATTTGTAGACATTTTGATGATGACCATTCTGACCACTGTGAGATGATACCTCACTGGAGTCTTGATTTGCGTTGCTCTAATAATTGGCGATATTGAGCATCTTTTCACTATGCCTTCCTTTTTAAACTGGTCCTCTCCATAGATGCAGTGACTGTATTCAAAATACTTAATAAGCAGTGTGAACCCTGACCAATCATAGTGGGGGTGGGACAGCCCTGCAGGGATACAGCAGTGAACACCAGCTCCACTGCAGGCACACAATTCTATTCTTATAGAAGTTTTCCCTCTCCTGAAAGCTGGAGAAGTAAAAATAAACACACACTGGTTTCTTGTTTGTATCGTCTTCCTTTTCTGTATATTCATCTGTGGATAATTTTGGAGCCAATGTGCCTAATGAGATGAGCACTGAGTTAGGAATTCTGACATTTTGTCATTTCGACTCATCTTCTTAAATCAGTCTTGTTGTTTTACCAGGGGTCTCAGGGTTCCCACTGTGAAACTGGGGCAAGGGACCTTTAAATCCAATTGACGTCAACAAGTTTCTTAAAATCCTGTTCACCTAGCATTTGTTAGCAACAGTTGACAGTCATTAATTGTAGAAAAGCAACACTTTCTGAATGAGTTGGCCACTCGGATTCTGTTTCTTTAGACTGATCAGCTAGATAGCCTAGAACTTGAAGATTTCTGTCTCTCACGTGAATAAAAGTTAAAAGTCCACACACTACGGCCTGTTTAGCATCTCTGCTGTCAGAGTTAGCTTCACCTGGAGAAACCATCCCCTCCAAAAAAAAGACTAAACAATGCCAAAACAGGGTCTCTCTTCATCTTGAAGAACAACAGCTTAATTGGCTCAGCCATTTAGAAGCCAAATCACCGATATGTTCACTAATGAAATGTTTCATGCTCTTTGGAGCCTTTGAGGGGAAAAAAGAAAAACGTTCACGCCGATCTATAAATCACGTTAAATAATTTCTATTCCCTTCCAAGGAAACTTTTTTCACTCTCTGTGTGTTATATTATCTCCGTGAAACAGACACTGGCAGAGGGGAAAATGACAGGACACTCTAAGCAAATTTAATGAAGTAGCTCCAAATATTGTATCAAAATAAATGAAGTGAATAATGCAAGAGCTCGTTCCTGGGTCTCTTTTCACAACAATAACCATTGTACGAAACACACACCAGAGGGGATTCAGATGGATGGCTGAGTCTGAAGGCGTCATTGTGATGTATTACATACCAGGACACAATAGGCAGCTTCAATCGCTATATTTAATTTCAGTAATTCTTTGAGCCTGGTAATTGGGAAGAGGTAGGAAGGGGTGGGGGAGAATGAGAGTGACAGCCCTTTTGAGCTGTCTACAAACAGTGTTTGCTTTGGCTTCCATCAAAAAACCTAGATGGGTTCTTGAGTGTTTTTATTATTATTATTTTTAATTCTATTGAAGTCTAGTTGATTATAATGATTAACAAAGTGACTCCATTATACATTGGTTGTTAGTGGTGGTGTTTAATCGCTAGTCGCATCTGATTCTTTTGCAACACCATGGACTGTAGCCCACCAGTCTCCTCTGTCCATGGGGTTTCCCAGGCAAGAATACTGGAGCAGGTTACTGATTCCTTCTGCAAGGGATCTTCTCAATCCAGGAATCAAACCTGCACCTCCTGCTTGGCAGGTGGATTCTTTACCACTGAGCCACCTGGGAAGCCCCCAGAACATACATATATACGTTCTTTTTCATATTCTTTTCAATTCTGACTTATCACAAGATGTTAAATATAGTTCCCCGTGCTCTGCAGCAGGACCTTGCTGTTTATTCACCTATACATGCTAGTCTGCATCTGCTAACCCCCAAACTCCCAATCCTTCCTTCTCCTCCCAACTTTTGGCAACTGTAAGTCTATCCTCTCTGTCTGTGACTGTTTCTGTTTCGTAGATAAGTTCATTTGTATTGTATTTTAGATTCCACATATAAATGGTATCATACGGTATTTGTCTTTCTCTGACTTACTTGGCTTAGTATCATAATCTCTAGGTCTATCCATGTTGCTGCATGGCTTCTTCAGTTTTTTAAAAATGTTTACTTAAATTTATTTTTATTTATCTGTTTTTTGACTGCACCACCCAGCATGTGGGATCTTATTTCCCCAACCAGGGATCAAATCCGTGTCCCTGCAATGGAAGTGTATATTCTTAACCACTGGACTGCCAGGGTTTGGACTCTCTGGATCTCTTGGTAGGACTCCCTCCATTGTCTGAGGGAGCATTGCTTAGAAATTAGTGGCTCCCACTAGGGTGGACCTTTGTCATCTTTTGGTTGTCCAACACTGGTGATTCCCTTAGGGAAGCCCTCACTGTGCAAGAGTGAGATTCCATCTCTGATGGTGAGGGGGTCAGCACGTGTCCTGGATTTGGCCAACCTCATTCTTTTCCAAGAATTCTGATTCTTGAGTAACTGGTGTAGGGAGTCGGGAAATATAGGAGGTCACACAATATTGAGACATATAGAGGTCAAATATAGAGGTGATCACTATATGTCCTATAGCTGGGACATAAGTGGCTTTTGTCACCTTTTCTGTGGTCCCCAATAGCTGGTTCTCTTGGTTCTTACTCATTTCTCAGGTTTTTAATCTCTGCCTCTGATATCCTTCTAATAATGGGTCACTTTCTGTTGCTTGAAACCAAGAAAACCAACTCTCTTCAACAGCTTCTTAGAAGAACATGCCCCCTTTTTTTGTTTCGGGGGAAAAAGAGGTGTGAGGTATTTTGAAAACATCCTGAGGCTGAAGATAAGAAGATAATATGCCACAAATCCATTAAACTTGTGCTATGTGTCAGAAGTGGTTCTAAGCAGTTTGTATCTATGAGCTCAATCCTCACTATTATATTTTAAAGAGATTTATCATTCTTCCCATTTTAAAGATTAGAAAATGAAAGCAGAGAGATGATCAATAAATCACTTATGTGCATCAAAGTAAAAAGTGGAAGGGCCAGAAATTGAAATCAGGGAGTCTGGGTCTAGCTCTTGTTTTTTAAGGATATTCTGTTGCTTCTCTCAAATGATAAAACTGTCCAACTTTTTCAAGATGGATTCCAGCCCAGAGGCCTCTGGGATCACATATTAGCATCACATATTATGGGTTGATGACCCCCATAGAGGCTTTCTGCACACGTGCAGTGTCTCCCTTGCCCCAAGGATGGGAAATATGTGGCCTTCTGATCCTTTACTCAGACAAGGTTTAGCCCGTCTCTGTTCCTGCCACGACCATTATCACACAGCGTCCACAGGAGGCAAAGCCTGGCTGTTTACCCTGTCTCAGTTGCTACTTCCATTCTGGAGAGCAAATAGCAAGCTGGTTATAAATGCCTAACCTGGAGCCTGTCTATCTCTTAGTTCACTATCATTTAGATAGCAGAGTAGGCTAGAAATATTATAGTTTGGATATAATGCAGGTGGTTTTTGCTGCTTTTGGCAGCTGTGTGCCCTCTGTTTAGGTCTTGGCTAAATTTGCTGTACCTGGTCCTTCTCAAACCTTGTAGAATTAAGATTCCTCTATCCAAGGACATCATTATGCAGTTCCATCACAGTCTCACACATATGTTACCTTGTCGTTTTTATACTGTTAGTGGGCAGCATAGCACAAGGCCTAAAATTTTACTCAAAATGGCATGTGAGATTTAGGAGCTGTGGCTCGCTCAAAGTTGTCTTTGAGGGGACTTCCTTGGCAGTCCAGTGGTTAAGACTCCACACTCCCACTGCAGAGGGTATGGGTTCGATCCTTAGGGAACTATGATCCCACAAACTGCATGCTGCGGACAAATAAAGTATCAAGCAGCTTTTTTTGTGTGTGTGTCTTTGAAATCAGGAAAGACGGTTTTGGGGTAGTTTCAGAGAAGCACAGCTGGGGATATAAGAGGCTTGAAAACCTTTCCTTGGGGTTTTCTGCAATGCGGGACAGACAGAATGCACTGCCACCATTTTCCTTGGGGAAAGAGAAGGCTTTATTGATTATCACCCCTCCCAGGCCTCTGGAATCCATTAAAAAAGATTTATCATTTGCATTGACTGCAGAAGTTGTAGCTTGTGTAAGATTTATGCATCAAATTACTCCTTCCCCCTTGTACCCCAGGCTTCTGCTTCAGTTCTTCATGAGATTACTTAAGCTTTACCTGGGGGCTTCCCAGGTGGTACTAGTGGTACAAAGTCCACTTGCCATATAGAAAAACTGGGTTCGATCACTGGGTCAGGAAGATCCCCTTGAGGAGGAAATGGCAACCCACTCCAGCATTATTGCCTGAAAAATCCAGTGGACAGAGGAACCTGAAGGGCTACAGTCCATAGGGCTGCACAGAGTTGGACATGACTGAAGCGACTTATTAAGTGTGCAAACTTTACCTGGCTACTTTTTCTCCAGGTATAGCTTTTCTGGCTTGGCCAACCTCCCTCTAATCTTGCAGATTTGGAAACACAATCCAATTACTCTCAATTTCTCCCAATTATGGTCCAGGTCTTACATCTGGATAAGCATATTTTTATTCTTTTTTATTTTCCATTAAGTTGACAAGCACCATGGACAGGTCTACTCATCTACTTCTATCATACCTTGTGGTAATGACCAAGCTGAATGAGTGTTGGGCTCAGCCTTGGTATCTTAAGTGCATTATCACCAACCTAACCCTGTTAACAGATTGAGAAGCTGTAATTAATATGATAACTTTTCACACAGGACATTTCATCTACAGAAATAAATCACAAGAAACATGCATTGGTTTCAGTTAAGGTGAACTCAGCTGAATTACTGAGAAGTTATGGCCTCACTGGGAGAGCTGAATGCCTTGAAAACAAAAGTAGAAAATGAATTAGTGAGTCTTAAGTAGACATACACAGATGTAAGTTGGGATTGTCACCTTGAGTTGCTGTGTGTGTGTGTGTGTGTGTATCTACATGCCGTGTGTGTGTATCTACCTGCCATGTGTATCTATAGAACAGGGATTAAGAATACAGGCTTTGGAGGCAGCCTGTCTAGTTTCATATCATGGGCCTGCTAATTATGAATTCTATGATCTGGGGCAGGTACCAGTGAACTCAGAATTTGAGCCCAGGCATTCTGGCTCCAAGTCCATACCTTAAGCTACCATGCTTTACTGCTTTTCCAGCAGGATAATAAATAACAAGTCAAGAAGACAAACCAAGTGTTCTTCCCACATCCCCCTTGGTCTTCTGATTCTTTTCAAACAAACTTACTAGTTTCTTATTTTTTTAAATTTATCATTGCTTTACATTTTTTAATTGAAATGTTTCAGGTGTGCTGTGCTATTATTTGATATTTGCATAATTATGAAATGATCACCGTGATAAGTCTAGTAACCATCTGTCCTCATACAAAGTTATTACAATATTGCTGACCATGTTCCTTATGCTGTATATCCCCATGACTTATTTAATATATGAATGGAGGTTTGTACCTCTTAATCCCCTTCACCTATTTTGCTCCCTACTCTCTCTTCTCTGGCAATCCTCTATTTGTTCTCTGGTTCTGTGCATCTGATTTTTGTTTGATTTGTTTTTAAGATTCTACATATAAGGGAGACTGTGGTATTTGTCTTTCTCTGACTTATTTCGTTCAGCACAGTACCCTCTAGATTCACCCATGTTGCCACAAATGGAAAGATTTTATTCTTTTTTTATGGCTGAGTAGTATTTCATTGTGTGTGTGTGTGTGCATGCGCATGTATGTGCTGTGCTGTGCTCAGACACTCAGTCATGTCCAACTCTTTACAACCCCATGGACTGTAGCCTGCCAGGCTCCTCAGTCCATGGAGATTCTTCAGGCAAGAATACTGGAGTGGGTTGCCAAGCCATCCTCCAGGGAATCTTCCCAACCCAAGGATTGAACCCAGGTCTCCTACACTGCAGGTGGATTATATCCCACCTGGACCACCAGAGAAGCCCATATATAAATACATATATATAATCTAAGTCAAAACATTTTGTGTTTATTTGTGTATATTGTGTGAGAAATTAGTCCAATTTTATTCTTTTGCATATAGCTGTCCATTTTCCCCAGCACCATTTATTAAAGAGGCTGTCCTTTTTCCATTGTATAGTCTTTCTCCTTTTGGCATAGGTTAATTGACCATGTAAGTATGGGTTGAGTTACTGGTTTCTTATGTACCACTCCAGGAATATAGATTTTAATTAAGTGTGACCTAGTCTTCATATCTACATGTTTGGCTTAACAACAAAGCATAGAGTGTTCATGTTCTATAAAGACACCCTTCATTCCTTTTAGTATGCTTTATTTAAACTCCACTGAATGAGCTGGCCCTGATGTGAGACAGGGTGTCACTCCTGCTAGAGTGACATCATGCTTGTGAACAGAAGGTGAACAGCTCAGCCAACACCCAGGTTGACTTCTCCAAAGCCACTCACAATGACAAGACCCTCTATATGGCTGTGGTGGCCCTGTGGCCAGCATCTTCCTCAGAGACATCTATTTCAATGATGATGGAAAGGAGTTCCCCAGGAGCCTGTGGTATCTTCATCCAGGGAGACCTTATGGACCCTCTATTACCATGAAACCTACCGGTTCTATGTGGCAAGAGGAAGCCACACTGACTCTACAAATTAAGGCATCATCATGGTCTTACCAAGGTGTATCAGTCAGCTATTGCTGTGTAACATCCAAGCACAAAAAAATCCTACTGCTTAAATTAACAAACATTCTTTAGCTCCTGAGTCTGTGCATTGGCTGGACATTTCTTTTGGTCTCAGGTGGGCTTACTGATATTCCTATGTCAGTTTGTGAGTCAACAGTTAGATTGATTTTGCTGATTTTGGCTGGGCTCTCAGGTGTTTGGAGTTTTGACAGGACAACTGCATTTCCTCTCCTGCTAAATATGACTCATTCTTCAGCAGGCTGCCCCCAGCTCATTGATGTGGAGGCAGAAAGTTCCAAGGAGTGAGCAGGAGCAGGGCTCTTGAGACCTAGGTGTGGAAAGGGCACAATGTCACTTCCACTATACTTTGTGGGCTAAGGCAAGTAACAAGACTAGCTCAAATTTGAAGGCTGAGGAAATATACTGGAAATATACTCTACCTCTTTTTTATCTTTTTAAAATCCTAATTGTTTACCTTAATTTTCCCACAAGCTCAGTTCTTCTTTTTTTTTTTAAAAAAATATTTATTTATTTATTTTTGGCTGGGTCTTGATTGCTGCACAGACTTTTCTCTAGTTGAGCTAAGCAGAGGTTACTCTCTAGCTGTGGTGTGGAGGCTTCCTGTTGCAGTGACTTCTCTTGTTGTGGAGCAGGGGCTCTAGGATGTGCTCGGGCTTCAGCACTTGTGGCATGAGGGTTCAGTAGTTGCAGTGCCCAATAGTCGTGGCACATGGGCCCAATCGCTCTGCAGCATGTGGGATCCACCCTGGATCAGGGGACCCATGTCCCCTGCCTTGGCAAGCAGACTCTCCACCACTGAGCCACCAAGGAAGCCCCTACCTCTTAATAGAGGGAGCTTCAAAGTTACACTGAAAGTGATGTGCACCTGGGGAAAAGAATTGGAGCCCCTTTTTACAATCAATGCACCACACAACTAGAATATACTGTCCCAGAAGCTTGGAGACACTCACAGGTTGAAAAAAGACCTTGGAAGCCTCTACTGACTGTTAGCAGAAGTTCGTGTTCTTGACACACAATGAGACCAAGCAAACTGAAATGACAGAGTTTGGAGCAGAGAAATGTTTACTGTAGGACCATGCAAGGAGAAGGGTGGCTCATGCCCTGAAAAATCCTGAGCTCTCCAAGGGTTTTGACAAAGTGCTTTAAAAATCCAAGTTAGGGGCTTGGGGGTGTCATAGAATATATAATCAGCTTGTGAACAATTCTATGACTGGTGAAGCAACAGGGTGGTGTCACAGGAGTTGACATGATCAGTCCTTAGGCTCCAGGAGAGCTGAGGCTATGAACTCATGAATGTCAACTAGTTAACAAGTTTCATTTGGTGAGAGGTTTTCACATCTGAAAAACAATTCAGGAAATGTGCATCAAATACTGTTATCTAGGTACTTTGGAGAGGAGCTAAACCAGAGGGTATGGAGGAGGGCCTGTCCCCCCACCCTCAGGAAGGCCCCAAGGGGTCCTGCTTGGTTACATGACCACTTGGGGCCTGAGAAGCTAGTTATAACTCAGAGAGCCAGAGGTGCCCCTTGGACTCTGCAGCCAGTTCCCTTTTGATTGTTCCCCAGTATTTTGTCACTCCAAAGAGCTGAGCGAGAAATATCCTGTCTCCATCTGTCTTTGTGCAAAAGTTCAGATCCAGCTGTAGGATAACTCCATGGACAGAGGAGCTTGGTGGGCTATAGTCCATGGGGCTGCAAAAGAGCTGAATATGACTTAGCAACTGAACAAGAAAAGGGGGCCCTTGAGAGAGAATCCTTCTTTTGGGGGGAGGAGTGTTTGGTAAAGTATCTAAATAACTCCATGCAGGCAGGGGCTTCCCAGATGGCTCACGAATCCACTCGCCAATGTAGGAGACACAGGTTCAGTCTCTGGGGTCAGGAAGATCCCCTGGAGGAGGAAATGGCAACCGGTTCCAGTATTCTTGCCTAAAAAATCCCACGGACAAAGGAGCCTGGCGGGTTCCTCTGCCCATGGGGGTCACAAAGAGTCGGACACAACTGAACGACTCAGCACGCACACGCTCTGGTTCCATGCAAAACAGTTCTCCCTGAGACCTGTTCCTAGAGGCTGATTCATCATCAGAGGCACCAGTGTCTAGCAGCAATGGTCATTCTCTGCGTCCAACCTCTGCTATCCATCCCCTCCAGCATTCAGCATCAGTCTTCCAGACAACGTTCCATGGAGTGCCTCTCCCCTCAGCCAGGCACACAGAACCAAGGACTGCACTAAACCAGATCTCGGTTGAATGGCTCAGTATTGCAGGGCATCCTGATTCCAGCCCTGCAGGCCAGTGCTATTGTTTAAAGAGAGGATTCGTTGCCCATCTCTGACCTTGGGAACTCACCCAAGGTTTGCAGTTGAATGCCAAATGCTAAGAGGAATGCTATTGATCAGGACTGGAAGGGGGGAGGAAAGCTGGGTCATAAATGCTTATTAATGGCTAGAAAAGGGACTGACGCTGGGGTTTTTGGCATGACAATAAAAGGGCAGAGAGTGAAGTTAAAGAATTGGAATGAAAAATCTCTGCCTTGGGGGAGCCAGTACTCAGACCAGGTTTACATCAGAATCAACTGGGGGAGCTTTTAAAAATACAAATTCCCGGCCCAGACTCAGCCTTATCAACTCAAAACTTCTTGGGGGAGAGGCCTTAGATTTTTCAAGTCATATTTTGTAAAAGGTCTCCAATTGGATTTTAGGAGCTACTGACGTGGTCCAGTGCTGTAATCCACTCCTCATCACCCCTGAAGGATGAACCCAGGATATTTACAACCATGGTATGTCCTGTGTATGAGGCTGACTGTGGCCAGGCAAAGTGCATTATTTCATCATGTTTCCTCCCAATCCTATCTATCTGTGTGTTGTTTAGTCACTAAGTTATGTCCAACTCTTTGCAACCGCACGGACTGTAGCCCATCAGGCTCCTCTGTCCACGGAATCTCTGTCAGGGATTCTTTAGGCAAGAATACTGGAGTGGGTTGTCATTTCCTTCTCCAGGGGATCTTTCTGACCCAGGGATCAAACCCACATCTCTTGCACTGGCAGGCAGATTCTTTACCACTGAGCCACTAGGGAAGCCCCAATCCTATCTATAGGTACAATATAATCATTATTCCCATTTCCCACATAAAATAATTGAGGATTAGAAGGGATGGAGTAAACAAAGGTACACAGAAGGGGAGTGGCAGAAAGTGAAAGTGTTAGTCTCTCAGTCATATCCTACTCTTTGCGACCCCATACACTGTAGCCCACCAAAGAGAATATATATATTGGGCTACCCAAAAAGTTCATTAGGGTTTTCTGCAATACATTTTTTTTTTTTCTTCCAGTTGTTTATTCATTTATGGCTGCGCTGGGTTTCTGTTGCTGTGTGCGGGCTTTCTCTAGATGCGGCTACTGGGAATTACTCTTCATTGCAATGTGTGGGCTTCTTGTTGCAGTGGTGTCTCTTGTTGTGAATCATGGGCTCTACGTGTGCTGGTTTCAGAAGTTGTAGTTGCAGTACCCAGGCTTAGTTGCCCCTTGGCATGTGGGAACATCCAAGACCAGGGATCAAACCCATGTCCTCTGCGTTGGCAGGTGGACTCCTAACCACTGGACCACCAGGGAAGTCCTTTTCCATAAGATCTTATGAGAAAAAAACAAATGAGCTTTATGGCTAACTCTACATATAATATTTATATGTATTTATGCTTATATATATTGGAGAAGGAAATGGCACCCCACTCCAGTATTCTTGCCTGGAAAATCCCATGGAAAGAAGAGCCTGGTAGGCTGCAGTCTATGGGGTCGTGAAGAGTCAGACACGGCTGAGCGACTTCATTTTCATTTTTCATTTTCATGCATTGGAGAGGGAAATGGCAACCCACTCCAGTGTTCTTGCCTGGAG
>NW_011494732.1:1282162-1282893 GCF_000754665.1 Bison bison bison | reverse complement strand
CCTGGAGAATCCCAGGGACGGCAGAGCCTGGTGGGCTGCTGTCTATGGGGTCGCACAGAGTTGGACACGACTAAAGTGACTTAGCAGCAGCAGCAGCATGCTTATATATACTGAAACAGCTGAAGTTCCAATACTTTGACCACCTGTTGAGAAGAGTCAATTTATTGGAAAAGACCCTGATGCTGGGAAAGATATAAGGCAGGAGGAGAAGGGGAAAACAGTGGACCAGATGGTTGGATGGCATCACCAACTCAGTGGACATGAGTTTGAGCAAGCTCCAGCAGTTGGTGATGGACAGGGAAGCATGGCATGCTGCAGTCCATGGGGTCACAAAGAATTGGACATGACTGAACAACTGAACAACAAAATGCATGTATATAAAGTGTGTGTATATGTATACACCCAGATGTATATACAAATGTGTGTATATATGTATGTATGTGCATAAACATTTCTGTATCTCTATGTGGATATATATGCATGTATAAATGTATGTATCAATGTGCATAAAGGTATATGTGTTTCAGATCAGATCAGATCAGTTGCTCAGTTGTGTCCAACTCTCTGCGACCCCATGAATCGTAGCACACCAGGCCTCCCTGTCCATCACCAACTCCCGGAGTTCACTCAGGGAGTGAATCAAGTCAGTGATGCCATCCAACCATCTCATCCTCTGTCGTCCCCTTCTCCTCATGCCCCCAATCCCTCCCAGCATCAGAGTCTTTTCCAAT
>NW_011494732.1:1281896-1282062 GCF_000754665.1 Bison bison bison | reverse complement strand
AACTCTTCGCATGAGGTGGCCAAAATACTGGAGTTTCAGCTTTAACATCATTCCTTCCAAAGAAATCCCAGGACTGATTTCCTTTAAAATGGACTGGTTGGATCTCCTTGCAGTCCAAGGGACTCTCAAGAGTCTTCTCCAACACCACAGTTCACAAGCATCCATT
>NW_011494732.1:1278219-1281375 GCF_000754665.1 Bison bison bison | reverse complement strand
ATCCACATAGTCAAAGGCTTTGGCATAGTCAATAAAGCAGAAATAGATGTTTTTCTGGAACTCTCTTGCTTTTTCCATGATCCAGCAGATGTTGGCAATTTGGCCTCTGGTTCCTCTGCCTTTTCTAAAACCAGCTTGAACATCTGCAAGTTCACAGTTCACGTATTGCTGAAGCCTGGCTTGGAGAATTTTGAGCATTACTTTACTAGCATGTGAGATGAGTGCAATTGTGCGGTAGTTTGAGCATTCTTTGGCATTGCCTTTCTTTGGGATTGGAATGAAAACTGACCTTTTCCAGTCCTGTGGCCACTGCTGAGTTTTCCAAATTTGCTGGCATATTGAGTGCAGCACTTTCACAGCATCATCTTTCAGGATTTGGAATAGCTCAACTGGAATTCTATCACCTCCACTAGCTTTGTTTGTAGTGATGCTTTCTAAGGCCCGCTTAACTTCACATTCCAGGATGTCTGGCTCTAGGTCAGTGATCACACCATCGTGATTATCTTGGTCATGAAGATCTTTTTTGTACAGTTCTTCTGTGTATTCTTGCCATCTGTTCTTAATATCTTCTGCTTCTGTTAGGTCCATACCATTTCTGTCCTTTATCGAGCCCATCTTTGCATGAAATGTTCCTTTGGTATCTCTGATTTTCTTGAAGAGATCTCTAGTCTTTCCCATTCTGTTGTTTTCCTCTATTTTTTTGCATTGATCACTGAAGAAGGCTTTCTTATCTCTTCTTGCTATTCTTTGGAACTCTGCATTCAGATGCTTATATCTTTCCTTTTCTCCTTTGCTTTTTGCTTCTCTTCTTTTCACAGCTATTTGTAGGGCCTCCCCAGTCAGCCATTTTGCTTTTTGCATTTCTTTTCCATGGGGATGGTCTTGATCCCTGTCTCCTATACAATGTCACGAACCTCAATCCATAGCTCATCAGGCACTCTATCTATCAGATCTAGGCCCTTAAATCTATTTCTCACTTCCACTGTATAATCATAAGGGATTTGATTTAGGTCATACCTGAATGGTCTAGTGGTTTTCCCTACTTTCTTCAATTTAAGTCTGAATTTGGCAATAAGGAGTTCATGGTCTGAGCCACAGTCAGCTCCTGGTCTTGTTTTTGCTGACTGTATAGAGCTTCTCCATCTTTGGCTGCAAAGAATATAATCAATGTTTATATATGTGTAAATGTACATATATGTGTATATGTCTATATATCATCTCCACACATAGCTAGCCAAGGAAACTGGAATCTGTGTGCCTTCTTCATATCATGTCTGGGAGATCCCGTGAGATGGCCTTTCAGGGTCTGGAGCAGAGCTTACCCATTGTCCCTGGAATCCATTCTTCCTATATCCCCTTTAGAAAAAGGATCCCCTGCCTTTGAGCCAGGCATAAGGCAGCTCAGGTGGTGACATTTCCCAGCATCCCTTGAAGCCCTGGGTGGACCTGAGACAAGTTCAGGCCAGCGGGATGTGAATGGAAGGGAGGTGAGCAAAATCAGGGTCATGTCCTTCTGAAAGGAGATTACTCACTCTCTACTGCTTTTTCGTTTCTCCCTTTCCTCCCTGAAGGCTGGAATGAGGACCCTGTGGTGGTCACACAGCACTGAGTGGTTCTTGTCTAGAAGCAATTTTGCCCACCCCACCATTGGCACCTGGGAATACCTGGAGACACATTCTCCTATCACATGACAGAGGGGGTTGCTGCTGACATCTCATGGGTAGAGATGCTGTAAAATATCCTGTGATACACAGGAAGCCCCCTCTCCCAAATAAAGAATTGTTGTTGTCGTTGTTTAGTTGCTCAGTCACAACGGACTCTTTGCGACCCCATGGACTGTAGCCCACCAGGCGCCTCTGTCCATGGGATTCTCCAGGCAAGAATACTGGAGTGGATTGCCATGCCCACTTCCAGGGAATCTTCCTGACAGAGGGATTGAACTTGCATCTCCTGCATTGGCAGGTAGATTCCTTACCACTGAACCACCAGTACAAATAAAGAATCATCCAGCATTAAAACGTCAACTGTGTGGAAGTTGAGAAAGGTTGTAATAAATGTCTCTACATAAATATTTCCTTTTTCCTACAAGCTTAGCTTGTACCACGATATGGGACTTTATTAAAGCATAGGGCATCAGAGATCCCCAAATGATTGTGGACCAGATGCCATTCTGGGAGAACAGAGAAGCCCTTTTATTATCAGGAAGCATAAGAGAAAGACCAGTTTTTAAAGATAAGATATCTGATGGAAGTCAGGAAACTGACATGCTCATTAATACAAGCAAAATATAATTTCCTGGAAGGCCACTGAGAACTGTCAGAATCACTGGGGAGGCTGGAAACAGGCATGTAGCAGTAGAGCTTTGGAGACCTGGAGGTAGAAACTACAAAAATGTTCCCTAGCAGGAACAAACTGGATGAGTGGGTCCAGATTGGGTGGATGCAATTTCGTCTGCTTCTTCTGTCCTTGGGTCACTTCTTGGAAAGTTAGTGGCTCTAGTTAGCATCTACCTGGTTCAGTTCATTTCAGTTCAGTCGCTTAGTTGTGTCCAACTCTTTGTGACCCCATGAACCACAGTATGCCAAGCCTCCCTGTCCATCACCAACTCCCGGAGTTTACCCCAACTCATGTCCATTGAGTTGGTGATGCCATCCAACCATCTCATCCTCTGTCATCCCCTTCTCCTCCTGCCCTCAATCTTTCCCAGCATCAGGGTCTTTTCAAATGAGTCAGTTCTGCAGATCAGGTGGCCAAAGTATTGGAGTTTCACCTTCAACAACAGTCCTTCCAATGAACACCCAGGACTGATCTCCTTTAGGATGGACTGGTTGGATCTCCTTGCAGTTCAAGGGACTCTCAAGAGTCTGTCTCCAACACCACAGTTCACAAGCATCCATTCTTCAGTGCTCAGCCTTCCTTGTAGTCCAACTCTCACATCCATACATGACCACTGGAAAAACCATAGCCTTGAGTAGATGGACATTTGTTGGCAAAGTAATGACTCTGCTTTTGAATATGCTGTCTAGGTTGGTCATAACTTTCTTTCCAAGGAGTAAGTGTCTTTTAATTTCATGGCTGCAGTCACCATTTGCAGTGATTTTGGAGCCCCCCAAAATAAAGTCTGACACTGTTTCCACTGTTTCCCCATCTATTTCC
>NW_011494732.1:1246922-1278119 GCF_000754665.1 Bison bison bison | reverse complement strand
GTCATAACTTTCTTTCCAAGGAGTAAGTGTCTTTAATTTCATGGCTGCAGTCACCATTTGCAGTGATTTTGGAGCCCCCCAAAATAAAGTCTGACACTGTTTCCCCATCTATTTGCCATGAAGTGATGGGACCAGATGCCATGGTCTTCGTTTTCTGAATGTTGAGCTTTAAGCCAACTTTTTCACTCTCCACTTTCACTTTCATTAAGAGGCTTTTGAGTTCTTCATTTTCTGCCATAAGGGTGGTGTCATCTGCATATCTGAGGTTATTGATATTTCTCCTGGCAATCTTGATTCCAGCTTGTGCTTCCTCCAGCCCAGCATTTCTCATGATGTACTCTGCATATAAGTTAAACAAGCAGGGTGACAATATACAGCCTTGACATACTTCTTTCCCAATTTGGAACCAGTCTGTTGTTCCATGTCCAGTTCTAACTGTTGCTTCCTGACCTGCATACAGATTTCTCAAGAGGCAGGTCTGGGGGTCTGGTATTCCCATCTCTTTCAGAATTTTCCACAGTTTATTGTGATCCACACAGTCAAAGGCTTTGGCATAGTTATTAAAGCAGAAATAGATGTTTTTCTGGAACTCTCTTGCTTTCTCAATGATCCAGCGGATGTTGGCAATTTGATCTCTGGTTCCTCTGCTTTTTCTACCTGGTTAACCAAGCTTAAACTCTGAGCCCACCTGCTGGCTGGGTGCCCAGTAGAGATAGGAGTGCAGTTACTCAGGAACTCTCCAGGTGACCTCTGACCTCAGAAGATCCGCCGCCTCCCTGTACTGTCTGACCAGGAATGCACACAGTGTGACCTCCCTGGTGGTTCAAGGGTTACGAATCTGCCTTACAATGCAGGGGACACAGGTTTGATTCCTGGTCAGGGACCTAAGATCATGCATGCTGCTGGGCAGCTAAGCCTTCACGCCACAACTGGAGAGTCTGTGTGTTACAACGAAAGATCCACACGATGCAATGTGGATCCTGTATGCCACAACTGAGACCTGATGCAGCCAAATAAGTAAACTAAAAAAAGATAATAATAAAATAAAACTTAAAAGGATCTTAAAGAAAGAATGCCCACAATGGAGTAAGATAATTGCAAAGGAATTTGGAGTCACAGTACAAAATGGGGTTGAATGCTATTGTAGCCCTAACCAATGATTCATGTTAGGAAGTCAAGAGAGGAGATTCAACCACTGGCTTTGCCACTTCCTAGCCATGTGACTCCGAGAAAATTCCTTTGATTTCTTGGGGGCCTGATCATCAAGACTAGAATCTCAAATGATCCACATCCTCCAACTTGAAGTATCTCAGATCCACTCAAGCAAGTGCAAAAGATGATTAATAGCTGCTGGTAATAGATTACCCTGCTTGCCAAGATCTATATATTGACACCTACAGCTCAGGCATTTGTCTGTTCAATTACACATCCAAAAAAAAGGGAACATTTTAATTGCATATATTGATTTTGTCTCAGAGATTTGAGGGACATGGAGACAGACTGGGAATTTTCTTCAAAGCCTTCATGTACTTGAAAGCATCTCAGAAGTTGGGAAGAAGCAGAGCAAGATCTCCTGTCCTGTGAATAAGCCATCTAGCCATAGAGAGGCAGTGAGGGAGTCTCATCATCCCATTCTTGTGTTTAGGGACTTCCCTCACAGCTCAGTTGGTAAAGAATCTGCCTGCAATGCAGGAGACCTGGGTTGGATTCTTGGGTCAAGAAGATTCCCTGGAGAAGGAAGTGGCAACCCACTCTAGTAGTCTTGCCTGGGGAATCCCATGGACAGAGGAGCCTGGTGGGTTACAGTCCATGGGGTCACAAAGAGTCGGACACATTTATCCTACTCTAAATCTCCTGAGTTTGAACCACAGATGATCATTATCACCTTGGGCTGTGTCTAATCACACAGCCTCGAGAAATGTGGACTTTCTAATGCTTCTCGATGACACAGATCTTCCAAACGAGATTGTCTAAGATGAATGTTGGCCCATCCAGTTCTCATTAAAACCCTTTCTTCTTGGCATGGTGATTTGGTTTCTGTTTCCACGGAGGAGGCAATCAAGCCATAGACTCATTATTTAACTCATGCTTTCTCTCGCTCTCTCCTCTCTCTGTCTCTCTCCCAACTACAGTTATTTTCAAACACCTTTTTTGAGAACACTGAGTTTTGCATATTCCTTGAGGCTTTTTTAAACTGGGAGGATTGAGATTTTGTTTACATGGAGAAAAGTACCAATCTGGGAAATCTCATTTGTTGGCGCCTGAGTTCTGCCCCAGGGGCCCCTCCAGGCTAGGTGTAGAGCTCTCCTTTGTGGTAAATCGTAGGTGACAGTCATGTCTGGGAGAACAGCTCTTGGGAACACAGAAATTCACACTGAGAGTGGCAAGAACTGCCTGGTGTAGTGTCAGAGGCAGCCACGGATGCCAGAGCAAGCAATGGCAGGGGACCAGCCAAGGATGACCAGGAGGTTACCCTCCTTAGAACAGAGGGGGCCCAGAATCATCCCAAATAGTGGAAATGGATGGTTCCATTCAGAGCAGTGAAGATTTTGAAAAATTTGAAATATCAATTGGATATTAAGCTTAACCTGGTGACTTGATAGATATTCTTGGGTCTATGTTTTCCTAAGATGGTATGGGGGGAAAGATAGGGCTAAAAGAAAAGCAAGGATCTCATCTTCTAGGACTTCCATCAATCTACTGGGAAGTTACAAAACTCCCCTTCCACCAGGGTCCAGGTTTCCTGGGCTGCAGCACTCTCTCACTGTTCTAAGGCTGAAAAAACCCATATCTGTTTTAGTAGATGGATACAAGATTCAAATAGGTGGTTGATTGGAGACCATGACCCTCTATAACTTCAGCTCCTGAAATATCTGGGGCTAGAGTGGTCAAAGGGCGAAAGAATTGGTGCCAGGCTCGTGGTCAGTCAAAGAGGATGTTACCTTGCAGGGTCCCCAAGGATACTTGTGCCCCATTCAAGATACTCACCTTCATCAAGGGCTATTGATGTCCTTGTTTTAACAGCTCTTTCTGCATCCACATCAAGAAGAGCTTGCTACTCGTCAAAGATGTCATGGATATGACATGAACTTACAAGTTCACCCCAATCATCTTAATGGGGCAGCTGTGGTCTTCTCATGACAGCCTTGCCTGTTACAGCAAGACTTTGCATCATGGAACAGGAAGCACAGGAGAGGGAATGGAAAGAAAGGAAGCCTCCCACACTGTTGGTGGGAGTGGAAATTGGTGCAGCCACTATGGAGAACAGTATGGAGTTTCTTTAAAAAACTAGAGTTACCATATGACCCAGCACTCCCACTCCAGGGCGTGTAACTGGAGAAAATACTAATTTGAAAAGATATGTCCACCCCTATGTTCCCAGCAGCACGATCTACGATAGCCAGGATATGGGAAAAACCTAAATGTCCATGGATAAAGAAGATGTGGTACATATATACAATGGAATATTACTCAGCCATAAAAAAGAATGAATGATACCATTTGTAGCTACATGGATGAACCTAGAGATGATCATACTAAATGAAATCAGATAGAGAAATCCAAGTATCATATGATATTGCTTATATGTGGAATCTAAGAAAATGATTACAAATGAACATATTTATAAAACAGAAATGGCTTCCCTGGTGGCTCAGGGGTAAAGAAACCACCTACAATGTGGGAGACACGAGTTCAGTTTCTGGGTTGGGAAGATCCCCTGGAGAAGGAAATGGCAACCCACTCCAGTATTTTTGCCTGGGAAATCCCATGGACAGAGGAGCCTGGTGGGCTACAGTCCATGGGGTCACTAGAGTTGAACACAACTTAGAGACTAAACCACCAACCACCATAAAACAGATAAAGACTCACAGACATAGAAAACAAACTTGTGGTTATCAAAGGGGAAAGTGGGGAGAGAGGGATAAATAAGGAGTTTGGGATTAATGGATACACACTGAATGTATGTGTGTGCTCAGTTGCTCAGTCATGTCCAACTCTTTGTGACCCTATGGAATAAATTAGAAAACCAACAAGGACATACCATATAGCACAAGATACTCAATATCTTGTAATAACATAACGAAAAAGAGTCTAAAAAGGAACATATATGTATTATATTCACATACACATTGTGTGTTGTGCTTAGTTGCTCAGTCATGTCTGACTCTTTGTAACCCCATGGGCTATATATAGCCCACTGGGCTCCTCTGTCCATGAGGATTCTCCAGGCAAGAATGCTGGAGTGGGTTGCCATGCCTTCCTCCAGGGGATCTTCCCAACCCAGGGATGGAACCCAGGTCTCCTGCATAGGAAGGCAGATTCTTTACCACCTGAGCCACCTGGGAAGCCCATATATACAAACACATATATGTAAAAAACCAAATCCTAATTTTAAAAAATACAATTAAAATTTTTTTAAAAAGTGAATCACTTTTTCTGTCCACATGAAACTTTATAAATCAGCTATATTTCAATGAAATTTTTTTAAAATAAAAAAACTAAAAATAAGCAGAAAGCATAGATTCCAATCAACTAAATGGGGTCAGCTGAGGTCAGTAGGCAGGAAGTGAGTTTCTCTGGCTCTGTTATGAAAAGGGTGGTCGCTCAGAAAGCAGCAGTGGCCACTAAGCAAAGCATAGGAGTGGGGTCCATAGAGACTCTTCCAGGCAGGACCTCTGCTATATTGTCAAAGATACAGTGGTGCAGGCAAAGAAGTGGCCCTCAGCCAGGTGGCATCCTCTCCATATTGCAGGTCAGATGCATTGAGGCTGGCTGTGTCGGTTCCCGGATACCTTACAGAATCTGATATTAGCAGCATGAAACGCTTCAAACAGCAGCAAGAGCAAGTTTCCCTGGTGGGTCAGCGAAGATTCTGTAATCCCAATGTAGGGGCCTGGGTTCCATCCCTGGTCAGGGAACTAGATCCCACATGCTGCGAATAAGAGTTCACATACCATACCTAAAGATCCTGCATGCTGCAACTAAGACCCGGCACAGACAAATTCATTTAAACAGACAAACAAACATCCACACGGGAACACAGGAGATTTCAGGCAACCTCAGCTTTCCTCCCAGCAACTGAGGCCACGTGGAGATCTAAGCCTGGATGTCTGCCCACATCCGCTGCTCATAGGAGTGGGAGTTGGACCCAAGCTGCCTCCTGCTGTTTCTTGACCTTAGGCTGCTTGGTGGGTCTAAGAGGCTGGGACAGGAGCTGGGAGGGACGGCTGAGCAGAACTTGCCTCCTTAGGACTATAGTACCCACATCCCCATGTATCACTGATATGTGTGCTTCAAACAGTAGCTTGGGAGCAGGGCCACCAGTGGAGCTGGGACAATCAACCAGTACAGAGGCCTTTGGGGAAGGTCAGGCTGCTGAGCGACACTGTCACAGACAGAGCAAAGCAGAGACGCTCCTTTCTCAGCCGCCTAATTAGTTCACACCAGCCACGAGACGCCGGCAAGAAAGTCCCTGGTCGTTTCCCTCAAGTTGGTGGTAAGAAGCCCAATTAGGCCTCGAGAGACCTCGTCCCTCTCAAGATGCTATGCTTGTTCCACTCCTTCAGGCCAAGCCTGCATGAGCATCCAAGTCACGTGGACCCTCAAAGGGGAAAAAGAACCTGGTTTGGCATGAATCCGGTCCCCCTCCCTCTGTGCTCCCATCTTTACAGGAAGGTCAGCTCCCCGGAATCCAGCCACTCAATAAGTCAAGAAGCTTCTACTGAACGGCTAGTGCATTAATCAGGCGGGAGTAGGTACTGCAGTAAATAAACCAGAACAGCAGTCAGTGAAACAGAATAAAGGACTGTTTCTTGTCCAGAAGGGTCTGGGAGGTCCCATCCTCTCTAATGCCATGAACCTCCCACGTGTCCCTGGGTCCTTGGGGACCTGGGCTCCCTCCAACCGGTGGCACTACAAATCAGCATGTGTCTTCCCCAAACTCCATAGGATGCCACTTATATGTGAAACCTAAAATATGACAGATGAACCTACCTAGGAAACAGAAACAGAACCGTGGCCACAGACAACAGACTGGTGGTTGCCAAGGGGTGAGGGTGAAGAGGGAAGGATTGGGAGTTTGGGGTGAGCAGATGCCAGCTACTATATATAGGACGGATAAACAGTAAGGTCCTACTGTAGAGCACAGGGAACTGTATTCAATACCCTGTGATAAACCACCATGGAAAAGAATATGGAAAAGAATATACATACATATATATATGTCTAATTACTTTGCCGTATAGCATAAATTAGCATTAGAAGTCAACTATATTTTAATAAAGAAAAAGTCCCCAAACAGGTGTCTTCCCAGTCACTGAGGCAGGATAAGGGAGAGCATGCACAGGTCACTCACCCTGGCTCCTGACTGCCCCTGCTGGGAGTGACCTGTCATCACTGTTCACAGTCGTTGCCAGAACTGCTAGTTATGCAGACCCAACTGAACTGCAGGGCTGGTTGGGAAATGTGTTGAGCAGGTGTCCAAGCATGCCCCAAGGATGTGGGGGCTCTACACAAAGAAGGTAACCCCATTCCTTTCCTGGGGGATGTGAAAAGGCCAGAGAGATGTCATGTGTTTTTTCACTAGACTCTGAAAATTCTGATTGAATGGAGCATGACTGGCAAGATTTCGACTCAAGTGAAGACCTCCCCACAGTGAGGTTGATCTGGGAAAAGGGGGGGATGTTTTAATTCTTACCATGCTTCACTCACAGAGGGCTAGGCCTTGATGGCAAGCCAGCAAGGTCTGTATAGAAACAGAGGACAAGGAGTATTGTCTTCTCTGCTCCTCTTGAGGGCAAGAGTTGCATCTAACTATTTTTTTTGCCCCCAGAGTGACCAAATCTACAGACTCAGGGGAAGATGCTGTTGTTACATCCAAGTGGAAGCACAGCCCCACTGTATTAAAAAAGCCTCTGGCATCAGTTTAGTTCCTGGTTCCCACTAGGTGCCTAGCTTAATTTATCAGACTGTGTTTTTGTCATTTATGCTTTGCAAACCATTCATTGTCTCTTGCCCATCCATCCATTCATTCGAACATCCACCCATACATCCAAACATTTGTCTATCCTTTCAAGCATCAAATCATCCATCTATTCATGTGTTTAATTCATCCAAACATCCACTCACTCAACCAACCATCAGTCCATCCATCCATTCACTCACCCATCCAAATATCCACGTATCCATCCATCTCTTTTCATCTATCCATCCAAGCATTCATCCATCCACCCAAACATTCATCAATCCATCCAAGAATCTAATCATCCATCTGTCCATCCATTCATTCAAACATTTGTCCATTATTCAAACCTATAATCGTCCATCTTCCAACTGTCCATCCATTCAAACAACCACTCGCTCAACCATCCATCAATCCATTCATCCGTTCACTCATCATCCAAACATCCATCCATCCAAACATCCATCCATTCTTCCAAACATCCATCCATCCAAGCATTCATCTATCCATTCAAGCATCTAATCATCCACCCGTCCATCCATCTGTCCAAGTAAATGTTTACTGATTGCTGACTCTTGCTAGGCATGGCTCTAGTCATGGGGTATATAGCAGAAGACAGGTAGGACTAGATCCTTATTCTTCTGGAACTTATCTTCTATGAGGAAACACATATAGCAAACAAAGAAGCAAATACTTGGAAAGGACAAAGCCAGAGTTGTCTAGGAGATACAAAGACTGTAAGATGGGATGATAACTGGGGGGTAGGGGGAAGGGGAGGGACTTAAATGGAAGGGATGTGAAGCTACTCTCAGGTGGCTAGAGAAAGCCTCACTGAAGAAGCAACCTATGAACTAAGACCTGAATGGTGATGAGGAGTCCAGCCTGTGACAATCTGGGAGAATAGAGTTCTGGAAAGAAGAGGGAAAAGGGGAATAAGCTCCAAGGTGGGGATGGGCTTGTTTTGCCAGAAAAATAGACAAAAGAGAACCAGTGGGACTAGAGTTAGTGACCAAGTGTGGCTATGGTGGGAATTGAAGGTGGGGTTATGGGCAGTGCTGGTAACAAAGTCCGGATTTCATTCTAGGATTTATGATCATCTATTGGAGGATTTTAAGAAGGGGAGTGAGCTCATGTGAATTATGTTTTTAAAAGGTCACTCTGTTAATTTTCACTTAGCAAACATTGACTGTCTGCTTAGTAGATTTCATTTAAGAGGCATGAAATGTTCTGGAGGTAGGGGAAGCAGAGGAGAGCAAGACAGAAGTTTTAGAGTTATAAAACAAACATTGGCCATCGTGCTTTGAGTCCATTAGCATCACTGGTGGACTTGATTGAACATCAGGGGAAAATGGTCATGAGATGTTCAAAGTCTGAAAGTCCTGGACAGAGGAGGTGACCCAGAGCCTGATGCCCCTAGGACTCTCTACTGGGCACCCATCCAAGAGTGACAGATGGGTTTCCATGGGGGATTCACACAGTTTGCTTGTGAAGGGTGTTTGCTGTCTCTCCTTCAGCTTGGACCTCAGTCTTCTGGGGTCCTGTACATGCGGTTCCAGAGTCTTCCTCAATGTCCAGAAAGCAAAGCTCATGGGAATGGAATTGGGGGTGGGGAAGCCAGGAAAAGGCAGTGAAAGGAGGAAGGAGATCCATTGCTTTGCAGGGCAAACATCCATTTTTATTGCAAAAATATCTTGATTTTCCCTTGGAAGTTAGTCCTTTCTCACTTTACTTTTTTTAAACCAAGATTTAATGTACATTTATTCTGTTTACTTAAAGCTGAATTTTATTTATTTATTTTTAAATTTTGGCTGTGCTGGGTCTTCGTTGTGGCATGAGGGGTTCTCTAGTTGCGACACTCGGGCTTAGTTGCCCTGAGACATGCAGGATCTTAGTTCCTTAACCAAGAATGGAACCCACTTCCCCTGCATTGGAAGGCAGATTCATAACTCCTGGACCACCAGGGAAGTCCCTTGTATATTTATTCTCAATGTGTGGAACATACAGTATAAAGGTTTCATACTGAATAAAAGATATTCTTTAAGCCACAAAGGGAGGAATTCACATCAGGTTTTAGTTACCTTGTTTGCAATACAAATATGCAGATTTTATCACTGAAAGAAATCTCAGTTGTATTTCTTCATCAGAAACTCAACTGAACCTAGAAATTTTCACACCTCGATCAAAAACAAAATAAAACAAAGACACAGGAAATAAAAAATGTAAGTTGATTGTTGAGACAGCAAGGCACTAATCTCTCCCCCTGGCACTAATCAGTCTCTAGGGTTGGAGGAAGATGCCTGTGATGGAGGCCTGGACATTGCATCTTGCAGGTGACAGATTTGATTTCTGTTCAGCTTGTGACTCCAGCCAGCCAATAGGGATCAATTGAAGGATTTCATCTGAAAGTGTCAGGACACTTACTGTCTTTAACTCAGAATTTCTTTCATGGGAAATTACCAAGGCTAGAGTTTCTGGAGGCCACCGTATGCAAGAGCTTTGCCTGAGCCTGAAGTCAAATAAGCAAAATGAGATATGGAGGTTATACATTTATTATTTAAATTTATACAGAGACCTAAACTAAACATTAGACCTAAATTAACATATCCCTAAATTTATGTTGTTAAAATGTAAATTTTAAAATTTTTAAAAATTAAATTGACAACTGCTTGACAATTCCTTTGCCATAAAACCCCCATAGGTGTAATTGGGGTAGCCAGACAAAAAATTGGTTTTATCGCAAAATGGCCCCCTAGAGTGGGTCCATCTGCTCGCTCAAACTAAAAAAGTAGCAGCTTCTTATCCAAGATTGATAGCTACTTTGATATTAAAGGAAAAAAATCAGAACATTAAGTTATTTGGTAAAGAGCCATCAGAAATTGTAATTCCATATAATAAAGAACAACTTGATGCTTTTCTAATGATTGATGAAAATTGGCAGATTGCTATAAGAAACTATTTTGGTCAAATTTTTACATCATTTACCCTCCAATGTTTTGTTAAATTTTATATCTAGACATCCAGTTATTTTCCCTGTTAAATACAAACAGTTCCCTATTCCAGATACCAAAAATTTTGTATAAAATTTCAAATAAATCATAACACAGGCATCCCTTACTATCCCCAGGGACTAGCTATAGCAGGTAGAACACACTAAACATTAAAAATACAAATTCAAAAATTAAAAGAAGGTGAGTTTAAGTATAGTTCCCCCCATCAGATCTTACAACATGCTCTCTTTGTAATAAATAACCTAAATGCTGATTCGTCCAGAACAACAAGATACAAAGCCGTTGGTGAAATGGAAGGACCTCCTCTTTGGACAATGGAAGGGTCCTGACCCATTATTAACTAGCAGTCGAGGATGTGCTTGTATTTTTCCACAGGACGCAGATTCTCCAATTTAGATCCTGGACAGGCTGATTCACCGTGTTGCAGTTCCCCAGACATCCGGTTCCCCCATTGCTTCGATCACAAAAGAGGAGGGGCACTCCTCTGCTCCTGCCACCGATGCCGCATGGAACAGCCACACGTCGGGAGCCGCGGGCTGGACCAGCCTGGCTGCCAGGACCCAGTGCACAGCGCTGGCAGCCGGTAGCCCCGCCAGCGTCTGTCTGTGCTTGCTTGGCCGCCGCTGAGCCCGAGGCCAGTTCAGTGAGGGAGCAGGGGCGGCACCCGCCGGTAGGGGAAGCAAGATAAACATCGAGATCCTGGCGAGACTGACAGGGCTGCTGCAGCGTGAACTCCAACCAGAAAATAATTCTACTTATTCTGTTTTAGCTTGTCTACCCTCGCCTTATGTTTTTCTTTTTACTAATGACTCCAAGAAACTCAATGTACATATGAATTAATCAGGTGGACCTAATAGTAACTTGTGAACAATGTATGCTTTCATCTTGTTTAAACCCTCAATGTAATGTTTGCTCCTTTGTGGTGTTACAACGCCCATCCTATCTTATGGTGCCTATATGATAGCTATGGTCTTGCTGTGTTACAACAACTACAGGATTTAATGTGATCGTGATGGTTTGTGGGCTTACTTATTTTAGAAATATCAGCTTTAATAATCACAACTACATCTGTTACAGTGGCAGCAATATCATTGACTCAACAAGTGCATACTGCCCAATATGTTGATACCATGTCTAAAAATGTTTCTCTAACTCTAACAACACAGGAAGCTACAGATACAAAATTGGAGATGAGAGTAGATGCCTTAGAAGAGACAATAATGCACATTGGGACTGAGTTACAGGCTTTAAAAGTGAAAATGGCTTTAACATGCCAAGCTGATTACAGGTGGATATGCGTGACATCTTTGAAGGTAAACGAGACAGATTATGAATGGGAAAAGATTAAAAATCATATCTCAGGTGTTTGGAATAGGTCTGATATTGGCCTGGACTTAGGGAAACTTCATAATCAAATACAGACCTTGGAACACTCTCGACTGGATTTTACCGCCACTGGAGCAGCTAATGACTTTTTTCTCACCTTCTCTAACTTTATTTCTGGAAAAACATTCTGTCTAATATCCCTAGTTATGCTGTCGTTGGTGCTCTAATCCTACTTCTCATAATCATTCTTCCTTGTATTGTCCGGATTCTTCGGCAGAGCATTCAGAAGCTTGCGACTGAGCTGCATCTGGCTGTTTTAAGAAATAAAAAAGGGGGAGATGTTGGGGGCCGGCGTGAGGCACTCCGCCCATGGCAAAGGTCATGAGGAAGGAGGCTCGACATACACAAAGGCGGGATCGAGCCTCAGGAGTCCCCCTGGAAATCCTCGAGCATCTACCCCCATAACCAGAGCCTGCCTACTTTACTACTTTGTGCTCTCACCTACACCTCTGACTTTACGGGGGGCTGTCCCCCACCACCTCTTTTGGAGAAAGAGTTAACTTAGAGCTCCAGTTAATAATAATTCCTGGGCGTGATAGGAGTGTTTCAACCTACAAACTCCTCTGAAGGTTCTCTAGCCTGCCTGACAGGCTTGTCTGGCCACATGTGATTGCTCACAGCCTCCCAACCATGAGAGGCACGAGATGCTTTAAACCTTCTAAAAATAGGTTCCTTAGAAAAGTTAGAAAACCATTAGTATAAGTATAGTGGGCTGATTAGAAATTGTATTGGTGAAGGGTTTTTCATTTGTTGAGCCAATGTTTACTGCTAAGTCTCCACATCCCCTGCCCTTATACACATTAATGAATATATAGAAGAAATAAGTATTAACCTTTGATATTAATCACGTTAGACCTTAGGCTAAGCAAATTCTTTCCTTAATTAAAACCCACTACACCCTCACCCTATAGGAATGTAACTTTATCTGGTACCTTTGGAAGGTGGCGTCTGTTTCAAAAATAATCACCCCTGGAGAAATAAGTGTTCTGGTTGACTGACCGCTGTCACAAGGAGAGGACCATAAATTGTCAGCAGGCCCCCCTGGCCAGAAGATGATGTAACACCCCTAAGATCTCTCTATACATTTGTACAAAGCACCTGACTTTAATAAAAGTCAGGACTGCTGTCCCCACGTGACTTTTGTATAACACCTCAGTGTATAAAAACAGACCCTGGAAAATAAAGAATTGGGATCAGTTTCTCGAAAGACTGGTCTCCCCATGTCACTCTCTCTCTCACTCTGGCTGAGTCTCCATCTGGAGCGTGGAACCCACCATGCTTACTAATTATGCCTGGGCTTCTAAGATCCGACCCAGGAGGCCTCAGTGTCTCCTCTCCTTTGGGAGAACGGAAGGATGCCTGTGGCCTATGTAAGTGATGCAAACTTCTTGTCTTGAAGTTTTATTGGTCTCCTGCGTAAACCAAGCTACTCAGCCTCTTTTCTCCACTGAATTTTCCTACTGAGCTATCCTCATTCTATTACTCTTTATATCCTTAATGAATATTTAAATAGTCGTCGACGCCGTCTCCCCTTCGAATACCCTGGATCAGCTGGGGCTGGACCCTGGCACAAGAACACTGGAGTGGGTTGCCATTTCCTTCTCCAATGCATGAAAGTGAAAAGTGAAAGTGAAGTCACTCAGTCGTGTGTGACTCCTTGTGACTTAGTCACATACAATTCTTTGAGGCTTCATGGACTGTATGTAGCCTTCCAGGCTTCTCTGCCCAAGGAACTTACCAGGCAAGAATGCTGGAATGGGGTGACATTTCCTTCTCCAGGAGATCTTCCTGACCCAGGGGTCAAACCTGCATCTCTTGCACTGGCAGGCGGATTCCTTACCAGTAGCGCCACCTGGGAAGCCCGTTGTCCAGTCCTAGGGAGAAATAAATTCTGTCCACTGCCCCTATTCTTCCTGAAGTTTGGTTAAAAAATAATGTTTAAAATCACTTGCTGCATAGATTTTCTCCAAAGCAAACATCAGAAAAGGACTTCTTCCCTCCTAAGGGGACTGCTTCCTCCCTGGAGTGGGTAGAATTGTCTTCCTGAAAAGATATGTTGAAATCCTAACCCTCAGAACCTGGGACTGCAGCCTTATCTGGAAAGATCATCTTTGGAAACAGCTAAAGGATTCCAAAGATTGCTAGTGACCAGCAAAACCCAGGGAAGAAGCATGAGACAGATTCTTTCATAGCCAAGAACCAATTCGATTAACACCTTGATTTTGGGCTCCAGAATGGGGAGTAAATACATTTCTGTTGTCTTAAACCCCTAGTTTGTGATACTTAATGATGGTCACTCCAGGAAAAAATAAGTACACCTCTCAGAGGACACGTAGCCTTAGTCCTTTCAATTCTCTTATCTACAGGAGGCTAGATACACAGCTCAGCACTTTTCCCCATGTCTTGTGATAGACACAGCAACTGGAGCCAGGTGTAGGCAAAGTGTACCATAGAGAACTTAAGAGGAAGGCCTTTGGGGGCCAGGCAGGGGTCAACCTTGCATCTGGAACTCTGGCCATAGCATGTTCTTCGCTCCAAATCCCCTGTCCATCACCCCTCAGGTCATCAATGACGGCTGGGTTTGAGGAGCTGGTCCACGCTGTCAGAATATGCTTGCTTCACCCACATTTCTGCCAGAATCTCCATGGCTGCAGCCACAGCAAAGAGGGGGAGTGGTCCCCAGTGAGGAGCTAAAGACTGCTAATGACTGTGTCTTGGGAAGTGACACATGGGGTAATTAATTCACAGTTCTGGGCTTCCCCAGAGGGAAACAGATAAACTGTTCCCTTGCTCTCCCAGGGTGTCCTTGCACAGCCTCATTTGTAAAGTGGGTGTGAAATTGAGGATGAGGTGAGGCTTTTCAAAATAAGACAGTTTCCTGGAAGCCCAGTGCCCTGGTTGGTCCATGGAGCAGTCAATTGCTCTTAGTCTGCTCACGAGTTTAGCTCCTTAGACCTCTGGCCAGAGGCCAGTGCTATGACTTTATTTGTGCCCCTCACATTAATGGGTTGAAGTCCTAACTGCCCAGTAACTAGACGTGACCTTGCTTGGAAATAGGGTCTTTGTGGATGTAGTTAGTTAAGATGAGTCTTCCTGGAGCAGGGCGGGCTCAACTCCAACTTGCCTGGTGTTTGTTTATAAAGGGGAAATTTGGGGACCTCCCTGGCAGTTTAGTGGTTAAGACTCTGCACTTCCAGGTTTGACTCCTGGTCAGGGAACTAAAGGGGTTTCCCTGGTAGCTCAGATGGTAAAGAATCTGCTTGCGATGCAGGAGATACGGGTTTGATTTCTGGGTTGGGTAGATCCCTAGGAGGAGGGCCTGCAACCCACTCCAGTATTCTTGCCTAGAGAATTCCATGGACAGAGAATCATGGTGGACTACAGCCCATAGTGTGGCAAAAAGTAGGACAGGATTGAGCGACTAGTACTTTCACTTTCAGGGAGCTAAGATCCCATGTGCCTCGTGGCCAAAATAAAAAACCCTGATGACCAAAGAACCCACAAAGCAGCTCTGAATGCAAACCTTCAGTCCTCTTCCCTATAAGAGAGAAATACAAATAAAAAATAAAATGAGGAAATTGGGACACGCACACACGCACATGATGTGGAAAACGCCATGTGAGCATGGAAGGAGAGATGGGGTGAAGCCTCTGCAGGACAAGAGCCACCACCAGGAGGCAGAGAGGGGCTGGATCAGAGCCCCGTAGAGCCTCAGAAGGAACCGACCCTGTGGACACCTGATCTCGGACTTCCAGCCTCAAGACTGTGAGCACATTTCTGTTGTTCAGGTGGCCGAGTGTGTGGAACTCTGTTCAGGGAATGGATCGCTCAACTCTGGCGCACTAAACGCTGCAGGAAGCCACGGGGTCCACCAGGGGGCGCTGATGATCCTGGTTTTTGTGGGCTTGGTGTCTAAGTCTACTGGGTCGGAACTCACCAATTGGCGGGATGGGGGGCCCACGAGGGGTGGAAATGAGCAAGCAGGTCAGGCTAGGAGAAACTGCGCAGCATCCTTTATTTTATTTGCACCCTAAAACACCCTGTCTAAAAGTCAGTTCGTTAAGGTGTTCATATCATTTCTTTCTCCTACTCTCCGGGCACACAGATCACATTATGAGCTGTGTGAGCTGTGTTTTTTAAATCAGCGGTCCCCAGCCTTTTTGGCACTGCTGCTGCTGCTGCTGCTAAGTTGCTTCAGTCGTGTCCGACTCTGTGCAACCCCATAGACGGCAGCCCACCAGGCTCCCGTGTCCCTGGGATTCTCCAGGCAAGAACACTGGAGTGGGTTGCCATTTCTTTCTCCAATGCATGAAGGTAAAAAGTGAAAGTGAAGTCGCTCAGTCGTGTCCGACTCTTCGCGACCCCATGGACTGCAGGCTAGTAGGCTCCTCCGTCCATGGGATTTTCAAGGCAACAGTACTGGAGTGCGTTGCCTCTAGGGACCGGTTTCGAGGAAGACATTTTTCCGTTGAAGGGGTGGGGATGGTTTGGGGATGTGTCAGGCGCATTAACATTTACTGACTTTTCTATTATTATTGTCAGTTCCATTTTAGATCATCAGGCATTAGACCTCTGAGACTGGGGATCCCTAAAGACAACAATCTCTATTTTCCTACCAGACACCGAGGGTACTCTCTTTAACATAAGAATATACTTCCCCTAATTTTGTCTAGAGAACACACAGCTCCCTCCATTTATTTTTGTTTTCAGCACTTCTGGGTAGAGACACAGCTGGGGAGAAATATTTCCTTATTAGAAGAAAAATGGTGAAACAGATGGCAAATGAAATTTGCCCTCTGGGTCAGAGAGACAATCTGGGTGTGGAGGAACCTGCAGGGGTGTGGGGGTGTCCTGCCTGGAGGCCACAGCAGTAAATTCAGGATGTCCAATTAGGGCCAAGGTGGATTCTAAGACCCATCTCACCAGAGTCTGAATTTTCGAGAGAAGACAGAAATTCAGATTTTTTTTTAGGTGCAATGGCCAAAGTCTTAAGCATTGACCCAGTCTTTTTCTATACCATAACCTATTTTATTATCCTTCATATAATGTATGATGATCTGAAAATTACATTGTTGTTAATATCCTCCACCCCACACTAGAGGTCTTTGAGAGTAGGCATGGGTCTATTTACCACTCATCCTTGGCCTGCAAGGAGACCAAACCAGTCATTCCTAAAGGAAATCCACCTTGACTACTCATTGGAAGGACTGATGCTGAAGTTGAAGCTCCAAAACTTTGGCCACCTAATGCGAAAAGCCGACTCATTGGAAAAGACCCTGATGCTGGGAAAGATTGAGAGCAGGAGGAGAAGGGGGTGACAGAGGATGAGATGGTTGGATGGCATCACCAACTCAATGGACATGAGTTTGAGAAAGCTCTGGGAGATGGTGAAGGACAGGGAAGCCTGGTGTGCTGCAGTCTATGGGGGTCGCAAAGAGCTGGACATGACTGAGCAACTGAATGACAACTAGCATATAGTAGGTGCTCAATAAATACCAGTTGAATAAAAGAATGGTACATCACTTGATATTGCTTGCATGAAGACAAAGATTTCATGCAACTTCTTCTTCTGTGGAATCATCTTGGGACTGCAACTGATTATCAGAGGAATCTGAAAATCAACCTTTAAAAAATTATTTATTTGGCTACATGAGGTCTTAGTTGCAGCACTTGGGATCTTTGCTCTGGCAGGCACACTTCTCTCTAGTTGAGGTGCAAGAGTTCAGTAGTTGTGGCATACAGGCTTAGTAGCCCTGTGACACGTGGGATCTTAGTTCCCCGAGCAGATGCCGACCCCAAGTCCCCTGCACTGGAAGGCGGATTCCTAACCACGGGGCCACGAGGAAATTCCCTGAAAAATCAACCTTAAAAAAACAACAACAAGAAACCCAGCCCACAGTCACCGTGGGCATATACATCCTTCAGGAAATTGACCTCTGAACGTACAAGAGCGATCTAAAGAAATGACAGAGCCCGTTCGTTCCCTCCCTCCAGCCCAAAGGGAGGCTGGGATACACGCTTGCCTGCCGTGGTTCTCACGTACCGCCATCAGTCAGCAGGCTTTTAGCAGAGAATTGCATGTGTGATTGATTTGCAAATCCTTTCAGGTCCTGAAGGAGAGATGCTTAGTACACAATGTACTTTGTCATCGTGTGTCAACATCGCCTCGATGCGGAGAGCGGCATTACACGATGTAAGCGTGTAATTGGATTGTTGCTGGGATCTTTCCATCTGCATTTTCATTTACCCAAAGCTGCAGCTTTGGAGGGTCATTTGCTGAGGATGCCAGCCACTGGGGCGGGGAAGGGGGTGGTGTGAGTGCGTAGAAAGACAAAGGACAGCCATAAGCCACAGAAGGCAAACTTTATATTTACAGTCCGTAAGTTTATAAATATATATTACATTCTTATAATCTACAATACATTCTGCACGCAGACGGATTGGAGAGGGGGCATTGACAGCGGTATGAAAACGAGGGAAAGGCTGAAAGGAACAGGAGTGGGTTACTGAAAGCAAAGGATTATCATTGAAAAAGGGTGACCGTTTAGTCACCCAGCCAGACAATGTAAGTCAACTTGGGGACAGGAGCAGGTGGCTGATGGCTCCTGGACTCTCAGTGTTAGGGCAAATGGACAGCACCTTAGTTTTAGAGAGAGTGCTGAGGTTGAGAGGATGAACTGGTGGAATTACACACTTGATCTCAGGAGAATTCAATTATATGCACAGAGAGAGACTGAGACACAGAGAGAGAGGAAGCAGAGAGATAGGTTCAGAGAGACATAGAGACAGAGAGACAGAGAAAGAGAAATTGACCTTAGAACCCAATGCTCGAATAACCCAGCTCTCTGCCCCATAGGCAGGTACCATGGGTCCCTCTATCCCTCCAAGGTGAAGAAGCAGCAGCCTCATGTTCCCCCCACATGTGAGGGGGGCCAGATTTCCTGCCCAACCCTCGTCACACACACTGAATCTCAACTCTCCTCACCCTGTACCCCTCTATGGGCATGCCCAGATTTATCTCAGCAGCCTTGGGCAGCAGACCAGATGGGACTGTCGCAAGACCCATCACAGACCATCCCTCCCTTCTTTCCAGAAAAGCCAGGAGAATGAGCATCCTTGGGTGTTGTATTCCTTGTGAGCACTGCTGACCCCCAAAGACTAGCCTTTTCAAAGCAAGACACGTGTGAAGTTGGCCCCATGGGGCTTCAGTGTAGACTGATTGACACAGAGGCCACGGTGGAAGAGACTCAGCAAACAGTGACATGGCTCCCCACTGCCCATGAGTGATTAATGACTTTTGCAAAGGTGGCGATGCAAGGAAGGGTACAAATGTGAACAGAGTAAATTTGCTTAAAAAAAAAAAAAAAAGCCTGGTTCTTTGAACCTGATTGAAACTCTATGCCCAGGATCCCTAGTTTACCAATAAAGGGATGCTCCGAATGGCTCAGAGGGTTTAGTTTCCTGGGTGTTTGTTCTTGACATCTAGTTACAAAGGTATTGGTGACCTGTTTGCCCTCTTGTTCCCTTTCAACCCCTTGTCAACGATTGCCTTGGTTTGTCAATAACCCGGGTTTACCCTGACCCAGCCTGTGGGAGATAATTGGAAATCATACTTCCCAAGAGCTGACTCTAGGCGGCGCTAGACTCCGCTTCTGCTCAGGCTCACAGCCAGGTGAGTTTCCATGACGCACTTCCTCCCATCCAGCCCGCCCAACCTGAGTCTCCTTTTTTTCCTGTGGTCCTCAACATTGAATATTGCAGCCATGTGGCTTTGGCTGTATCCAAATTGCTTCAATTAAAGAAAGAGAGATGGCAAGTGAGGGACAGTTTTTTTCCTGGAGGCTGTCGGAAGCTCAGTGACTCAGAACTCATTTTTCTTCCAAGTTGAAAAAAAATCTCGCCATGAGTGATAAACCTCTTTTCATCGACTGAGACATCGGACCCTGGAATGTGGACATTGATTCCAACTCGGGGCCTCCCTGGGGGAGCCAGGGTCGTTTTCTGGGGCTCTGTGGATAGTGTCAGCCTGATCGTGTCCCTTTTTTTTTTTTTTTGCCACGCCTGGAGGCATGGGGGACCTTAGTTTCCTGACCAGGGACCAAACCCACGCCCCCTACAGTGGAAGTGTTGAGTCCTAAACCATTGGACTGCCATGGAAGTCCCCCTTGTCTTTTCATTCCCCCCACTGCGGTCCCCGTTGTCCCGAATCCCCAAGTTAAAGGCCGAAAGGTGAGTGAGAACCAATGTCTGCGAATGCCCAGTTTACACATCTTCACGTAATCCTTCCCTGTAGCCATGTGACTCTTGGCCTCCCCCAGGGTCCAGATCCTGGCCGACCCAGTTCACGGTATCCTCCCTGCTGGCCACTAGGGAGTTCACAGCAGGGCATCCATCCTCTGGAGAGAGGGTGGCGAAAGTGGTGAATTTGACTCTTTTCCTTTTTGAGGTAGGGGACGTTGGGGGCTCGCTTTTCTGATCTTTCCCGTCCATGAGGGTGGGTCCTGAAGATCTGAACAGCTGCCCGTTGATGCTCTTTTGGGAGTCTGTGCAGAGCAGATACTTACTCTCTTCGAAATCCATGCCCCTGTCGATGGCGGTGATCTGCTCCTCTTGGGAGGAGGCAAAGTGGAGCTGGTTCTCCAGCAGTTCCGTCCGGTGGCTCAGGCCGACCCAGTCGTGGGAGTGAGTCATCCCTTCCTGTTCTTCGAAGGGGACCTGTTTGTGCCTGTACTTTAATGCAAAGGTCACGCAATTGATGAGGAAGACCAAAATGGCCAGGCAGAAGACCCCCAGCAGGGCATACATTCCAATCTCCAGGTCGCTCAGCCCTTTGGAGGACTGGGGGTCGTTCTCCTCTGTCTCCCCGTGGCTTCTGGGCAGGTCCACCTGGGCTGGGAAGCTGGTGAGGTCGATGGAGATGGTCTGCAAATGGCTGCCATCATCCAGAAGGCTTTCCTGGCCCCTGTTCTTCTGGAAGGTGGACCTCTCCGTTGTGGAGCCCCTGCCTTCCATGAGGCCCATGGAGGAACTGCTGTAGTACTCTCCCTCCTGACTCCCCCATTCCTGCAAGGGCTTTTTGGGTCTTCTGTCACTGATGTTATTATCCAGGCGACCTCCTGCCCCTGTGTGTCTGCTGTCACTGGTGTTGGGGGTGGCATCGTTTTGGCCAAACTTCACTTTGATATTGGCTGTCCCCACAGCCAGCACGCTCTTCCGCTTGGATTTCTGGCACGATTCGCAAATGACCATTTCGACCTTCACCAGGGCCCCCTGTCCTTCAGCTTCAGCGGCGATTATAGGCCACTTGAATTTGGGGTCTTGGTGGATGGAGACCACCTTCTCATCCAGGGATGTGGCCATCAGGGAGAAGTCTTTTGCATCGTAAATATCCAAGGGGGTGACGGAGCCATCACTGAATTGGACCCAGCAACTGATGGCTGCTTCCTGTTGAAAAGAATAAGTAAGCTCATCAAAGATGGACAGAGAGGGGGAAGGGGAGGGTGGAACAAACTGAAAGAGTAGTGTTCACATATACACACTACCACATGTAAGACAGACAGCTGCTGGGAAGCTGCTATATAGCACAGGGAGCTCAGCTCGGGGCTCTGTGATGACCTAAAGGGACGGGATGGAGTGGGGAGGGGCGGGGGGGCGAGTCCCAGAGGGAGGGAATATATGTATACTTATAGCTGATTCATGTAGTTGTACAGCAGAAACTAACACAACATTAACATTGTAAAGCAATTATACTCCAATTAAAAACTAAGGTAAAAAAATTGGGTCCCAAAGCTCATTGCACACAAAGACACTCTGTAGCAAAGAGAATGTTACAAGAACAAAGGGAAACCTGTTACACAGTATAGAAGTAAGAAGCACAAAAGGTATAAAATAGAATGAATTCTTGTAAAGACAAGAGAAGCTAAAGAAAACCCACAACAGTAAAATGACAACCACGAAACACGACCAGGAATAAACACCTCCTAATAAGATTTGCTTTCTTTCCCGAGATGTTGAAAGAAAGATTTTTTTTTTTCCCCTTCGCTGGAAGATCTACTTCTGCACAATAATAGATTGCATGTCAAAGGAGATTTACTGGCTAGTGGGTCATTCACAAGTGTTACACATTTAAATGAAACATATTTATTACATTACTTTTAAGCTGCTTTAATACCCAGTCTCTGAACATTACTCACAACACAGATGAAAGCCCCTGATCTACACAAGGGCGCCTCAGAGGTCTGGCTTTAGGCTTTAGTTGTTTCGGGTCCTGCCACACAAGCATCTAAGGATAGGCTTGTATTGGCTTGCAGACACAGTCCTGGCTTGGAGGTGAGGGGTAATGCTCTCCAGGCAGGGAGAGGGGTTGGGGTGAAGATTAAAGTTAGGAAGCTCTCTATTGGGAGAATTTTTGTACTCCCATCCATCCTCCAACCCACCCATTGGGGGAAACTGGGAGACCAAAGAGTAGCCAGGGCCAAGGTTTGTGTATATCTCAATTTCTTTTCTTTTTACTTTGTTGCTTTAGATCTGATTTCCTAAGGACTAGTCTGACCAGGGAGATCATAAGAGATGAGATAATCTCCAGGCCTTCCAATTCAGTGAAGATGTCATTGGCCTTGACAGCGAACTGGCAGGCCCGTTGCCCCCGTCTTCCTCCTGTCTCCTGGAGAAGCTGCTGCATCCCAAGCCCAGAGGGGTGCTCAGCCCCAAGAGGCTTATGCTCCTGCCCACCTGGCCGTAGCTGACCTAACCCAGAGAATGGCTGGTCAGAGCCATTCATCTCAGCAGCTCTGAGTCGGCCAGCATCTCCCCCTCCAGTTTGAAATAAGAAAGACAGGACTGAAGCACTTAGCTGTGGGCAGATGAGTGGGAGCTTGTATAAAACTGGGGAATGAAGCCTCACTTTGGAGCAACTACAGTGGATCGAGTACAAACAAATGTCTGGGCTCAGAATTTATCTAATGAGATAATGGATATGAGAAAAACTGCTGAACCCGTTTCACCAAGTTCTTATAGCTGGGCTTCCCTGGTGGCTCAGACCGTGGGGGATATGTCTGCAATGAGGAAGACATGGGTTTGATCCCTGGGTCGGGAAGATCCCCTGGAGAAGGGAATGGCTACCCACTCCAGTGTTCTTGCCTGAAGAATTCCATGGACAGAGGAGCCTGGCAGGTTATACAGTCCATGGAGTTGCAAAGAATCAGGCACGACTGAGCGACTAACACTTTCACAAAAGCCTTGCTAACCTTGTAGTAAATCCAGTGTTATTTCAACTTGCTTGAGTGGATTTCTCTTTCTTGAAACCAAGGCACCCCAAACCACAACAGATTAAGTTTTCCTGGTGGTATCTGGTCTTTGGAAGTGAGAAGGAAGTTTCTCACATGAGACTGGGGGCTTCTGCTCCTTCTTCCACTCAGTCGGTAAATCCTGACCTTGTTAGACATTGGCTTGGACTGGCTGCTGGGTGGAAAACACCACCAGGAGCCAGTGCAAAAGCCACTGGGCATAACCCTGGTTTACAGGGTCAATTTTTCTTTTAAGCTGTGCCAGCTCTTAGTTGGGGCATGTGAACTTCTTAGTTGTAGCATGTGGGATCTAGTTCCCTGACCAGAGGTCAAACCCCACCCCCCTGCACTGGGAGCACAAAATCTTAGCCACTGGATCACTAGGGAAGTCCTCTACTAGGGTCTTCCGATTGGCCATGAAATCACAGCAGGAAAGTCAAATGCACACTGGATTTCTTGAAACTGAAATGTCAGAGACAAGTTGCAGGCAGAGGCCAAGCTCCACCCAAACCAAGCACAGACCAAACCTCAGGGTCACATGGCTTGCTCTGCTTGTGGGGAATGGATCAGCTCTGTGGCCTTATTCTAACTGTGTCTTATCGCTTCCTTAACTCCTCACTGGCCGTCATCTGATTGGATCGCCCCAGGAAGACAGGAAGAAGCCTCAGGTTATTTCTCCTTTGCTACCTGGAATTTGTATCCTGGCTGGCATTGTGCCCTGAGAAGAGGGAGGTTTGTCTTTGGCAAGAATTCATATCCGTTTCTGAGCTCACCCACTTTCGAGTGCTTTGTAGTCCAAAGCCTTGCACACAGAGACCAGAGTGAAAGGGCAAGCAATTAGCTAACGCCTGATGGAGGAGCATTCAGTGATGGATATGGGCTGGGGAAACTGCAAGACTGACTCTGTGCTTCCAGGGGAAGGTCTGGCTTAGCCCACCTCCCTGCCTGAACGTAGTCACAGCCTCAGTGGGTGCACAAGGGGGCTCAAGTCGTAACGCACCTGCTGAGCATAGAGCTGCTGGGAAAAGGGCTCTTGATTGACAAGGCAAATTGCCTGAAAACTCCCCACAAGGACTGGAGGCCTTCCAGCATCCCCTCGGGAGGACGGTCTGTCTCATGGGGCACAGAGAATCAGCAGCCTGAGACCATCATCCTTGGGTGTTTGGTAAACAAGGCTCCTGAGACTCACAATCCAGGTTCTCTCTAAGAAATAATGTTTCTCCACCTCTGATGAGGGAGGAGATCAGATAACATTTTCAAGTGCCCTGTTTGTTTGGAAACTGTGGCATCAACACACAAACATGCGCTGCACAATACACACAACATGTGCACAACACACAGAAAACACACCCAGCACACACACCCATTCTATTAGCACATGCTGTTTTCCAGTAAAGAGAAAGAACTCCACGTACAACGTAACCAGCAGTTTGTTACTTCTGCTCGGAGCTAAACAATAAATGTGGAAGCAACTCCTCCATTCTCCTTCTGACCCCCCAGACCTGTGGCCCCATCATAGAGGGGCAGGGACTTTACAGGAGTTTGGACACCTCCTTAGGGTCTGTTCCTGCCCTTGCCTTCACCCCACTGCTCGGGGAGGTCAGTGGGGTGAAGAGCCAGGACCATCATGATGTGGAGAAACAGCAAACGCGATGTCCAGTGGGATGTAGAGCCTGCATTGAGCCCCTGGATTCTGCCTAGAATCCATCACGCATGGCAACCTTGTTGTTCAGCATCTCCATTTAGGGGGTAGGAACCCTGAGGCTGAGCAGTCACTCCTTCACAAACCCTTTTCAAGACTAACAAGGACCTATTGTACAGCACAAGGAGCCCTACTCAGCACTCTGTAGTGACCTATATGGGGAAAGAATCTAAACTAAAGAAAAGAGTAGGTATATGTATATGTATAGCTGATCGACTCTTCTGTACACCTGAAACTAACACAACATTGCAAATCAACTATAGTCCAATAAAATTAAAAAAAAAATAACAACAACTGAGGAACACCCAATGTACAAGCCCACTCTTTTGTGGGACCCCCCCCAAACTGGTGACTCCACCAGATGGGCAACCTCACCTGCTGTGTGACCTCAGCTGGTGTGTGACCTCACTTGATGTGTGTGTGTGACCTGCTCAGGGCAGGACCCCACTCAATGAATAAACCCACTGGTGTGTGACCCAAGCCCGCCATGCGGCTCCGAGACACATAGGGTTTCACCCTGGTGTGTGACTCTCCCAGTCGTGTGACCTCCCCAATAGGTGACCCCTCCTCATGGTGTGCCGTTCCCACTCCCACACCTGTTTAGGCCTTTGCAGAAGTTCTTGAGCCACCGCGGTGGCGAAGATGGCTCTGTTGCTCCCTGGGCTGAGTTGCAGGGAGAGGGACAGTCCCGTCACCAGCTGGACCCCAAGGTCTGTGATTGTCACCTTCTCGTCCAGCACGGTGACCGTCTTCTCGGCCAAGATAGCATCTGACAGAGGCGACAGGATCTGAAAGGCAGAAATGACATAGCTCTCTGTGGTTTCAGAAAGCCCCCACTTTGGTGTAAAGGATGCTCCATGTGGGGGAGGGACAGAGATAGACAGATGAGTGGGTCAACTGCAGGAATTTAGATCTTTTTAAAAAAATTTATTTATTTATTTTAATTGGCGGTTAATTACTTTACAATATTGTAGTGGTTTTTGCCATACATAGACATGAATCAGCCACGGGTGTACATGTGTTCCCCATCCTGAACCTCCCTCCCACCTCCCTTCCCATCCCATCCCTCAGGGTCATCCCAGTGCACCAGCCCTGAGCATCCTGTCTCATGCATCAAACCTGGACTGGCCATCTATTTCACATATGGTAATATACATGTTTCAGTGCTATTCTCTCAAATCATCCCACCCTCGCCCTCTCCCACAGAGTCCAAAAATCTGTTCTTTACATCTGTGTCTCTTTTGCTGTCTCGCATATAGGGTCATCGTTACCCTCTTTCTAAATTCCATATATATGCATTAATATACTGTATTGGTGTTTTTCTTTCTGACTTACTTCACTCTGTATAATAGGCTCCAGTTTCATCCATCTCATTAGAGCTGATTCAAATGCATTCTTTTTAATAGCTGAGTAATAAGGAATTTAGATCTTTTGAGCAAAAGTCTGCTGTGAAGATTGCAAGCACTTGTCCATGGGGCAGGTATGTTTTGTTTGATGTAGTACTTTAAAATGGGATGAATGGCCATCCTTAAAAAATAGAGGATTTCATATTAACGATAGCTTTCTAGCTGTTCTGGAAAACTGGCAATATCTCTCCATGCTGGGCTCCCATTTGCCCTTTGGCAGCTTTTGGAGAGGAATAGCAGCCTCTTCATCACACTCCTCACCACTCCATATTGTGCTCCTCACATTTAGGTTCCAAATCAGTCATTGTCTTTCATCTGATACCCATCCTAATTTTCTCACTGATGGCTCCTTCTCAGCTTTCAGAGAGCATTGGAACATGTGACTCCTGGGTCCCAATTCAAAGCAATCTATTTTCCTCCTTGATAAAATGATCTCTTTTATTTTCACTATTTTTTTCCAGTGGCAGAAGTACTTTATTAAATTATATCATTTGCAAGTGGTTTCATAAGAATATCTAAAAGGAAAGTTATAAAACATTCTCAAAAAATATAGGGTTAACAGCAAAATTACATTTTCTTGATCATATAAATAAAAACATTTTGTTTCAATAGGCTGTCTGAATATTTTATAATATATGCCCCAACTGACAGCTGCAATAAATCTATTTTAATGAGAAGTCCCATGGTTAATTAAGTCATTTGTTAATAATGGGTTCAAAAATGATCTCTTTTAAATTCAAGCCCATTTCCCAGAGTGATTTAAATTTTCCACAATCCAATATAGTTTCACTTATAAGTCTTTGCAATGCCCAAATACTTTAGAAACCTCACTTGTTGCTTAAGAGGATGATCGCCTCTCCTACAAATGGGGCAGCCACTGAGGAATATTATTTGGTCTCAGACAGGAGGAAAATGACTAAACCCGAGTGGCCCTCGAGAACCATGTCTTGTGAAAGAGTTTGCTTCAAAACTCCCATTCTGCACACTGGTCTACCCCATCCATTCCCAGCAGGAGGTGCTCACAAGACTGGTGGAGTCACAATTACTGTGTTCCTTCCTTCCGCACATTTCTGGAATGTGTGGGAGCTGTGGCCTGGTGAATGCAGCTGAGCATCACGGCAGGATGCAAAGCTTTCAGGTGACAAGGGTCAGTGAGGTAGACTGACAGAGCGAGAAGCTACTGGCCACGCCCTGAATTCTAATGAGGTTAGTTCATCTCGAGGGCTTTTCAAATTTTGTTTTTAATTTAAAAATTAAAAATTTGTATTTTATATTGGGGTAGAGTTGATTTACAATGTTGTGTTAGTTTCAGGTGTACAACAAAGTGATTCAGTTATACATACACATATATCTATTCTTTTTCAGATTCTTTTCCCACATAGGTTCTTAGAGAGTATTGAGTAGAGGTCCCTGTGCTGTACAGTAGGTCTTTGCTGATTGTCTATTTTATATATGTAGTGTGCATATTTTAACCTCAGATTCCTAATTTATTCCTCCATCTACCTTTCCCCTTTAATAACCATAAGTTTGTTTTCTATGTCTGTGAGGCTGTTTCTGTTCTGTAAATAAGTTCATTTGTATCATTTTTTTAGATGTACAAATGAACTTAATATCATATGATATTTGTCCTTCTCTGACTGGCTTACTCCATTTACTATGCTAATTGTTGTTGCAACTGGCATGATTTTGTTCTTTTTAATGTCTGAGTAATATTCCAGTATATATGTGTGTGTATGTGTATATATATACATCTTCTTTACCCATTCTTCTGTTGATGGACACCTGGGTTGCTTCCATATCTTGGCTATGTAAATAGTGCTGCTATGAACACTGGGATGCATGTATCTTTTCGAATTAGAGTTTTTGTCTTTTCCAGATATATGCCCAGAAGTACAATTGCTGGATCATATATATAGTGGCTCTATTTCTAGAGCTTTTGTCCCAAGATGGTAATGTCCACTGTGTCTTACAGACAAGTAATGTCTTGAAGTTTCAGACATGATTCAACCCAAGAAGTCAGGCCAGTGTTGCTCAAATGAAAGGAATATGTGAGGAATTTAAAGACTTGTAACATTATTATACCATTCATGTTATTTACTTGACAGTTCCTTTCAACCTACTCACTCTGAAAATGGGCATTGCCAAATAGTTACCTCATGATCCACGGATAGCACTCCTGGGCAAACATCTACAGAAAACTCTAATTTGAAAAAATAAATATACCTCTATGTTCATTGCTGCACTATTTGCAGTAGCCAGGGCATGGAAACAACCTGTCAACTGACAAATCAGTGGATAAAGGAGATGTGGTACATGTATGCAGTGGAATACTACTCAGCCATAGAAAAGAATGGAATAATGCCATTTGCAGCAACACGGACAATCTAGACATTATCAAACTAAGTGAACTAAGCCAGATAGAGAAAGACAAATAACATGATATTCATATGTGGAATCTGAAATATGACACATACATATGTACTTACTACTACACACTACTATATATAAAGTTGAAAAACAACAGGGACCTACTGTGCAGCACAGGGAGCTGTATTCAACATCGTATAATAATCTATAAGGGAAAAGAATCTCAAAAAGAATAGATACATATGTATGTATAACTGAATCACTTTGTTGCACACCTGAAACTAACACAATATTGTAAATCAACTGTACTTCAATTTAAAGACTGGATATTAGTGTAAGAGACAAATAACAGAGTTCTCATCTGAGCTGTCTTACCTGAATGGTGGTCATCCCCAGTTCCTGGCCAATCAGGACTTGTCCCCCTTGCAGCTTAGCGATCCGGGGCTCCTCCACCTGCATGAAGTCATTTACCAGTTCCGTGATGTCCACCTGCCAATCGGAGCCCAGAAGGTGGGCCAGCTGCCCCCCAGGCTCAGCCGCTTCCGCCACAAACTGAGTCAAGACCCGCACCATGGCATGCTGGTATTGGAGCGTGCAGCCCCTGTTCCTCTTCTCGTCTTCATCCTCCTCCTCGCTGTCCTGAGCTGGCCTGTCAAAGGGGCGGTTCAGTTTAACAGATGCTGATTTGTTGGGTCAACGAGGGGGCTGGGTGTGAAACATGGCAGGAGCTGCAAAGGTGAGTGGGTGTAAGTCCTGCTGTTATGGAGTTCATAGCCGGGGGTGGGCTTTGACAGACATGCAGGGGTGATACTCAGAATATTTGACCACTGCTATGGCCTGAGGACGGGCTTCCCCAGTGGCTCAGCAGTAAAGAATTCGCCTGCAATGCAGGAAATGCAGGAGACTTGGGTTTGATCTCTGGGTCGGTAAGATCCCTTGGAGGAGGGCATGGCAACCTGTTCCAGTATTCTTGCCTGGAGAATCCCATGGACAGAGGAGGCTTGTGGGCTACAGTCCATGGGTTCACAAAGAGTTGCGACTGAGCACCCACCCACACTTACGGCCTGAGTACAGGCCTCCCTAGTGGGTTGGCTGTAAAGAACCCATCTGCCAATGCAGGAGACACAGATTAGATCCCTGGGTGGGGAAGATCCCCTGGAGAAGGAAATGGCAGCACACTCTGGTATTCTTGCCTGGGAAATCCCATGGACAGAGGAGCCTCACATGGCTACAGTCCATGAGTCACTAAGAGTTGGATGCGACTTAGCAACTAAACAACAACATGGCCCGAGTACTGACCAGTCAGAATGGACTGGAGTGGCCAGCAGAGGTCTAAGTTGTCCCTAAACCCCCCTCACCTCCTAGCATTCATTTTGTGAAATCCCCTTCTCCTTGAGTGTGGGCTGGACCTAATAAATTTCTCCTGAAGTAAGATAACTAATTGAGTTTTGCCAAGAAAATACACTGGTCATAGCAAACACCCTCTTCCAACAACACAAGAGAAGACTACACATGGACATCACCAGAGCGTCAACACCGGAATCAGATTGATTATATTCTTTGCAGCCAAAGATGGAGAAGCTCTATACAGTCAACAAAAACAAGACCAGGAGCTGACTGTGGCTCAGACCATGAACTCCTTACTGTCAAATTCAGACTTAAATTGAAGAAAGTAGGGAAAACCACTAGACTATTCAGGTATGACCTAAATCAGATCCTTTATGATTATATAGTGGAAGTGAGAAATAGATTTAAGGGACTAGATCTGATAGATAGAGTGCCTGATGAACTATGGACTGAAGTTCATGACATTGTACAGGAGACAGGGATCAAGGCCATGCCATGGAAAAGAAATGCAAAAAAGCAAAATGGCTGTCTGGGGAGGCCTTACAAATAGCTGTGAAAAGAAGAGAAGCAAAAAGCAAAGGAGAAAAGGAAAGATATAAACATCTGAATGCAGAGTTCCAAAGAACAGCAAGAAGAGATAAGAAAGCCTTCCTCAGCTATCAATGCAAAAAAATAGAGGAAAACAACAGAATGGGAAAGACTGGAGATTTCTTCAAGAAAATTAGAGATACCAAGGGAACATTTCATGCAAAGATGGGCTCGATAAAGGACAGAAATGGTATGGACCTTACAGAAGCAGAAGATACTAAGAAAAGGTGGAAAGAATACACAGAAGAACTGTACAAAAAAAGATCTTCATGACCCAGATAATCACAATGATGTGATCACTCACCTAGAGCCAGACATCCTGGAGTGTGAAGTCAAGTGGGCCTTAGAAAGCATCACTACGAACAAAGCTAGTGGAGGTGATAGAATTCCAGTTGAGCTATTCCAAATTCTGAAAGATGATGCTGTGAAAGTGCTGCACTCAATATGCCAGCACATTTGGAAAACTCAGCAGTGGCCACAGGACTGGAAAAGGTCAGTTTTCATTCCAATCCCAAAGAAAGGCAATGCCAAAGAATGCTCAAACTACCGCACAATTGCACTCATCTCACACGCTAGTAAAGTAATGCTCAAAATTCTCCAAGCCAGGCTTCAGCAATAGGTGAACCATGAACTTCCAGATGTTCAAGCTGGTTTTAGAAAAGGCAGAGGAACCAGAGATCAAATTGCCAACATCCACTGGATCATGCAAAAAGCAAGAGAGTTCCAGAAAAACATCTATTTCTGCTTTATTGACTATGCCAAAGCCTTTGACTGTGTGGATCATAATACACTGAAGAAAATTCTGAAAGAGATGGGAATACCAGACCACCTGACCTGCCTCTTGAGAAATTTGTATGCAGGTCAGGAAGCAACAGTTAGAACTGGACATGGAACAACAGACTGGTTCCAAATAGGAAAAGGAGTACATCAAGGCTGTATATTGTCACCCTGCTTATTTAACTTCTATGTAGAGTACATCATGAGAAACGCTGGGCTGGAAGAAGCACAGCTGGAATCAAGATTGCCGTGAGAAATATCAATAACCTCAGATATGCAGATGACACACCCTTATGGCAGAAAGTGAAGAGGAACTAAAAAGCCTCTTGATGAAAGTGAAAGAGGAGAGTGAAAAAGTTGGCTTAAAGCT